>NC_044322.1:3681426-3996209 GCF_007399415.2 Gopherus evgoodei
AAAGTTAGATGCCTGCAAGTCACCAGGGCCTGATGAAATGCATCCTAGAATACTCAAGGAGTTAATAGAGGAGGTTTCTGAGCCTCTAGCTATTATCTTTGGGAAATCATGGGAGACGTGGGAGATTCCAGAAGACTGGAAGGGGGCAAATATAGTGCCCATCTATAAAAAGGGGAATAAAAACAACCCAGGAAACTACAGACCAGTTAGTTTAACTTCTGTGCCAGGGAAGATAATGGAGCAGGTAATTAAAGAAATCATCTGCAAACACTTGGAAGGTGGTAAGGTGATAGGGAATAGCCAGCATGGATTTGTAAAGAACAAATCGTGTCAAACTAATCTGATAGCATTCTTTGATAGGATAACGAGCCTTGTGATAAGGGAGAAGCAGTGGATGTGATATACCTAGACTTTAGTAAGGCATTTGATACGGTCTCGCATGATATCCTTATCGATAAACTAGGCAAATACAATTTAGATGGGGCTACTATAAGGTGGGTGCATAACTGGCTGGATAACCGTACTCGGAGAGTAGTTATTAATGGCTCCCAATCCTGCTGGAAAGGTATAACAAGTGGGGTTCCGCAGGAGTCTGTTTTGGGACCGGCTCTGTTCAATATCTTCATCAACGATTTAGATGTTGGCATAGAGAGTACGCTTATTAAGTTTGCAGACGATACCAAACTGGGAGGGATTGCAACTGCTTTGGAGGACAGGGTCAAAATTCAAAATGATCTGGACAAATTGGAGAAATGGTCTGAGGTAAACCGGATGAAGTTCAATAAAGACAAATGCAAAGTGCTCCACTTAGGAAGGAACAATCAGTTTCACACATACAGAATGGGAAGAGACTGTCTAGGAAGGAGTATGGCAGAAAGAGATCTAGGGGTCATAGCAGACCACAAGCTTACTATGAGTCAACAGTGTGATACTGTTGCAAAAAAAGCAAACATGATTCTGGGATGCATTAACAGGTGTGTTGTAAACAAGACACGAGAAGTCATTCTTCCGCTTTACTCTGCGCTGGTTAGGCCTCAACTGGAGTATTGTGTCCAGTTCTGGGCACCGCATTTCAAGAAAGATGTGGAGAAATTGGAGAGGGTCCAGAGAAGAGCAACAAGAATGATGAAAGGTCTTGAGAACATGACCTATGAAGGAAGGCTGAAGGAATTGGGTTTGTTTAGTTTGGAAAAGAGAAGACTGAGAGGGGACATGATAGCAGTTTTCAGGTATATAAAAGGGTGTCATTAGGAGGAGGGAGAAAACTTGTTCACCTTAGCCTCCAATGATAGAACAAGAAGCAATGGGCTTAAACTGCAGCAAGGGAGATTTAGGTTGGACATTAGGAAAAAGTTCCTAACTGTCAGGGTAGTTAAACACTGGAATAGATTGCCTAGGGAAGTTGTGGAATCTCCATCTCTGGAGATATTTAAGAGTAGGTTAGATAAATGTCTATTAGGGATGGTCTAGACAGTATTTGGTCCTGCCATGAGGGCAGGGGACTGGACTCGATGACCTCTCGAGGTCCCTTTCAGTCCTAGAGTCTATGAGCAGTGGTTCCCAAACTTTAACAACCCGCTAACCCGTTTCACGAAAATATCAAATCTCGCAAACCCCCTCCTAAAAATGAATATTTCCAGGGATTTTCTCCTTTACCTGAGCGTAAAGTATAGAAGCAGTGATCTTGGAAATAATTTGGTTATTTTATGACACGCTTATTACACACGATTTATTATTACATTATTTATCATTACATTATTAATTTTATTGCATTATGAAAACAGCAACACTCTTCCAAGATTTCATTTTTGTAGCTCATATCACTTTGATTAAGCCTCCTACATGTTTCATCAAGGAGTACCAGACGTGAAACAGCACAAAGGCATTTAAGAAGCCAACTCAAATAAAGAGTTTCTCTCACAAGCATTTGGAGGCTTGAGCAGTCCAGGAAAACAACGCATGACTACAACAAAGCTTAAACTTGTTCTGCCAGGAAGTCATGGTCATGGGGCTCGTGCTCCCAGACCCCGGAACCCAGGGTCCCTAGGGATGGCCCCGTCCGCCATTACAGAATTTTTTTCTGAGAATCCCCTGATACATTTTGCGAACCCCCAAGGGTTCACGAACCCCAGTTTGGGAACCACTGGGCTAGAGTGATTACATTTCAATGAAAGAACATGTAACTTCAACCCAGCATGAAGGCAGACAGGCCGCAGAGAACAAGAGCAAATGGCTGCGCATTCAGAATGGGGCTTGCAGCCTGGCCTGCATGCAGAGTTTATGAATGCTGTGTGAGATTATGAATTGGACAGACACATTCCCAAATTGCTGCAGACTGGCAGGAGGATTTTGCCTCTGTGAATCAGGACACTGACTGCATAGTGTCAATCCCTGTAATGGCTTTGCTCTCTGGAATTTGCTTCCCCACCGGCCCCTGAGGCAGTAGGTTGCGATTTTAACGTATTTTGCTTGTCAGATATTGGACAAAGTGGTGCTGTCCGTGGACCCTGGCTGTGGGGATGGGTTCACTGGCTGTAACAGATCCAGGTAAGGGAAATAAGGACTTGTTTAGCTGATGGCTAGTGCCTGAAATTGTGATGGCTCAGCCTTGCTATTTGCTCTTTTATCCTGAGGGCCAGAATGTCCCCACCCTGGAATTACTCCTCTACGGCAGGTTTCAGGGGTAGCCATGTTTGTCTGTATCAGCAAAAAGAACGAGGAGTCCTTGTGGCACGTTAGGGAATAACACATTTATTTGGGCATAAGCTTCTGTGCGTTTTAGCGTTTTAGCGCACAAAAGCTTATGCCCAAATAAATGTGTTATTCTCTAAGGCCTGGTCTACACTGGGGGGGGGGGGTCGATGTAAGATACGCAACTTAAGCTACGAGAATAGCGTAGCTGAAGTCAAAGTGTCTTAGATCGATTTACCTCCTGTCCTCACGGCATGAGATTGATGTCCGTGGTTCCACCGTCGACTCTGCTACCACCGCTCGTTCCGATGGAGTTCCGGAGTCGATGGGGAGCACGTTCGGGGATCGATATATTGCGTCTAGATGATACCCTAGGGTGCCACAGGTACTCCTCCCTCTAAGGCAGTGGTTTTCAACCAGGAATATGGGTACCCCGGGGGGTATGCAGGGGTTTTCCTGGGGGTACATCATCTCATCTAGATATTTGCCTAGTTTTACAACAGACTACATAAAAAGCACTAGCAAAGTCAGTACAAATGCAGATTTCCTACAGACAATGACTTGTTGATGTGGCTCTGTGGACTGTACACGGACATGGAAGTACAATATTTACATTCCAATTGATTTATTTTATAATTATATGGTAAAAATGAGAACGTCAGCAATTGTTCAGGAATAGTGAGATGTGACACTTTTGTATTTTGAGGTCTGATTTTGTAAGCAAGTAGATTTTAAGTGAGGTGAAACCTGAGGGGTATGCAAGACAGATCAGACTCCTGAAAGGGGTACAGTTGTCTGGAAAGGTTGAAAGCCGCTGCTGTAAGGGACTGGAAACAGTGAGGCTCCCCCCATGCATTGTTCCATCCAGGGTTCACAGGATCAGAGATTCTGCCTCCAAAATCAGTGGATCACCTTTCACCCATAGAGGCAGGGTCTGGTGGTGCCTCCCCTTCCCTTGCCCTGTGTGCTGTGGTTCTGTGGGTGGGTATCTGCAAATTCCAGCCTATGCAGAGGAGAGACAGATGCATGCCCACACCGAGCAGAGCCTCCGAGAACTTTCACTTTGCTGTGAACCGCAGCGGGGATCTGAGCCAAGCTTCAGTTCGGTAGGGGAGAGGAACAGGGCAGGAAACCCACAGAGGAGTGTGGGAGGGGGGTTGCCCTCTCCTGGGTAGAGAGCTCAGCCGCTGCCCAAGTTGGGAGAGGAACATACTTGCAAAGGAGAGGGGACACGGGTCTGAACTTGGCTGGGGCAGACGGAAGTGAATGCCTGCGCTGCGAGGTTTGTATTCCCCCCGTACTCGGCACTGCTCCTTGTGGAAGCTCCAGCTGCTGTTTGTTCCTTAGCTTTGCACTCTCAGAAACGCAGCCCTTCCCCCAGGAAACTGCCTGCCTTTGAGCTCTGGCAAGTGGGTCCCCCGGGAGAGGTACTAGGTGAGGGCCATCAGGGTGGTGCTCAGGCCTGCTGCAGTCTCCCAGCATGCACCTCCAGTGCCAGCTAGCTCCTGGGATCTGTTGGCGAAAGGAGCCTGGAAAAGCTGCCCTGGGCTTGCAGCAATCCTACCAGTTGCAGAGCAGCTGGCTTGCAAAGATGTTCTCTGGCTGACACAGCTCGACTCAAGAGGCTTCTGCTTTGCATAGGGAGGCTAAAGCACGAAAAGGGGAAAAGAGAAACATTTCCCCCCTGATATCACAGCTGGCTTTGTCACTCCACCCTGACCGCCGCGGAGATCTGATGTCAATACATATTGCTGCTGTGGTGCAACATGCTACCACTGTCTGAATGAGGAAGTCTCACGCCATCCAGAGACCCTGTGGGGAAAACAGCCTGTGGTGAAAACAGCCTGTGGTGGGCGCTGTGGCTGCAGGAGGGGCAGGGCCGTCTGTGACTCACTGCAGAGAAAAGGACACAAGACATGACAGTAGAGCAAGGATGAGCCCTTTGGTCTGGTGATGGGTGTGTCTGATGTCTCAAGGGCTGGGGAAGCAGCAGTACCTAGTGAGAAAGTGTATCATGGCTTGAATGACTAGGAGGGAATTTTTAAACATGATTCAGATCTATGTTTTTCTCAAAAGCCTGTTCTTATAAGCAATACCAAGAGTTAAAAACTGCCATTGAACTGTAAATATTTACCAACAGGGTAAATCTTTGGTGTCCAAGAGAAAAAAGGTAATTCCTCAGAGCCTTGGCATTGTTACACTGGATTACACTAAAGACACTAATTACACTGGTCCAGTATGGTGGCCAGTTCCCTCCCAACACCTGTCAGTGAGCAGTTGCTTTACACCTCAGAGCATGAGGTTTTATAATCCTTATAAAATGTTATCTGAGCAGGCAAAACTGTGGTGCTTGTTCATGTAAATGTCTAATCCTTGTTTTGAATCCTGCTAACTTCTTGGCCTCAGAATATCTTGTTGCGAGGAGTTCCACAGATTAGTTATACATTGTGTTTAAAAGTGTATTTCCTTTGGTCAGTTTTAACTTTACCTTTTAATTTCACTGGATGTAGCTTTGCTCTCGTGTTGTGAAGAAAGGTGAGCAAGAGCATTTAACTGGCAGTTGTCATTTCTGTGTCCATCTTTCATGTCCCCTTTTATCCATCTCCTCTCTAAACATGTACTCTAAGCAGAGGAGGAATAACTGTCGTTATCTCAGACGCCGCCATATGGTAACAGTTGGCATACGCTAAGTCATAGAATATCAGGGCTAGAAGGGACCTCAGGAGGTATCTTGTCCAACCTGCTGCTCAAAGCAGGACCAATGCCCAGAGAGATTTTTGCCCCAGTTCCCTAAATGGCCCCCTCAGGGATTGAACTCACAACCCTGGGTTTAGCAGGCCAATGTTCAAACCACTGAGCTATCCCTCCACTGTCATTGCATACATGGTGGGGGGGAGGAGCTCAGTGGTTTGAGCATTGGCCTGCTAAACCCAGGGTTGTGAGTTCAATACCTGAGGGGGCCATTTAGGGAACTGGAGCAAAAATCTGTCTGGGGATTGGTCCTGCCTTGAGCAGGGGGTTGGACTAGATGATCTCCTGAGGTCCCTTCTAACCCTATGATTCTCTGTCACCATCCAAACATGGGCTCATGCTGGGCTGGAAGCCTCTGTACTATCACTGACTTGTCCCTGCTAGTGGAGCTAGTATATTGCCATACTATCCTATCTGGCTACAGGGACATGTGGGCTGTTTCCCCTAGACGAGGCACTATCTAACCACTACCCCGTCAACTCTGACTGTCCTGGGGCTGGGATATTGTATTGGAGCTGTCCAGTACTCTGTTATCGGTGCAGTTACTTATTTTGGTCAGTAATAAATCTGTATATTTATACAAACCCTGTAGTCGGAAGATCTCAGAGCATTTTATAAACACTGATCCTCACTCCTGTGAGGCAGGTCTGTTTGACTATCCCTATTTTACAGATGGGGAAACTGAGGCACAGAGCGGCCTGTTCACCGTCAGAGCCAGGAATAGAACTCAGAAGTCCTGACTCCCAGTTCTGCGGACTGAGCACTAGATCACTCTCCCTTTATCTTGTGAATACCATATCCCCTTTTCCTTGGTACATTTGCCACTGCTGGGTCTTTGCCTGCTCGATACCCATTGTCGTTTCCAGACAAAGGCGAGCATGTCACCCATAGAGAGAGACAGAACTACCGATAACTGAGACCAGAGGCTTGGAGCCAGAGGAGGAATAGCTTGCTTGGAATGAGAGACTCTTAAAAAGACACAGCAGAGCTGTCCGAGACAGCCTCCTGAGGAAGATTTGGTGCAGTGGTCAACTGAGAGGAAGGTTCTGGAAGGAGCCAAGGAGGAGGCAGGTGGAGTGAGACATGAGAGGGGCTGCTATCCCACTGCCCATGGCCTCTGCGGGGTTCTGTGCAGCACCCCCAGAGAATGGGCATGGTCAGTTATTACATTTCAGGGTATTTCTGATGCTAAAATTAAATTTTATATTGAAAAAAATCAGGAGTCAGGCCCTGAAAATCATGAAATTTGACTTGAAAATCCTGGGATTTGAACCAAAGAATGAAATGTGGGTTCTTTTCAGAGCCTTCGGGGTCGCATGTTCAGGCTTTACTCTACCGACCATGAGGACTGGAAATTTTTTTTTTTAAAAAAAAGAAGCAATCTGAGTTTTCCCAGGAATTATGTGACGCCTGGAGCTGGGGCTATTGGAAAAACACTCGACTTTGTGAGACTTGAGACAGAACTGCAGGAGCTGGCATCAGTGTGTAGTGGTGCAAATTCAGGGAGAAAGGCTCACAGCCACCATTCGCCCAGTGCCTTGCTACCTGCATTAACAGACACACACCCATGGACACCGAAAATAAGCTATGGAATATGTCAGGGCTTTGGGCCAGATTCTTAGCTGGTGTAAATTGGTATAGTCAAGATAATGATAATCACAGGAGTGTGTCAGTGGTACGTCCCCTACACCAGTGCGTTGGTGTAAAAACTGAACGATACCAGGCAGGGCAAGATGCTCCCTCCCGGATCACCTCCGTTCTCACCTGGAGCCCATCAGGCATAGGTGTGAGAGGCGTGTGCACTCTCCAGGCCATATGTACTTTTTAGACATCAAGTGCGTCTGTTAGCGATGATGATTTCTATTGTGCCATGAGGACTGAGGTCGCCAAACACAACTCCCACCTCTGCAGGAAGATAACAACGTTCCATCGCTGCCGGTGACCTAGATGCAATAGGCTCTGGAGCTCATTTCCAACAGCCAATGTTCCACCAATGGCACAGATCTTTTACAGGGAGGGTGATTAACCATTGGAACAAACTGCCAAGGGGCAGGGTGGATTCTCCATCGCTGGTGATCTTCTGATTAAGACTAGTTGCCTTTGTGGAAGATAGGCTTTAGCCAAACTCAGGTTTGCTTTAGTCAAACACAAATTACTGGCCTCAGTGCAGAGGTAACAAGGTGAAATTCTCCAGCCTGTGTCAAACTAGATTAGGATTTCTCAACCTACGGGTCGGGACCCAAAACTGGGTCACCAAAATGTTTTAAAGGGTCAAGTGGCAGCTCCTGCGGCTCCTGTCCCACAGAACTGGCTGGGCTCACCTCCCTGCTCCAGGCACTGTGACCTCTGGGATCCCAGCACCACTGAGGTTTGGCCCAGCCGACATGATGACGGGAGTCTGGGTAGGCCGATTTGAGTGAGTGGCCCTGCAATCCCAGGAGCCAGGTCACAGCTCCACTCACACAGGTTTGGTCCAGTCAGGGGGGTGGGGCCAAACCTGAGCCGTGCTGCAACCCTGGAGGTTGGAACACTTGGAGCAGAGAGCCAAGCCCAGCCAGCCCCTCGGCACAGGAGCTGCAGGAGCCGCCACTGTGGGGTGAGTGCTGGGCAGGACCCAACCCCTGCAAGGCGCAGGATCCGACTGAAACCGCCCCAGGGCAGCACCATATCCAGGACTGGTAAATACGCTCGCACGCCTTAGGCGCTAAAGTGCCTAGTTCAGGCTCTGCCCCAGAGCCTCCACCCCCAGACTGTTTACTGGGTCACAACAGGCCGTAAATGTTTACAAAGGGGTCCTGAGCCCACAAAGGCTGAGAACTACTGGTCGAGATGATCTAATGGGCCTTTTGGGCCTGAAACACTCTGAATCTGTCAATCTCCCCAGTAATCTTTGAAAAGTAGCTGACAGTCAAGCTCTGAGGATGGAAGGGGCTTGGATTGGGACTTGTAAGGCTTCAATGGAGTTAAGATTTCATCTCCTCCACAAACAGCCCCTGGAGTTTATCCCTTGATAACTTGATAAGCTTGCTAAGCCAATCCCTCCTTGCTCCCTCTGGTGGTAGAACACCCTCTTGCCAAGTCCGGCAGCAAAGTCACTTCGGGGCAAAGTGGGTGCAAGATCCCGGCGTCTCACTTTGGGCTGCAAGATTGTGAAAGCATCAGCCACTGGGTAACTTTATTGTCTCCTTTTTCTGGACTGCAGAAATCTCTGTGACTCTTGAATGGGTTGTTTGCTGGTCTCGCTAGAAGCTGGATAGTGATCTATATAGATCCAGATTAACACAGCTACCCCTCTGATATATAGATCTGGTGCATGGCAGGAGCAGGAGAATAATCCATCAATTGCTAATCAGTATAAATAATATCACAGCAGTCAATGGATCTTTTTCTCACTGATTGAGGCCTCTTTCTTTTTTAAAAGTTCA
This sequence comes from Gopherus evgoodei, assembly GCF_007399415.2. Lineage (NCBI taxonomy): Eukaryota > Metazoa > Chordata > Testudines > Testudinidae > Gopherus > Gopherus evgoodei. The sequence continues at coordinate 3,690,294 of NC_044322.1, forward strand.
CAGGAGTAGCTTTGAGTCCTCACTGGGATTAAACTGGACCCTTTGCAGAATGAATCTCAGCCATCCAACAGTAGATTCATCTTGCTTCCTCCTTTGGCCTGTCAAGTTGGAAAAAAAATAGGTGTATTTATTTGAAAAGCCTTTTGTCTGCAAATCAAAATCTGTTGGCTAGTTTAGTGCATGCGTTCACATATATCTCTAATAGCTGGCCACATGGAGGATAAGAACCTGCTACTTCTCACAGCTGATGGAGTCACTCTTTTATAGACTCATAGACTCTAGGACTGGAAGGGACCTCGAGAGGTCATCGAGTCCAGTCCCCTGCCCTCATGGCAGGACCAAATACTGTCTAGACCATCCCTGATAGACATTTATCTAACCTACTCTTAAATATCTCCAGCGATGGAGATTCCACAACTTCCCTAGGCAATCTATTCCAGTGTTTAACTACCCTGACAGTTAGGAACTTTTTCCTAATGTCCAACCTAAATCTCCCTTGCTGCAGTTTAAGCCCATTGCTTCTTGTTCTATCATTGGAGGCTAAGGTGAACAAGTTTTCTCCCTCCTCCTGATGACACCCTTTTAGATACCTGAAAACTGCTATCATGTCCCCTCTCAGTCTTCTCTTTTCCAAACTAAACAAACCCAATTGTTTCAGCCTTCCTTCATAGTTCATGTTCTCAAGACCTTTAATCATTCTTGTTGCTCTTCTCTGGACCCTATCCAATTTCTCCACATCTTTAGCTTGATTATTAGGGGTTTTGGTGTTTAAACTCCTAGGTTCAAACCTCACTGACGGATATATTTGTCTGTATACATGTGATTTGTTGCCCAAGCAGACAATTGCCTTAGGATAGGGGGTCTGAGTTTGAGATGCCAGTGGAGCTGTCCACCAGTGCTGTGTTTATACGCTTGCCTTGGTTATTGAGCTTGGCATGGGACTTAATTTTTCCACTAGAAAAGTAATCCACACCCTGCATTCACTGTACTTGGTCTTCTCATGGCAATGCTTACCCCTGCATGGCCCTCCATTCCTTTCCCACAAGCAGATGGAGATGATTCCCTTTCCCTGATCCTGCTGTTGTGATCTCCAGATGGCCTAATGGAGAAAAACGTGCTGGTGGGTCAAATCTCCTCAATACCTCCCCTTCCAGCAGAGGCCGCGAGATGTATACCAGATGTGTAACGATGGTCCATAGTGAAGTGCACTGATTTTCCACTTTCGTCTTCCAGACCTTTCTAGTCTAGCTGCATTAATTACAAGGCGAAATGGTTCCTGGTTGTTTAGTGCCATTGTGTGATGAAGGGTGGATTCCCCTTAGGCCAGCAGTTGTGGCAAAGCTTTCCTGGTCTAATAGGAAACCCTGATGTACCCATAAAAGTTTGATCGATATAGTTACGGTACACCTCAATGATGTAGCTATGGTGACCTAACCCCCGGTGTAGACATAGGTAGCTTCACAGAAGAGTTCTTCCATCGACCTAGCTATTGTCGCTCGGAGAGCTGGAGTATTGGCAGTGATGGAAAAACTAGAGGAAGCCGTGTGTGTCCACTGTGGTGCGATCAGTGCCGTAACTGTGCCGCTGTAGTGTGGACATGACCCATCAACAGTTGGGAGTCAGTGGTGTAAGAGAGTTGAGCTCCTAGAATAAACAGGGAGTGGGAATGTGCTGGAAAAATTTCAATCCGTCCTAAATGGAATCCCTTGGGGGAAATCCAGTCCTCCTTTGGCCTTGGAAAAATAAAATTATTATGACGAACAAGCCAAACGACAATGGTTTGGTATTTTGAATTCTCCACCCAGGCCCAGCAATGACTCTGTGTTGGGGCTTTTCCTTACTGTGTAGCCTGCTGTGACATTTCAAATTGGTGCCTGTTAGGACCCTGAAGTTAGTAAAAAGAATGAAGAGAACTTAATATATGGAGATATACCTATCTCATAGAGCTGGAAGGGATCCTGAAAGGTCATTGAGTCCAGCCCCTTGCCTTCATAGCAGGGCCAAGTACTGATTTTGCCCCAGATCCCTAAGTGGCCCCTCAAGGATTGAGCTCGCAACCCTGGCTTAACAGGCCAATGCTCAAACCACTGAGCTATCCCTCTCCCTTGTGGGCTGCCTCCGATGAAGTGGGTTTTAGCTCATGAAAGCTAATGCCCAAATAAATTTGTTAGTCTCTAAGGTGCCATAAGGACTCCTTGTTCTTTTTGCTGATACAGACTAGCATGGCCACCACTCTGAAACCTGATGTTAGAGGCACCCAAACAAAACAAGGAGAGATGTCTTGCAAATCTGTCAGAATGCTGCAACGAAGGCTCCTGGGAGAGTGGAAAGTACCTGGGGAGTCAAAGACTGTCCTGCTTGAAACAGTCCCCCCTTTGAGATTGATTTCTGGGAATCATCCTATTTAATTAAGCGATTTGAACCCTGCTCCATGTAGTCTTAAGTATCTCCACCGCAGTGTTTCTCTCAGACACCCCCTCTTACCGTTTTCCTGTGTGTGTGAAAGGACTCCTGGCTCTGCTAGACTGATGAACACCAGGCTATGTTTTGCTGACGTCTCTGACTGTAGCCAGTTGCAACATTAGCCAGTTCACATTGATCCTGTACCTTCAGTATAAGGAATTTCCCTTTGGTGTCTCTCCTGTTTGTCCAAGTCTTTCCCAGTTCTCAGGCTGTTCCAGGGCTCATCCCAGACTTCTCTAACCCAGGTGAGGAGGGACTTTAGAGCCCTCCCTGCTGCGGCTCTGTGAAGATAGAAATAACAGACATACTCGGCAGTGGCCTTGCTCTGTGCCCACTGAAGAGCATGAATTCTGCTCTTTTTGGTTTAATTAGATGCAGCCCTGCTGTGTACTCTGCCCTCTTCCATCTCCCAAGGAGTGGTAGGGTCTCTAGCTGGGAGTGTTATGCCCTTCGGGAGGCTGAGTAGGGGAGTGATGTTGAAATCATCTTGTGCTTTCCTGCATTCAGCTGGTTCTTCTTTGATACAATCTGGAGTCTTCAGGGTGCTGGTCTAAACACGGAGCCACTCCACTCCGCGGTGTAACTGAGAGTGGTCTCTGGTCCCGATTGCTTGCCTTCACTACCGAACTTGTGTAGCTGTGCAAGCTAAGGTAGTCGGTGTGATCGATTCTCATGCTTCGAGGAGTGAGATATTGGCCTATGGGGGAGTCATGTCCTCTCCTGAGGCAGGAAGGTTAGGAGGTTTCAGGTTTCAGCATCTGATGAAGTGGGAAGTAGCCCATGAAAACTTATGCTCAAACAAATTTGTTAGTCTCTAAGGTGCCCCAAGTACTCCTGTTCTTTTTGCAGATACAGACTAACACGGCTGCTACTCTGAAACCTGTCAGTTTTCTTGCCTCTCTCAGAACTCTGGGTGGATTACAGCCTTGATGGGGCAATAATCTAAGCCAGGATGGCAAATCCCATGTAACAACTTGCTCACGTCCCGCCAGCAGGCGCAGCAGCTGAGAGAATGCGGTGTCTCAATTCTCTTCTTGCTGAGTGTTACATTGATTGACCTCCACTGACTGAGTGACGCTGGTACGAGAGGAAGATCAGCCTCCACCACTCTAACCTCTTCGTCAGATCCCGGAGCGAGCTGTCTAAGGGAACTATTTCTCTCTGCAGAGGCGCCGAGGGTTGGGGTGGATATTCTGTTAACCATCAACCTCAGGCAGCTCATCCTGATAGTGGCATTTCAGTCCCTGAGAAACTCCCCCGTTAGTTCCCCTATCTCGGAGCAAAGGGAGGGATAAGAAAGTTACCTACACTTCCTTCCTTGTTCCCTTACACATGCTCTTTCTTACAGTGTGTCGGAGGTGTGGTTTGGACACTCAAGCTTTGGTTTGAAGTATCTTAACTCCCTGCAACTGCAGGTTAAAATCTTAGCAGGGTCAGCTCAGACCATCTTCCTTCAGGGATGGTTAATCTGTGTGTTGGAGCAGGAGGCAACCTTAAGAACCTCACGCCTGTCTGCTAAGTGGGGCCGTTAAGGATGCCTTGTTACTCTTAAGAGCAGAGGTTTTGTCCTGGTGTCCTTGGCTGGAATTTTCCCCTCACTGTTTAGCAGTGTTGTAATGCACCATGTGGCAGCCACCCCAGAGTTGGCTGCATTTCAGAGGTGCTGAGAACCAGTTAGAACAGACCACCTCCCAGCAGATTAAAGAATGGTGTATGGGTTAACTGGTTCAGTTTAAACCTTTCCAACATTGATTGTTTTTCATGAGGCATCAGCAGTGGCTAAAATACAAAGCAGGATTCTTCTCGTCTTGCACAGCAGCAACATGCTCCTGGCTAATGAATCCCATTCATCCTCAGTCGCCTCGTTAGCTAGCTTCTGTGCTCCAGACACTAATGAGTCTCCCACCACTCTGACATCATTAGCTGATGGCCCTTCTTTGTATATGATCAGAAAACATAACTTCTCTTCTCCTTCTACACCTTATTTCTGGGCAATCTCATCAGCAAACACAAATTCAAAACCCATTCCTCTGCTGTCAGCTCACAGATCCACCTCTCTGCTCCACGCCTGCCTCCTTCTGTCCAAACTAAAATCCTGGCCTGTCTCTCTGATGTCTCCTCGCTGTGTAGCCAATCAGCTCAAGCTAAACATGGCTCAGACAGAGCTCTGAATCTCCTCCCCCCGATCCTTAACCTCCACAAAAAAACCTTCCAGCTACCTCCTTTCTCAAGTGCTGTGGACACCACCACCTGGGCCTTGCACCTTTCTCTAGGTCCTCACCTCCTGGCAATGTCTAAATCTTGCAGCTTCTTTCTGTAAACATTTCTAAGATATGGCCTTTCCCAGCTAGAACGCTTAACTAGCCTCTCGTGGTTACTGTCACTTCCTTCTCTCTGGCCTTGACAAATAGAACTGTGCTCTGCTTGGATCCATTCCAAATGCTGCTGCATGGATTGTCTTCCTAGCCTGCTGCTTTGACCATATCACCCCTCTCTTTGCACTCCTCCCCTGGCTCCCCACTGGCTCCCCCCATCTCTACTGGAGCAAGGCCTACCCTACCTATCAAGTCCCTTTCGCGGTCGAGCTGTTGGGCGGTGCTTCCTCTCAGCCTCCTCTGCCCATTGTTAAAATTTCAAATAAGCCCCTTTCTGCCTTCTCCCCTGCTGCCCCTCACACAGAGACAACCCATAACTTTGGATGCTGGGGAGCACAATATAAAGGTTTGGGAGCGGGATGTGACCGCCTGATGCGTCGTCTCTGGCCCCTTTTCCACTCCTCCGGTGCCTTCCACACCTACTGCAAGCCGGCTCCACCTTCCCTGCGTTCCCCCTCACAGCTCCTTCCCCATTTACTTCTCCCATCAGCTCCCCACTGCGGGCACGGGCCAGAGCAGGTAACTGCGGCTGCGGGCGAGGAAGAGATGGGACTCAGATAGTGATGGCAGTGATAGGCTTCAAACTTGCTTAAACATTGTAAATATATCAATGAAACGTTGTGTTCAACTGATACCTGTGTAGATTGTGGCTAGGGAAAATAAGATTCAGCATTTCATTTTAATGGTGGAAAAACACTGAATTTTATGGGTTTTTTTACTGGACAATTTTTTTTATTAATCATGGAAAACAAGGAGATCCCTGGTGGTCACGCATCTGGTGTGCTGAGACCCCCTGGCCATCCTCCAGACTAGTGTCTCCTTTTTTCCCAGTACTTGCTGCTCTGTCTGGCTATATCCATCTGTTGTCATTTAGATTATAAGCTCTTGTGGGCAGGGATCATCTCTTAGTTCTGGTACAGTCTCTAGCACCATGGTCTGTGACTGGGGCTCCAAAGTGCTGTGAGAATACAAATAAAAAATAACAATACCAATAATTATTAAGAGATTTGGGGAGATTTCTCTGAACTGTGTGTGTGTCCAAGAACCATCATAGCAGGGTAGCACCTTGAAGGATGGAAGATCTTTCTCTGGATGGGCTATCCCTCAGCAGACAGCATGATGAGGGTGTGACACTCTGTAGCTCGGAAGAACACCCTGCACCCCCATGTTCACCTTTATAACATGGTTGTGTGGTATCCAATGCAGAGTTTGTCATGTTGGTTGTCTTCGGAAGGCTCATGATGCACTGGGCATGGTTGTTATAGTGATGTTGTAGGTTGTGATTTCATGTGTGTAGTTATGAGTCTGAAAATGTGTCCTCATGGCTTATAACAAGCCCAGGCAAAACTCTCCAAGAGCAGAGAGGCAGTTCACACCTCATCAGGGCGTGTATGGGACAAACCCAGCCCAGCCTCACAGGAACGAAGAGCACTGGCCTAGGCAGCAACAAAGGATCTATTGGACTCTCGAGTGAGTCACCCCCCTCCCCTTGGTCAGTTTGGGACTGCGATGAGGTAATGCTCACCTGACTTGGGGTGGTGGGGGCAAAGCCAAGAGGGAAGAAAGAACATGATAAAAGAGAGAGACGTTTGCCAGGCTCTTCCTCTCTCTTCCACTTCCATCGACAGACACCACCACCAAGTGACTGAAGCACTGATCAAAGGGGAGAGCCTGGTTGAAGAGCAACCAGCCAGCCTGTGGTGAGAAGCCTCTAAATTTGTAAGGGCACTGAAAGTGTTAAGCTCAGCTTAGAATGCATTTTGCTTTTATTTCATTTTTACCAAATATGACTTGTTGTGCTTTGAGTTATAATCACTTAAAATCTGTCTTTCGTAGTTAATAAATCTGTTTGTTTATTCTACCTGAAGCAGTGTGTTTGGTTTGAGGTGTGTCAGGGACTCCCCTTAGGATAACAAGCCCGGTACATATCAATTTCTTTGTTAAATTGATGAACTTATATAAGCTTGCAGCCCCAGCACGCGTAACCAGACACTGCAAGATGGAGGTTCCTGGGGTTGTGTCTGGGACCGGAGATATTGGCTAGTCATTCGGTTGCACAATCCAAGCAGCGTCTGGCCAAAAGTGCTCACTCGTGTGCTAGGAGCAGCTCACATGCCAGAGGCTGTGCGTGAACAGCCCAGAAGTGGGGGTTCTCACAGCGGAGCAGGGTAAGGCTGGCTCCCAGAGTCGAGGATTGGAGTGATCTAGCAGATCACCGGTCCAGATAACACCAGGGGAACGTCACAGAGGGTTTTCACCACAGTGTTGCTTCTGACCCTGTAACAGCTCTGTTGTCAGCCGAGGCTTTGGCATCGTGAGCAAGGAGCCGGAGTTAAAGGAGTGTCTCTCTGTCAGAGAAGCGTTGGGCCTCGTGAGGACACTTCCTTGACTCTCTGGGCATCAGTTGCACTTGCAACAGTCCCTGCTCTGTTGGTTTCCATCCAGCCCCTACTCTGCTGCTGCTGAATGGGATGTCCCCTTGTCCCTATGTACGCAGGGTGGTTGATGTCTGTTGTGCTTGTGCCGGTCCCCAATGTGCCATATTCACCCTCTCCTGCCAATTTGGTGTATGCTCCTGATAGGAACATTAGGAGTTAGAGATGGAAGAGCAAGTCTGGGGCACATGGCCCAGCCAGCGTAGGAGTGTTCCTTCCAGTCTGTCTCCCACTGTGTCAGCAGCCTAGCTTTTAATATCCTTATATCTCCCACCACTTCCCTTTGGGGAGACTATTTCAGTCGAACACACTTGGCTCTCAGGGGTGCTTTTTGCTGATACTTAGTCCAAGGTGGGAGCTTCCTCATTTTCCAATCTGCTGTGTGGATTCTTAGGCAACGTTCATGTTGGCTTGGGTCTTCTGGGTAAACTAATCGGTGTTAGATGTGGCTTGATTTTCTCAGAGGTACTGGCACTTTGATGCTGTGCTGATGAAGGTGGTATAAGACCCTGGATAGAATAGAACGGCCTGGTCTGAAAATCAGCCCACTTTGATCTAGACAATATCATGAAAATATTGGTTTTAGTGTCTCCGGGGCTCAGTTTTCCCCTCTGTAAAATACGGTAAGAATCTCATGGGATTTCAGTGGGACGCTTTGTGAAACAGCCCAAGGAAGAGTGACAGGGCTGGGCCTCTGTCCCCTTCCTGTTTGATGCTCTGATGCCTGTTCACTTGCAGTGCGACGTTGCATTAGTACACGGGAGGTGGGTTGGAGGCTTGGTTCCCCTTCTGCAGCGGCTGTGACCAGCTAACACTTTGCCCAGTACACTCTTACTAGCTCTTTGATTGTTTCCCTCTAGGCACGGATGCCATTTTGAAGCTCACCACGTGGCGAAGAAATGAACTGAGGTGGAGCTCCCTTGTCCCATAATGGAGGAAGGGGCGTCCCTGCCCGTGGCTGAATGGCTCAGAGCCCTTCACCTGGACCAGTACCTGGAGAGCTTTGAGAAGAATGATCTCTGGAAGGTGTCGGACTGCAGGAACCTGACAGATGGGGCGCTGACCCAGATCGGTATCTTGCTGCCGGGCCATCGTAAGCGCATCCTCTTTGGACTCCAGAAGGCCTTCATGGAGACGCCGCCAGCCACAGAGGGGCCTGTGGTAGCAGCGAGGAGGCCAGTCCCCATGAAACGCAACATTTTCCGGGTCAGCACGGATGCCGTGACTACCCAGGCAGAGCCGGAGCTCAAAGGTGACTCGGCCACACCAGCCAGCAGGAAGTCTCCTCTTCCCACAGAGCTGGAGAACCCGGCTGGCCTCAGCCAGGTGCCCCCACCCATCCCCCCCAGACTGGGGTGTCGCCCTCCCGTCAAGTTCTCCTCAGCGTCATGTCCTGTCTCTGCTGAACTGTCCCCTGCTGTCCCCTGTCGCTCCGAACCGCCCTCCTTCACTGACTTTGCCCCTCCGCTGCCCGCTCCTCTGCCAGCCAGAGACAAGCTCTCTCTGGGGCCAGTGGTCCCTGAAGGGAAGGGGAAACCACCGCTGCCCCCTTTGCCGCTGAAACGCCACCAGCTGGAGACCAAGCCCCTCTCCCTCAAGGTGCCCCCTCTGCCAAGCCGACCGCCCTTACTGCCACCAAGGGCTTTGTCCCAGAGGACAGGCACCAGGTAAGGCGAATGGGAGAATTGGAAGGCTGGTGACTGTGGAATCGGATGCAGGCTGGGGAGGTCGAGATAGGTGCCTTCAATGAGAGCCATGTCACTTGGCTCTTCTCAGGTCTCCCGAGCTGAGCCAGGTTAGGCTGGGTCCGTGCTTGGGCGAGGGTCCTCCGAGGAAGCCCAGGGGCTGCTGGAACCATTCCTGGCCCCGTGCAGAGCTCAGGGTGCTTGTCGCCAGTCTGTTGGAGGAGCTGTGAATCCCAGCTCTGGGTCAACCAGTGCAGCCATGGGTGTGAAGTCCAGGGAGGGTCTGAGGGAAGAGCCTGAGCTATGTAGATGCGCCTGCACTTCCCAAACCCGTTTTCCTAGAGACGGTGCTTAGAGCCATCGACTCAAATCTTTGTGTGTCCCCTTGAAAATGACCGTAGTGCTAATACTGGGCATCGCGCAGCTCAGCGACCTCTTCCACCTTGTGGCACTGGCTGAGGGACGCCTGTCTGGAAGGATAGACAGGATGCTGGGCGCCCCAAAACAGACAGTGGAGGGGAGAGGGAGCTCAATCACTGGGTGTAGATAGAAAGGGGGTGTCCTGGGACAGGGCTAGGAGTGAGGCTTTCTCTCCATAACTGCAGCACGATGTCTTTGCCTAGTGGTGGTCACCGATGTCCCTACGGAGAGCCCACGGAGGCCACCAGATCAGCGTGAGTTACTGCCGGGTGTGCAGTCCTGCTGGTATTTGCCCCATCACACACCGGTTAGCTGTGGCGCTCTGAGCTGATGCTGGGGAATGTCACTGTATAGCGGGTTGCCGACTACAGAGATGAGACTTGGATCCACGGCGGACTTCTGTGTGTGTGTGCGTGTATGTGTTGAATATCACAGAAATCATTGATCTCCCTCAGGAGTGGCCCTACTCATTTTGCTGAACACTAGCAGCTAAGCAGAAATAAACCAACCACATCCAGCCAATCCGCAAAGCAAAAAAAAAATAAAAAAATGCAGGACGCCAATCAGAATGGCCAGTTACTTTTGCTCCAATCAGAATGGAGAAAAAAAAATTAAAAAGTCGAGTGGCACAGCAGTGTGGCAGCACCCCTTGGAAGCTGGGCCCAGGGTGACCGCCCCACTCGCCTGCCCGCCACTAGAGCTGGCCCTGGTTTCTCGTGTGGATGGGTGGCACTGTGTGGTGTTGACTTCGCTTCCCACGAATAGGCATTTTCTTCTCTCTCTAAATGTTATAAACTTTGTAGGTCTAGTGGTTAAAGCAGAAGACTAGGACTTCTCTGGGTTTGGTGCCCAGGTCTGCCTCTGACTCAGCTGTGGGTACCTGGGCAAGGACCACGTTTTCCAGAGGCGGCCCCAGATTTTTGTGTGCTCAGCTTTGGGGACCTAGCCCCATGCCTGTTGTTCAGAGGTCCGAGTGCCCAGCGCTGCCACAAATCAGGTCCTAGTAGGTCCCAACGTGGGCGCTCCAAATTTGAGGCCACTCTTGAAAGTTTGGGCAATAATTTTTTTGTCCAAATTCTTCACCTCTACACTGGGGATAATAATTCTTCCCCACCACCCGGAGAGAGTGCCCAGGTCTTTGCTTATTATTATGTATTTGTATCATCCTCATACTCGCAGCCTCGTCATGGCCCAGGAGCTCGTTGTGTTCGGCACTGCACAAACACAGAACAAACAGGTGGTTGCTGCTCCAGGAGACAGTCCTGGTCAGCATGACAGGCTGTGGTCTCCACACACGCAGACGTGAGGCACTAGATAAAGCTCAAAGCATGGTCATTGGTAGTGGTTTAGTAGACAGAGACATGGCCTAGTGATCTGTATACAGGACCTGGGAGGAGGGACTCTGGAGGTACAGTCTTTCTAGGAACATGTACAGCTCCTATGACAGGAATGTCTGAGGCTGTTCTGACACTGGCTCCCTCTGTAGCTTGGAGCTAGTCTCGCAACCTGCGTGCCTCAGTTTCCTCCTCTCTGCAAGGGGGATAAAGATCCTTCCCTCTCTAGCGGAGGATAATTGTGCAGTCCTTTGAACATGAACCAGCACTGAACATCGTCTTGTTATAGCAACTTTTCCCAGTTTTGTTCCTTCCTGAAAACCCCAGGAAATCTCCCTGGAAGTGGCTCACGGGGGAAGCAGAGATGCTGCAGCCATGGCTGCTGGCCATGGATAGAGTGATTGTCTCTGCCTAGCTCAGCAGTATGTGTCTGACATGATACAGCCGTACAGGTCTTGTCTGCTTTATTTGATGTAATGCTGCTCCCTAGTGCTGAATTTGTGCAACTGATGCCTAAGATCTGGGGGATGAAAACGACACAGTAGGACAGTTAATAAATGTTCTGCAAACATTTCCGGTTGATAGTTTTAAATCTTGTAGAGAATTGGAAAGTAAATGCAGAGGGGAACTGCCTGCAAAATCAAGCTGATTCTTCCAGCAAGAGGAGCTGTCTGTAGTCTCTAACCTGCCTGAGAGGTGCCCAACTTTCCCCTGTAAGGTAGCCTGAGAGAGACATTCCGTATCTATCTAGGTATCTGTATGGTCCACATCACCAGAGCATGTGAGTGCTGAACAGTCATTGCTAGATTGTACCCTCACAATACCCTGGTAAAGTACTATCCCTGTGGGGAACTGAGGCACAGGGCGGGTTAAGTGACGTGCCTGAAGTCAGTCTCTCTCTCTCTCTCACAGGCAGACAGACAGGCGTAGCATCAATTCTTTGGTAGCATTGATCCATGTTTTACTCTTACTTCTAGCTTAAACGTCAGAGAGTCCTGAAAATTTTGGACTATGGATAAGAGGGCATCATCCTGAAACCGCTGAGAAACACTGTTCTGGATCATGTTTCCTCACCGTCAGCTCGCGTCCCAATGCCTTTGTGAGATTAGCCACAAACAACGGGGAAACTGGCCACGATCCCACTGACACAAACGCACAGAGCAGCTCCCAGAGCATCGGTAGTGACAAGCATGTAGGATGTGTAAGATTGCCTCCTTCCCTGTGAAATGTCACAGTGTGTATTTACTGAGCGAGGGTCTCCAGCAGGGCCGGCTCCGGGCACCAGCTCAGCAAGCAGGTGCTTGGGCCGGCCAAGGGGAAGGGGTGGCACGTCGGGCTCTTCAGTGGCAATTCGGCTGCAGGTCCCTCGGTCCCTCTCAGAGGGAAAGACCTGCCGCCAAATTGCCACCGAGAAGAAAGCAGCGTAGTAGAGCTGCTGCCGATCGTGATCACGGCCTTTTTTTAATATTTTTTTCCGCCACTTGGGGTGGCAAAAACCCTGGAGCCGGCCCTAGTCTCCAGCCTGTATTATGCAGAGAAACTGTTTTTAAAAGTGAATATATTACTAGGAAACTAAAAAAAAAATGTTGACAACTAAAACCCCACAGAGCAGAGATTTGGGGGGAACCCCAGGGGGTTGAGAAGGAGAGGAGAAAATGATTGAGAGCCTGTCTGAGCCTTCAGGACAGCCCTGTCGTGAGCGTGGAAATGGTGCCAGTGAGCAAAGAATTAATACAAGATATGTTAATAGTTCTTATGTGCGTGGTCATTGTTTGGTTCTGTCCGTCTAGCGACCCTCACACACACCCACTTGCCTGTCTGTCACTGTAACATTGGAGCACCTGCCACATCAATAGAGATGTCCCTGGCGGACTCTGGCTCTTCTCTCTGTTCGGGGTCAAGGCTCTGGCTGGGGTTTTTTGGTTTTGTGACGAACTAGGAATGTTCTTAATGTTTTGTCTAAATACTGTGTTGGTGCCTCAGTGTCCCCTAGGCAGTTCTTAGGTATCTGGCAGAGCAAGGGCCAGTGCACCTAAATGTCTGACCCTCTGTCTCCTAGCAACTGATGGCCTGGGCCCCTCCTCTGCAAAGGTGCCAGCTGAAGGTGTTGGAGACAAAGGGATCAGGTGACCTCCTGGCCCGGGAAAGGAGCTGAGCAGAGAGGAGGGGCTGGGAGGGGTTGTTAGTCTGGAGCTGGCTGAGGTCGAGGAGTGAAGTGCAGACGTGGGGGGTCTGGCTCACTGCCCCCAGAATGGACCCGGCTGAGGGGTCTGATTTGCTGTATCTACAAGCTCTGTTTTAGACCCTGTTCCTGTCATCAAATAAACCTCTGTGTTACTGGCTGGCTAAGTCATGTCTGACTGCAAAGTGGGGGTGCAGGACCTGTGGCTTCCCCAGGACCCTGCTGGGGCGGGCTCGTTGTGGGAAGCGCACGGAGGGGCAGAGGATGCTGAATGCTCCAAGGAGAGACCCAGGAGGTGAAGACGTGTGAGCTTCTTGCCCTGAACAAGTCTGCTCCAAGGGAGAGAAGGCTCCCCAAAGTCCTGCCTGGCTTGGTGGGGAGCAGTTCCAGAGCATCGCCCGGTGACTCCGTGACAGGTTTGATTTTTTCCCTACGCTGCGTGGGTGTGTGGAGTACATGGCAGACAGACAAGGAAGGCAGGAGGACACTTAGGGCCAAGTTGTACCATCAGTTACTCACAGGCAGCTCCCCACAGAAGGTTATGGGAGATGGGTATATGCAGCTGATCGCGGAATTTGGCCTTTATGATCAAAATCAGAGCTGGCGCAGGCAGGCACTGGCAATGAGGGCCAGGGGGAGCAGCAGGTCACACTGAGGCAGAATTTCTTCCATATCTATCTTGCGGGTTCCTCTAAGTTCTTCTTCGAGTGCTTGTTCATGTCCATTCCAATCAGGTGTGTGTGCACTGTGTGCACAGCAGCCAGAAGATTTTTCCCCTAACAGCATCTGTAGAGTTGGCCTGGGTGCCCCTCTGGACTTGCATCTTCATGGCACCCAATATAGGGCCCTGCTGACCTGCCATCCCCTCGGTTCCTTCTTGCTGCCCATGACGGCTAGCTGGAACTTCCCTCGCTCTTGCTTCCGCAAGCGCCTTGAGCAATGTGCCGTTGTATTTTCTGTATAGTTAGCAGTTTTTGTCTGAAGTTAATAGTAGTAGTAGGCTAAGCTTTTGTTTTGGGGGTTCCCCCCCTGTTTCTCCCCCGCCGCCAGGGCATGCCCTGGTTGCTGGGGTTCAAACCCTGTGAAGTCTGCGGAAAGTTGATACCAAAAAGTGATACTTCTTGTTTGAAGTGCCTTGGCGAGAGTCACCAAAAGGGCAAGTGCCGCATTTCTAAAGGTCTTTGGCCGAGGATCGCTAGCAGAGACTCAGGCTTATCCTCACGGAGGCAGCCATCTGCCCGCAATCCGACCCCGGGTCAGGGGAGCCTGTGCCGAGCGCTGCCGCCTCCTCCATGCGCAGCGTACGGGCGCTGATAGCACGCGAGTCGGCTCCTAGAAAGGAGACTAAAGACTCCCGGCACCGACACGACACCGAACATAAGACTTCTGGTAGCTGCTGATCTGTATCCCCGGTGCCTTAGAAGAAAGAGAGGCAGGAGAGGGGGCACTCTCCCCTCCTAAGCCTAAGGAGACAGCAGCAGGGAGACCTCAGCCCACCCAGCCCACTTCGGGCCCGGCAGCTCCCAGGGGCTCGTTGACTCCTGCCCCACAAGGGGTCCAGTCAAGTCCAGCCTACTACCGTTCTCTGAACCGTCATGGCTGGGACATTCAACTCCCCTCCACTCCGGAGACTTTTGAGGCAGCATAGGACCTTATTCGCCTGGCGGATCTGCCTTCTCCAAGGACGGACAAGGCACCAGATTAGCCAAGCTGCCTATTCCATCGAGGGGCAAGCGGCGATGATGTCACACCGCTCCCCATCTCCGGCCACCCACGGAGGGGGAAACGCATCAGTCCCCAGAGGCTCAGCACTGCTCTTCAGCACCACCCAGTACTGCTCCTCTGTGGTTTTCCTTCTGGAGTCCGAGGTGGAGTCCTGTCATTTGGAGAGGTCCAGCAGTAGGTGACACCACGCGCCTCCTCTGGCACCATGGCCACCTCAATGGCAACCACTAACTAGTGGCCCTTTTGGATGTCCTGGGCTTACCACCAGGCCCGGAGTCTGAACCAAGTGTCGAGATTCAGCTCATTGTCGATCACGTTGGCATCTGTTGCCCTTCGCAGCAACTGGCAACGACTCCTGTGCCCCCGCCTGCCGCTTTGAGCTCTGGCGCCAACGATCCCAGCACCGGCAGCCTTGTCTCTATCGGCCCACAAGCCCCACAACCCCCTGGGCGCCAAGGGCAGTGACCAGGGCCATGGGCCGGTATTTTCGTCCTCGTCCTCCCCGAATGAGGCTGTTATGGGCACGTCAATGGCCACAGCCTTGGAGGAGAGTAGGGACCTGCCACAGTTGTGGCGCAGGGCGACCCAGAACCTGGGGATCCAGGCAGAGGCGGTGGTAGAGGATGTGGATCCCATGGGGACATCCTCGCCCCCTCTGAACTCTCGCGTATTGCACTGCCACTTATTAAAACTATAAGTGAAATCACAAAAACATGGCGGCAGACCCTGGCCTCCTGGCCCCCCACAGCAAGGAGGAATGAAAGATACTGTTTTGTCCCCTCCAAGAGGTACGAGTACTTGTACGTTCACCCTCCACCCGACTCCCTGGTGGTGGATGCTGTGAACCAAAGGGAGCACCAGGCGCTCCAGGGACCCTCTCCTAAAAACCGGGAGGCCAAAAAGCTTGACTTAGTCATGAGGAAAGTCTACTCCACTGGTGGTTTGCAGCTCCGGATGGCAAACCAACAGGCCATCATTAGCAGATACTCCTTTAACTCCTGTGGAGCGATGGCCAAGTTTGCCTAGCTGCTGCCGCCAGACTCCTGTTCTGAATTTAAGGCCTTGGCGGAGGAAGGCAAACTGATCTCTAGTGCCGCCTTGCAAGCGGCTCTTGATGGCGCAGATGCGGCCGCCCGTACCATGCCTACGGGCGTGGCCATGAGGAGGTCCTCTTGGCTCCAGGTCTCTGGACTGCCTCACAAAGTCCAACAGACCATCCAGGACCTACCCTGTGGAGGTCAGGCATTGTTTTCTGAAAAGACGGACAGAAGACTGCACAGTTTAAAAGACTCGAAGGCTGCCCTCAAGTCCCTGGGTATGCACACCCCTGGCAGGCATTGCAGGCATTTCAGGCTGCAACCTTCTCTGCGGTTTTACCAGCAAAATGGACAAAACCGTTCCCGGAGGAGGAACAGGAGTGGCAGGAAGAGGCTGCACTTCTGGCCAGACGAAGCCTTCTGCGGGCCAGAAACAGGCCTTTTGAAGATGTGCACGAGCACAGCTGGCCACAGACAGGCTGATGAGCGAGCCCAAGGAGCCAGTGGAGCATGGGGGTCAGCCTGGTGGTTGTTTAGTCAGGCCAGGGGGTTCGGTGGGGAGGAACAGGCTGTAGGGCAGAGCTGTAGAACTCTTGTTTCTGGGCGCTGAGCACCAAGGACAAACGAGCTCTCTGGGGGTCCATTTTGAACCTGACCCATCTCACACTGGGGCAGTGGAAGCTGGACCAGGGCACCATGCAATCGACACACGTCTTCCTCTCAGTGTAGCGCATTTTGCTTTTAGAAACAGACACAGGAGCTGGCACCTGCGGCATTGTTTGTACAAATAGTGTCAAACTCCATGATACGCATTCTCCGGGTTACACCGACCCTTGCATCCTGAACAACTTCACAAACCAGGGACCTGGGCGCTTTCTGAAATGCAGCCAGCTCTGGGGAGGAGGGTGGCGGCTGATTGGCTCATAGCACCATGGCTGGGGAGAGAGAAATTTTAGCCAAGGATCAGTGGTAACCTAGCAGTATTTTAATGGGGAGGATCGGGGTTCCAAAAATATCCCTCTTAGCAGCAATAAACTCTGTGATTCATCAGGATTCTCTTAATTGAAACAAAAACACTTTCTTATCCTCATAACTAAAGAGGGAGGGAACCCGAGGGAGGGAATCCACCCGGGCCAACAAGCTTATCAAGGTACTTGTTGAGGGGACAATGTATCATGTGTTCCTGAAAAGAGACTCTGCACACGTGGCTGGCGTAGTGCAGGGCTCAGTATGTGTGGGCGACTCGCAGGGTTGCAGGAATCATCCACCTTCCAAAATAATTCCAAGAACCAGCTTGTTGCTTGTTGCAACTTGGTCCATGCCAACGTGAAGCCGTGTGCAGGGGGAACTTGGAGCCCCGTGGTTCTAGCACAGAGGTGGGCAAACTACGGCCCATGGGCCACATGCGGCCCATGGGACCCTCCTGCCCGGCCCCTAAGCTCCTGCCCCGGGAGGCTAGCCCCGGCCCTTCCCCTGCAGTTCCTCCGCAGCCTCAGCTTGCTCCACCACCAGTACAATGCTCTGGGCGACGGGGGTTGCGAACTCCTATGGCAGTGCAGCTGCAGAGCCCAGCCTGACCCGGTCTCTGTGCTGTGCGGTGGCGTGGCTGGCTCCACAATGGCAGCAACATGATGATGAAGAGCCCAGTCCTGCAAGGTGCTGAGGCCCTGCTGAAGTCCGTGGCCGTTGAGGTGATCGGCCTCTCTCAAGATGAGGCCCCAGGACAGCTTTAACAGTGAGGCAGAGCTTTTTCTCTGAGGCGCTTCGCAAACATCAATTAATCCTCCTCACGCCCCGGGAGGCAGGTAAGCCCTCTCTGTCTGTTTTGGGGACTGGTTCCCCCCCTTTTTTTGCATTTGCAAATAGCATGTGTACGTGTGATATTGAATGCACACGGGCACTGAGACAGAACTGGCCATAGCTGGGACGTCGAGGGGCTCATTCCTCATTCCAGCGACTACACGTGCTTCCAAAACTGATGTAATACAGCAGTGACCGAGCCCCTGGGTACATCTCCAAGTAAGGGGAGGGTCGAGAAGTCTCTGGGCCCTGATCGTCCTGCAGGGGCTGAGTGCATTCTGGTGATCTGGGTGTTACTTTCTCCTAATACGGCTACCCGTCTGATACTTATTTCCTATTGTAGCCAGCGATATTCATGTGAATCTCATGCTCCGAACCATCATCCCAGCCCTGTGCCCCAAACACACAGAGACAGAGGGCTCAAGTCTCTTCTGCTGTTGGACCGAGCTTGACCCTTTTTTTGCAGAGGTGTAAATGACGGCCCAGGGTAGCAAGGGAGTGGAGAGTCACACCCCCCAGTAGGTGGTGCTGTTCCCTTGAGGTCACTCAGCAGGTGATGGCCCAGAATGGTGGTGTGCAGCTGGAGGGTCCATCTTTTGGAGGAGAGGTGGAATCGAAGAGCGGGCCCACGCGTGGTTATTAAAGATCCTGTGAAACACTGAACGGCAGCAAGGAACTCCATCCTAGCGTCCTGAAAAAATCCCTAATCGGATAGCTACATTCTGCCTACATCGGTTCCCCCTGTGGCTGCGATGGACAAGGTATTCTTCACTTCCTGTCCTGAACCATTTGTATTGGGCCTGCGTGGTGCTAAATAAAGGGTATGAAAATTCCACCCGGCCCCTCATCCGTAGGACACGTTCTCTGGAGGGTGAGGGACCCAAATGATTGAATTCTGCAGAATTGAAGGTTTCGTTTACGACCAGAAAGGAAGTTTCGACCCCTCAGGCTCGTGGGGACAGCGAAAGAATGATCCGAATGGGAACAGATGCGCTCTTGTCCTTCAGCACCTGCAGGCAAACCGCTCCGCTGCCTCAGCTGCTGTTCATAGGTGTCCCAAGCTCTGAATGTAACCAAGCAGCCTCTCCTGCTGCTTATCACCCTCAGCAGTGAAAAGTAGCAGGAATCATGCCGGTTTTATAGCCTCCCAGGCAGGGCGTGAAGACAACCCCTGCCCTTTGATTATCCACAAGAAGCGAATCTGTGGGATATGGTTACTCCATTAATCAGAACCTCTGGATTTCCCAGTGCCCCCTGTATCTTGCCCTTCAGCTTGACCTGGGACTGGCTGTGTTTGTGTGTCATTGTACAGTGTTGAAGAAATAAATACCAATAAGATAGATGGCCCTTTAAATTCAGGCTGGCGGGGGCTAGTAATCTAAATCTTGGTCTGTTGTGCTTCTTGGCAGCCATGGTAACCTCCCTTTATACTGTGGTTGGTGGTAAGCAGCCAGCAGTGCAACAGTGCAAGGTCTGGGAGGTGTCACTTTTTGGGGGTGAGAGGAGGAAGTATTAGACCTAGTGAATTCTGGGTGGCGTTTTTTTTTTTTTTCTTGCTTTGGTGGGCCTGCTCTTTCAGGAAGTATTGTGCAGCTCAGAGAGAAGATCAGCCCGGAGAAAGAGAGCGAGGCCGTGGGGGGTGTGTGCGCGCCGGAGGACTTTCTGGACAGCCAGTGCCTTGTGTGAAGTTTGCAGAGGGAGTGTGAGTGGGGGCAGGTTTCTTGCAGACTCTCCAGCTGGAAGTATAAAAGCGCATTGTGTTGTGTTTTCCCGGCTGTAACCCAGAGACAGGGATGAGAATCTCACCGCAGCCTTCCCAGGTGAGGACTCGGGTTTGAATTTTGGATGATGAAATGCAGGGTTTGTAAAATTAGCAGCTGAGAGACTGTCTGGTGGGGGTGGGGGAGGTGCATTCTGCATTTCAACAAGCTTTCTTTCCATTTCCTTATCCACATAGTAGTTTTTCTCTCTCTCTCTCTCTCTCACTTTCTTTTCATCTTTCTGCCAGTGGGTTGTTTTGCTGATCCTATCTACAGCTATTTTAAATCCTTAGTGGCTGAATAATTGCACAAGAGTTATGGAAAAGTATCTGTGGAACCATTAATCTATCTAAGAATCTACTAACAGCCACTCTGGGTCAGACCAGTGATCCATCTAGCCCAGTATCCTGTCTGTGACGGTGGCCGGTGCTAGATGCTTCAGAGGGAATGAACAGAACAGGGTGATTTTCGAGTGATCCATCCCCTGTCGTCCACTCCTGTCTTCTGGCATCCAGAGGTTTAGGGATACGCAGAGCCTGGGGTTGCGTCCCTGACCGTCATAGCTAATAGCCATTGATGGACCAATCCTCTGTGAATTTATCTAATTCCATTTTGAACCCATTTATGCTTTTGGTGATGATACTACATTCTACTTATCTACTACAATGTACTGGTTAGAATTTGCCCCCAACAACGTCACTTTGAAGCAACTGGTGACTATGAGAGACAGGAGACTGGGCTAGATGGACCACTGGGCTGATCGCGTAATGCTGCGTTCCGGTATTGCTGCCTCCTGGGGAAATGATAGATTACTGATTGCTTTTAGGTTGCTCTGATATCAGGCACGTTCATTGCTCGTTGTGTGTCCTTGTGTGTCCGTGGTGTCCTTGCTTATGGCTGGGGACAGAAAGAGCGGAATTGCTAGGCAGGACACTTCTGGGTATGACTTACCATCCTGTAAAGGAATTGGGTAACTTCAAAGGTTCCCATCTGTGGAAAGGAATTAATTAAATTCCACAAGTCATTGGTTTCCATGTGTCTCGCCGCCCAAATCACTTTAGATAGCAACAGGGCCTGGTTCTGAGCTGCCATTCAGATCTGTCACTGGCCGAAGAGAACCTCGGCGGGGGACCGGCATTACCCATCCCATTGCTCTGGGCTTCCTTTGCCTCAGAGATGTTTGGTTGGAGGGGAGGGATAGCTCAGTGGTTTGAGCATTGGCCTGCTAAACCCAGGGTTATGAGCTCAATCCTAGAGGGGGCCATTTGGGGATTGGTCCTGCTTTGAGCCAGGGGTTGGACTAGATGATCTCTTAAGGTCCATTCCAACCCTAATGATCTATGATTCTATGACCCCAAAGTGGCTTAGACTTACTGAGGTCTGGGGATGAAGCCCAAGTACCAAAGCCAAAGCATGAGGGCCTCAGCCCTTAGTGGCAGGGCTCAGGTTACAGGCCCCTTGCCTGGGGCTGAAGCCCTTGCACTTCAGCTTTGGCCCCTGGGTCCAGAGCATGGGGCTCAGGCTTTGGCCCTTCTGGGGTCATGTAGTAACTTTTGTTGTCAGAAGGGGTCATGGTCCAGTGAAGTTTGAGAACCTGTTTTAAGAACATCCGCAGTGTTTCTGGGTTCTTTCCAAGCCGCCCGGTCAATCTTCTCATGCCATTATCTTCTCTCCTAACCCCGAGGGAGGCCTGGGGCTGTAAGAAGAGGGTTAACAGGATTCTTGCTCTGAGCAGGGAGGCAGATGTGCGAGAACAAAGGGAGCCCTGTTCGAGGCTGCAGAGCCAGCCAGGCCATGTCTGGGGCCTTTCTGCGCTGGTGCTCTCTCTGCTGCGTTGCCATCGTGGTGTGCTGTTTTCCTGTCCTTGGCTCGATCTGCTTCTTGTGACCTCTGCTGGAGGTGAGCTGACCTGTAACATCCTCGGTGGTTTCATCTGGTGGCAAAAGGGGAAGAGGACAAGCATCTGTTCTCCAGGAATTTGCTCCGTCCAGTTACCAATGGCTCCAGCTGCCGGTACTGGCTGGTAACATGTGCCAGTGGCGATGGCCGCGCCTGGGCGCTGCGATCGTGGGTGCTTTGGAAATGCACGATGTCAAAGGGCCAGACCTCCAGCCTGTGCCGAGGGCAGTACGCTGGGCGGCTCTGTGTCTGCTCTTACCTTGGGGCCCCGCTGCCACCTCTGCAGGGAGCCCCAAGGAGCTGTGCTCTGCCTCCCTGACTGGGTGCATTCCTCTACACTTCCCCATGCCCAGTTCCCCCACACC
This sequence comes from Gopherus evgoodei, assembly GCF_007399415.2. Lineage (NCBI taxonomy): Eukaryota > Metazoa > Chordata > Testudines > Testudinidae > Gopherus > Gopherus evgoodei. The sequence goes on from NC_044322.1 coordinate 3,711,774, forward strand.
ACAGGGGCTGTGTCTGTCTCCAACAGGCTAAATGTGCATTCCATAGTCAAACTGAATGTGAGAAGGCAGCCAGCAGCTACTTCCCTTTATCAGCCCCATCCTGAGCACAGGACCCTGTGTGTCTCGCCAGAACCAGCCCGGGTCTTGGCAGAGGACAAGTTTTCAGTCCTCCCGGCGACAGCGATGGGCTGCCTAGACTTGTCCCTATCAGGGTGTGACTGAGCAGCAGGAAGCCAGCTTGTCCTGGATTTGTGTCTGATGATCGATAGAGGAATTTTAATGGTAGCGTGGACAGTAGGGTGACCAGACAGCAAATGTGAAAAATTGGGATGAGTATGGGGGGTAATAGGAGCCTATATAAGAAAAAGACCCAAAATTCGGGACTGTCATTAAAAAATCGGGACATCTGGTCACCCTAGTGGACAGACCCATGTTTTTTACAAATGCAGTACCCCAGCTGTGGAGTAACAGCCCAGTCCAGTGGTGGGTCTGGGCCCTGGGCCGGATTCTGGTCTCACACCAGTGGAAAATGGGAGTGGGTGAGATCAGAGTCAGGCCCATTATGTGTTTAGAGCAAGAACTCCTGGGACCTATTCCCAGCTGTATCACAGACTGACTGTGACCTCAGGCCAGTCACTTAACCTTTTGTTGCTCTCTTTCCCCCATCTGTAAAATGGGCTTGCTGTTACCTCGCCTTAGTATAGTAACTCCTCCCTTAACACTGTCCTGGTTAACATTGTTTTGTTGTTACCTTGCTGATCAATTAGAGAACATGCTCGTTTCAAGTTGTGCAATGCTCCCTTATCACATTGTTTGGCAGCCGCTGCTTTGTTCACTGCTTGCAGGAAGAGCAGCCCGTTGGAGGTAGCTGGTGGGCTTGGAACCAGGGTGGGCCTGCAGCCCCCCATCAGCTCCCCGCTCCCCTAAGTTCCCAATGCAGCAGTAGCCCAGCAGGCTGGCAATTGTCGGACTGTTTAGCTGTCCCTCCCCACACTGTGGCGTGCTGCTCCTGCTCTCTGCCTTGGAGCTGCTCCTGGGAGCAGGGCCAGCTCCAGGCACCAGCCCAGCAAGCAGGTGATCGGGGCGACCAGCGGAGAGGGGCGGCACGTCCGGCTCTTCAGCGGCGGGTCCCTCACTCCCTCTTGGAGCGAAGGGCCCGCCGCCAAATTGCTGCCCAAGACTGAAACGGCGGCGGTAGAGCGACCGCCGAAGTCCCGCAGATCGCGATTGCAACCTTTTTTTCTTTCTGCTGCTTGGGACGGCAAAAACGCTGGAGCTGGCCCTGCCTGGGAGTGTGGTGACCAGACGTGCTGATAAAATTGGGACTGTCCCGATATTTAGGTGTTTGTCCTGCGCCTCGACCAATCTTTGGTCGGGATGCAATTTGTCCCAAAAGTTCACTCCGCCAGCAGCTCTGAGTTGTTTTTTGCTATGCTGGCAGCACTCGGCCTTTTTTTTTTTTTTGGCTGGTGGACAACAACAGCCCCCTTACTCCTCCCCCGTGTCGCAATATTTCCTTCCTCTTATCTGGTCACCCTATCTGGGAGCATCCTGCTTGCTGTGCGGGGGGTGGGGGGCACGAAGAGGAGTGCTAATGTTAGGGTGTTCCGCTCCTGCCCCCTGATCCTGTATCCAGTGGTCCCCAATGCGGTGCCCGCGGGCACCATGGTGCCCTCTGGGGCATTTATGTGCTCCTGCCTATTGCTCAGGAGGGGAAAGAAGCTGCAGCCCTGTGGTTTCCGGGGACAGAAAAATCCAGGGCTATGGGCGCTGGTGCTCTCTGTCCCCAGCAGATGCGGGGCTGCTGCTGCTTCCGGCCCCGTGCCTACCAGGGACAGAGAACTTGAGCGCCGGTGCTCTCTGTCCCCCGCAGGTGCAGGGCTGTGGCTTAGCCAGAGAGAAGCTGCGGCCCTGTGCCTGCCAGGGACAGAGAACTCCAGGTCTGCGGGTGCCGGTGCTCTCTGGGGCCGCGGCTTCTCTCCGACTTCAAGAAGAGAAGCCGCTGTCCCGCGCCTGCTGGGCACAGAGATCTCCAGGGCTGTAGCCGCTGGTATTCTCTGTCCCCGGTAGGTGCGGGGCCTGCCTAGTGCCCAGCAGGGGAAAGATGTCAGGGCTCCCCGTCTGCTGGGGACAGAGTACTCCGGGGTTGCAGGCTGCGCAGCTTCTCTCAGGCTTCTTGATGCACTGCCCAGAACTGCTGCCAAAAAACAAAACAAACAAAAAAACGCTCCCCCTCTGCAGAATAGACCGAATGCTGCCCTGTAGCATGTGCTGACACAGGCACCTGCTTGCTCCATTGGTGTCTGGACCCGGCCCTGTATGTGAGTATTCTTCCTGCACTGATATGGCTGTTTTCTTGTGCTTTGCAATTTATTATTTTTTTAACATTTTGCTCCAAAATAAGCGGCTCAAATAAGAGACAGCATACGTATTATTTCAACCCCGAGTGGGAAGAATATTAAATATGATGTTTTTCATATTATTTAATGTATAAATACAAAATAAGCCTTGAAAAATTGTTGGCGCCTGCTACACTCTTCTGAAAACATGAATGTGCTACTGGCCACCAAAAGGTTGAGGACCACTGCTGTACCCCATCTCCACAGAGCAGTGTGGGGACACGACAGGGCTCAGGACGGAGGGAGCTTGCTGGCGGCAACTGCTGTCTCAACTAGCTGATCTACTTAAAAAGGCAATGTACGTAGAGTGGGGTCAGGGTACTTAAAGGGATAATGCCCAGCTATCACACACACTGTATCTGTCTCTGTCCTCTCTCTCTCTCTCTCTCTCTCTCTCTCTCTCTCTCTCTCTCACACACACACACACACACACACACACACACAGAGTGTGTCCCTGTCTCTCTGCTATGCTGTGTCTCCTCCCTCCATTCGTGCTGCCTTGTCGCGTGTGAGGCTACATTAACAACAGCGTGTTAACCCTTGAGGGCTCAGCCGAGTGCTAGTTCATCATTTAGCAGTAAGGCATTCCCTGGGAAACATCCCACCCTCTGACTCCACCACCTCAACCAAGCGATGTACCAGTATAAATTGTTTGTTTAAAACGTATACTCTGTGTGTGTGTGTGTGTGTATATATATATATAATATAGTCTTTTGTCTGGCAATTTTTTTTCCCTGGAACCTAACCCCCCCATTTACATTAATTCTTATGGGGAAATTGGATTCACTTAACATCGTTTTGCTTAAAGCAGCATTTTTCAGGAACAGAACAACAACGTTAAGTGAGAAGTTACTGTGGAGTTACCGTGTAGCGCCTTTGCGGTTAGGACTGAATTAATATCTCGGGAGGCAGGGGGTTGTTACACACTTTGTACAGCTGGGGAAGCAGAGAGGAGAGGACTTGCCCAAGCTTGTGGAAGTGCTGCAGACAGGACATAGGGTTCTCAGCCCACTGCAGACAGTATCTTTCTAATGTTTCTAATGGGAGGGAGAAGGTGGTTGTAGGAGACTTAATAAATCTGATGTCTGTGAAGTGCCTTGGAAGGAAGCTGCTGTGGAAATGCAAAGGGGCATTTATTATTAATAGGCTGTGGGCAGGGGCTGAGTTCCCATAGGGCGGTTGCATTAGGCGCTGCCTTATTGTGTGTCTCTGGTCTCCTAGGGCTACACACAGGGGCAGTGAGTTGTATGGGCCCCTGGTGCCTGGGGTCCAGCAATATTCAGGGCCCTGGGGGCCTGGCTCCCCCAGTGTTTAGGGCCGAGTCTCTCCCTCTGCCCTGCCTGCTGCCCCCACGTGCCTCCTACGAGTGTCCCTGGGCAGCAGGTGGCTGCCCCCCACTGCTCCACGCTGCACTCCCTTGCCGGTCGCTGCTGGCTCGGAGCGGCGCCAGCAGCAGGCTGACTGCTGCGCCTGTGGAGGGAGGAGGCGAGGAGGCGCAGTGGCATGGCAGGTGACTCCAAGGGACCTCCTGAGCAGCAGCCTGGGGCTTGGGTGAGTGTCATGCCAAGGGGAAGGGGGAGAAGACAAGAGTCCCTCCCATGACATGCATCTGAGGAAGTGGGTATTCACCCATGAAAGCTCATGCTCCAAAACGTCTGTTAGTCTATAAGGTGCCACAGGATTCTTTGCTGCTTTTACAGATCCAGACTAACACGGGTACCCCTCTGATACTTGCCTCCCATGGAGTTCACTGCTGCCAGTGGGGAGAAGGCTGTGGGGAGTTCTCCTCTCTGCCCAGCCCCGGGGCAGCCTGCCTGCTGCACCCCAAAGTTTGAACTCCTCATCCCCGGCCCAGCTCCATCCCAGACCCCGCACCCTCAACCAGAGCCCTCACCCCCCAACCCTCTACCTCAGCCCTGAGCCCCTTCCTGCACCAAGAACCCCTCAGCCCTGACCCCATTCTTTGCGTAGGAGTTGGCATTTCTCTCCTTTGTTCTTTATATGTGGTCCTTAGGGGTGCATTGCTGTGGGTGCTAGACTGTCTGACTTGCAGGCCTTGTCTGCACTGGGTTATTTTACATCAACATAGCTGCATTTGTGCAGGCCCCTAGTGTAGACAATCCATGCCCAGTTAACCATGACTTGTGCTGGCGCAGTTTATCTCCGTGTGAAACTCCAGTGTGGACAAGCCCTTAGTAAGATGAAAACTGCACTTTATCTAAAATAGTTCTATAAAAACAAACCCTTAAGACCCACAGAAAAATGTGTGAAAGGAGTCACTACTACAAAAGTTCGAGAACCACAGCGTTAGGGGATAGCAAGCAGGGCAACTGCCTGGGGCCCCACACCACATGCCGGACCACTCTTAGCACCACCTCCCTTCCATTGGTTCGCTTTGCAGAGCGGTAAAGCAGTAAGTCAATAAGAATCACTTATAAGAATCACAGTAAGAATCACTGAAGATGTCTGGCTCCTGCTAACACAGAGCAGGGACTGCAGCTCATCAGCTGCAGCCTGCGGGGCAATGAAGTCTGGGGAGTGAGCCACATGGACTTCCTCTCAAGGGACCACAGAGCAGAGAAAAAGTATTTGCAATCACCAGTGCAGGCCTAGAAAGCATGGGTATTGTCAGAGATGTGACTGTAGCAACTGCCCCTTCCTACCTCGGTTCCCTCTAAGCCCCCTGACTCACATCTGCAGAGGCACAACTGAGTGGCCAGTCCCCTTCGCTCTGCAGAGCCGACAGAGACACGAGAAAGCAAACGAGATTCTGTTCTCCCTGGATCGGCAGCAGTGAAATCCCAAACACGGGATGTCTATTCCTGGTTGTGAGGCATGAGACAGGAATTACCCAGCTTGAGAGCCCAGGAGGCAGGATTCTGTGACCCTGACAAGCCGGAAAACACATCTTCTCATGTGTAAACAGAGTGGATTTCTAGGGGCAGCACTGAGAGAGACCATCACCACATAGCTGCCCTTGTACGCAGCCTCGCCAAATCATCATGAACATTTACAAGCCTGGACACAAGATCTACTGGCCCATCCTCACCACGAGGGTGAAAAAAAACAGCTGGGTATGAGAGGTTCACGGTACAGGAGGGGGCTCAGGGATGGGGCAGCAGGTTGGGGTATTGGGGGATGAGGGCTCTGGCTGCGGGTGAAGGCTCTGAGATGGGGCTGGGGGTGAGGGGTTTGGGGTGTGGGGGTGAGGGCTGTGGGGTGGTGCCAGGGATGGGGGGTTCACAGTGCAGGAGGGAGCTCAGGGCTGGGGCAGCAGGTTGGGTGTGGTGGGTGAGGGATCTGGATGGGGGTATGGGCTCTGGAGTGGGGCTGGAGATGAGGGACTTGGAGCATGGGAGGGGCTGGGGCTGCAGGGTGGGGGCCAGGGATGAGGGGTTCACAGTGCAGGACGGGGCTCAGGGCTGGGGTAGCAGGTTGGGGTGTGGGGAGTGAGGGCTCTGAGTGGGGTGGAGCCGGGGATGAGGGGTTCACGGTGCAGGAGGGGGCTCAGGGCTGAGGAAAAGGGTTGGAGTGTGGGTTGGGGTTGACGGGTTTGGGGTGTGGGAGGGCTCGGGCTGTGGGGTGGGGCCAGGGATAACGGGTTCATGGATCAGGAGAGGGCTCAGGGCTGGGGCAGCGAGTTGGGGTGTGGGGGTTGAGGGCTCTGGCTCGGGGTGTGGGCTCTGGGGTGGGGCTGGAGATGAGGGGTGTGGGAAGGGCTCAGGCTGTGGGGTGGGGCCAGGAATGGGGGGCTCACGGTGCAGGAGGGGGCTCAGGGCTGGGGCAGCGGGTTGGGGGGGTGGGCTCTGGCAGGGGGTGTGGGCTCTGGGGTGGAGCTGGATTTGAGAGGTCCATGGTGCAGGAGGGAGCTCAGGGCTGGGGGAAAGGGTTGGAGTGTGGGTTGGGGTTGAGGGGTTTGGGGCATGGGAAGGGTTCGGGCTGCGGGGTTCACAGTGCAGGAGGAGGCTCAGGGCTGGGGCAGCAGGTTGAGGTATTGGGGGATGAGGGCTCTGGCGGGGGGTGAAGGCTCTGGGTTGGGGGTGTGGGTGGGGATGAGAGGTAAGATTCCTTTCCTCTCCCAGGCTGGAGAGCAGGCAGAACTGGATTACCGGCATGGCTGTGCAGAGCATTACTATTGGGGACCTACAGTGATTTAACTGGATTTGTCGTTTTAACTATTATACAAATATTTCAGCCTAATAGCCAAGCTGAAAGGAATCTAAAAGGGTAAATCTTCATTAATGTGCACAGGGAGGTAAAGGCAAAACTCTATTATTGGGGACATGGCCAGCCTGTAAGCCAGATATTGTCAACAAGTACTTCTGTACCTATTTATGACTCTCTCACAGCCTGCGCAGCTCTTATCTTGGAGAATGAAAATCAATTAAGGTGTTTCCGAGTTCTCAGTGCTGTGACGTTCAAGTTGCGAACACTTGATGGAAATTTGTCCTTGCTGTGAAACCAGTGTTTTCAATGCAATTTAAAAGAATAACAGGGGGAACATTTTTCTGTGGGTCTTAAGGTGTCTGCAAACCACAGCAGAAAGTCTCTGAGTGCAATCCCGCTTATAAACTAAAAACACTTCTTATATATTTAACCCCATTATAAATGCTGGAGACAAAGCGGGGTTTGGGATGGAGGCTGACAGGTCGCAACCCCCCATATAATAACCTTGTGACCCACCGAGGGGTCCCAACCCCCAGTTTGGGAACCCCAGCTCTAATGTCAGCCCTGGCTTTTGTATGCAGAAAACCTGCTGTTTTGGCACAGGTGGGCCGGGGAGATTTTATAGCATGTTGGGAGTCCTCAGAAAGAGCTGGCTCTGGGGGTGCTGGTTTTGAGGAGGAGGCATTGTGGTGGTGCCTTGGGGAATGGTGTTGCCACTGCCAGATGTTTTTTACTGTGTCGCCTGCGCAGGCCCCACCCAGAAGCCTGATCTGCCCCCTCCATCTCCTTGTAGTACCCAGTCTGTCTGCTTCTCTTTTTGCAGTGCCTGGGTGCATTGCACTGCCCCTTCCCCCTGTATGCAAGTGTCTCTGCGCCTGACAGGGTGCTTGTATGCCCCATTAGCAAGGACTTCCCCTCTGTATCCCCAAGTTCGCTGAGCTGAGGCCGGTAGCAATACCAACCCCCGCCCCCCCCCAGCACACTTCACCTCCTGTGAACCTAACCAGACTTCAACATCAACTTTCGGAAGCTGAAATGTCGGCGCCCTGATGTCAAAGCATGATTCTGCAGGGCTGACCTTTGCCTTTCTGCTGTGGTTTGCAGACACCTACCTCCCAGTTCTGACCCCTTCCTTCCCCTCGGGCTTGCCGTTGAGCAGCCCACAGAGAAGATGCTTTATCTCGTGTTTGTGGTCATCTGCTCCCATCAGCTGCTGAAGGCTGGGGGGTTCAGCAACAAGGAGACTGCATTTCAACAGCTGTAAGTGTTTCACACTCCCCATGATGGCTAGCGGTAAAATTCAGGGCATGGCTGAGGTCCAGTGCCTGGACGTCGGAAGGATTCAGGGAGGCTTTTGAGAGAGATGAGTTAATGACTGGTGCTAATGCTGCTGGTAGTTGGACGTGGACTAAGGCGAGATCCTTAGAACCTGGTCAGAGGGGGCCCACAGGTAGTGCAGGACACAGCTGGCTGACTTGTTGGCCTAAGCTGGACTGGCTGTGCCGCCTCCACCTGGAGGGAGTAGTATGGGTTGGAGGAGGGAAATAATGGATCCAGGGAAGCTGGACTAGGAAAAAGCCCACTGGGTTGAGAGGAAGAGTCTGTAGGGGAGGTGAGAAGTGTTTGAGAAGGAAGTATCCCTTTCCCCTTGGAGACCTTGAGGGTTGGGTGGTTCTAGCAGGGGCGACTCTAGGCATTTTGCTGCCCCAAGCACGGCAGGAAGGCTGCCTTCAGCGGCTTGCCTGCAGAGGGTCCGCTGGTCCCGTGGCTTTGGGGGACCTCCTGCAGGTGCGGGAGGTCTCCCGAAGACGCGGGACCAGCGGACCCTCCACAGGCACGCCTGCAGGAGGTCCACCGAAGCCACAGGACCAGCGGATCCTCTGCAGCCAAGCCGCCGAAGGCTGCCTGCCTGCCGCCCTCGCGGCGACCGGCAGAATGCCCCCCGCGGCTTGCCACCCCAAGCACATGCTTGGTGTGCTGGGGCCTGGAGCCACCCCTGGGTTCTAGGCTCCAGTCAGCTGTGATCCAGTGATGTAGTTTATGGAGCAGGGAGAAGATGAGCAATGGGCAAACCTCGGGGGGTTGGTTCAGATAAAGGTTTGGGTTCTTCTCCAAGCCACTCTAAGAACCTGGCCCACAGAACAGCACTTTTCATCTGGGAGTGCGTCACTAACCCTGTACAGACAGCACCCTGGGAATGCAGCCATCTCCAGGATGGAGGGCAGCCCCTAGCCAGCCCAGGCACAGTTCAGCAGTGGCTGGAAAAGGGATGTTTTGGCCGTGAGCAAGACACTAGCCAGGTGCCTGTGCTTATGTTGCCTTCGGGAGGTTGACCCCAGTGGCACAGAGTTACTCCATTAGCTCCGGTGGAACAGGCTGGTTCTCTCAGTGCGGAAAGCTCAGAACCATGGTGTTTGTATGCATATGTGGCCACAGCTTGTTATGCAAGGATGCTGGGGCCAACCTCCTAGTCTTACGAAAAGTGCCCTGCATGTCCAGGCAGCGCAGCCAGAAGCTCGGGTTGGAAAGTCCCCGCCCGTGGAAAGCTTTGTGGAATTCACTGCAGCCACCTCCCAGAGCCAGAGGGCTGGAATGAGCCAGCCAGCCTCTTCAGCTGGGCTTCCACGGAGCATGGGTACTTTAAACCTGATGCTTAACCAACTATGCCATCCCCCAGGCTTACCCCACTGAACCTTCCTTCCGGGCAGTGGCTGCAGAGTTCACAACAGAACTGGTGATGTTTTTCTCTCTTTGACCTCGGTGGCCTTCAGAGCAGCTGCACCAGAAGAACTAGTCAGCCTGTACTGTGTTTAAAGGGACACAATCACAGAGCATAGACACAGCATCTCGACTGTCTGAAAACTGTTAGTGTCTAGTTAGAAATGCAGCCAGTACAGTTAAATGCTTATCGTTGGTCTGCAATCCCAGCCTGCAGGTGCAGCTATGAAGAGGACAGGCCATTTTAAAAAAAAGTCTGAAAATTCCTTAAAACCACTTAGAATATAATGCTGAATAAAAATGACATTCCCTGCATTGCAGTTTACTAATTTCTGGATTAAAAGACCAGAGTTTGGAATTTCATCCCTATTAATCTCCTGCCAAAACACCATGGAACCCCTTGTCATCAGCCAACTCCACCTCTATTAACAATGACCTGTGGGAAGGATATTATTTTAATTGGGTGTGTGGCCTTTGACATGATGTTTTTACCAGGTGTTATGTGAAACTCTTAAGTCTAGATCTAGTCTTTTAAGGAAGAAGTTGCCAAGTGAAGATTTAAAAACTCATCAACTAAAACACAATGCTTGTCCCTTGCAAACTAAGGCTATGTCTGCAAACAGCCTGCAGAAGCGAGCCTCCCAGCCCGATCTGTCAAACTCCGGTTTCCGGGGCTTGCAGTGGAGCTCTAAAAATACCTGTACAGACAAGCGCCTTGAAGTTGTGGCATTGAAGTCTAGGGTGGGGGGTAGGGTGACCAGATGTCCTGATTTTATAGGGACCGTCCCGATTTTGGAGTGTTTTTTTTCTATAGGCTACTATTACGCTCCACTCCCATCCCGATTTTTCACATTTGCTGTCTGGTCACCCTAGTGGGGGGTGATCTTTGTGAATCCTACACGTGTGGTCTTGTAACGAAGCAACAGTCACTCGTTAGGATACATTGTTTGCCTGGGGTAAAAACTCCTTCCCAGCCCCAGCCTGGTGATCTGCTCCATTCTGCTTGTGGCGCTTGCTTTTGCTCTTCTTGAACCGAACGGGGGTCTGTCAACAGACATGTTGGATCTGGCCCTGGTGGCCAGGACTGAAGTCCTGATTCCACTGAAGTCAGTGTGAGTTCTGCCATTGATTCAGTGGGCCCAGACTTTCACCCCAGATTTTCACAAGCACTCAACACCTAGAGTGACACTGATGGGCAGCCTGTCCCAAAATCCCAGGTTCCAGTGTGCTTCCAAAACCCAGTACCCACTGTGCCTTCAATGGGCTGAGCGCTTCTGCTAATTGGTGGGTGCTGAGTTCGTTAAGAACAGTCTGTAATTAGCAGTGAAGAACTGCTGTAATTAAGCAACAAAACTTGTATGTCCTGGTAAGAAATCTTGGGGTTGCCAGTTGAAAAAGAACAATGCCAGTAGGGCAATAATAGCGTTTGGTTTGAATTTACTAGGAGGGGAATGTCCTTACTCGGTTGTCATTCAAGCAGTACGCCAGTGGCATTGTCTCCTGAGTGAGAATCACATATGAATTGAGTAAAAAAACTTTAGGCATTTGCCAGTGTTACTGACTTCTCCCAAGGTCAGAGTGTCTGTCCTCGCTGGTACACAGAAAGCAGAACTTACCTAATCGTGGGAAGAGGAAGGCAAAGATAGAAATGATGATTTCTCCCTAGCTGTGGAGCAAGTGGAAAGTGTGGTTTAAATTCCCCACTGGTGGGATCTTGTTTCTCCCCGTGTCAGGGCTTTTTTGGAAGTGCATGGATCGTAGGCTGTTATCAGGATGGGGGGGATGGAGGCCTTCTGTTGAAATAACAGCCACCCTCAAGGAGATAAGGAAGTGATGAAAGAGGGAGTGAGGAGATAAGCCTGTATCTCAGCTAATGATGACTAAGGGAGAATGTCTCTGTAAAGGCATTTTTCGTTGGCAGTGGAATTTGACAGACTCCGTGGCAGCTGGCACTGCTGCACTTCATTGCTTAGACGGTGTGGTGAGCTGTGCTTTGGAGGCACATGGACAGGGATCAAGTAGGAATAGGAGGAGCAAAGGAAATTCTGTATGAGTCTCAGGAATGCTTTGGACCAAGGCCTCCCTTAGGGGAGTGGCAGCAATCTCCTGACCTGAACTGGACAAAGGTCTGGAGAGCGCTCTTGCTGGAGTCCTACTGCAGTAAAAGTTCCCAGAGCCTCCCACCGGAGTCTTTCAGCCTTAGCAGTCCTGAGCATTTTGGCTGCAGTGCCAGTTCATGGCACTGCAGATGAAGGTTAGGAGCTGTGGGGCAAAGGGAGGGACACTGGGCTAGGAGTCAGGAGACCTGGGGTCTATTCTCAGCTCTGCCATTGGACTGCTGAGTGACCTTGGGCCAGTCATCTCCCTTCCTTGTGCCTCAGTTTCCTCTCCTACCCTTTGTCTTGTCTGTTTAGACGAGGGGCGGGCAAACTTTTTGGCCAGAGGGCCACACTGGGTTTCCGAAATTGTGTGAAGGGCCTGTTAGGGGAGGCTGTGCCTCCCCAAATACCACCTATCTGATCCCACCTGCTTCTCGCTCCCTGATGGCTCCCCCCCCGAGACTCCTGCCCCCTCCACCCCTCCCTGTCGCCTGACCGTCCCCCACCACCCCATCCAACCCCTTCTCTTATTCCTGACTGTGCCTCCAGGACTCCTGCCCCATCCAACCACCCCTTCTCCCTGACCACCCCTGGGAACCTCTGCCCCTGACTGCCCCCCGCTGCTCCATCCAACCCCTCCTCCTTCCTGACTGCCTCCCGGGACCTCTGCCCTCATTCAACTCCCCTGTTTCTCGCCCTCTGACCACCCTGACCTCTATCCACACCTCCGCCCCCTGACCACCACCCCGAACTCCCCTGCCCTCTATCCAACCCCCCCGCTCCCTGCCCCCTTACGGTGCTGCCTGGAGCACCGATGGCTGGCGGTGCTACAGCTGCGCTGCCCAGAACACCCAGACAGGCAGCCACGCCGCCCAGCAGGAGCCAGCCATGCCACTGCGCAGTACAGAGCACCGGGTCAGGCTGCGGCCTGGCAAGAGCTCGCAGCTTTGCCGCCCAGAGCATTACGCCGATGGCGCAGTGAGCTGAGGCTGCGGGAGAGGGGGCCCACGGGCTGTAGTTTGCCCACCTCTGGTTTAGACTGTGAGCTCTTTGGATCTCTTGCTGTGTGTGTGTGTGTGTGTGTGTGTGTGTGTGTGTGTGTGTACTGAGCCCCACACAACAGGGTCCTGATCTCAGCTGGGGTCTCTAAGTGCCACTGTCATGTAACCGAATGTAATAATGCGGCTGCAGTGGGACTGTGTGTAATGCAAAGAGCACTGGACCAATGTGCTCATATTGTGTGGACATACAGGCTGTAGCAGAGAGAGAGCACTGGGCCTGGTGCGAGACCTGGGGCCGGAACCAGAGGCTGCGAACCAAAGTCAGGCCAAGTATCAAACAGATGTTCACAAATTCACTGTCTGCCTGGCACATGAACTTGGGAAAGTTGTTGCTAGCATACTAGGCACTAGATATTTACCGAAATATATTCCGGCTAGTGCAAGGACACCGCAATCTAGTCCAAGATAAGATGGTGTGACAAACAATGAACAGGGATGTTTTGTCCAAGATAACAGGAACAAGGGAAGGTAACAAACAGGTGTAATGAAATACGCACGGTGGTGTGTAAGTTGTGTGTTCTAGTTATTTGTCTCAGCCTATAAATATCTGGCCGTAACCCTCTGTGTGGCCGAAGGGACAGCAGAGACTCCTGCTGCTGCCTGAGCCCCTTCTTGCCACGGGGCACTCATGTCTTAGCGCACTTGTAACCATGGAGCCAGGGTGCTGACATTCTAGGGCAATTAGCCTGGCTGAGTGCCTTTGTCACTGAACTGTGCCGGTGGTCATTCTTTATGAGACACAGCAAAGTCTGATGCATGAGCAGGCTGCCTTATTTGCTGTTAATAATAATAATAACGTTGGGGCCCCAAGGACTGAGGCAATGACATTCCAGCCTTCAGCACTTGACAGCATGGGGGAGTACCACTGAGGTCTGCTGAACCAGCTGTCTGCACAGAGCTGGACAGCACAGGGAGAGAACCCACACGTGCAAGCCAACTGGCAACACAGTCCCACACCGTTCTCTTGTGACTCTCCTTCCTTTCCCCAAATGTAGCGCAGGGCAGTGAGCCTGGAGGGGAGGAACATATGGATCCCTCTGACCAGGCCCCGCACCCGATGGGAAGGAGGCAGCCTCCAGGCCAGCCAAGGATTGCAGAAGCCATTTGAGCCTCAACCTGCCCCCAGTGAAGTCCATGGAAGGTTTGTTGGCTAGGGCTTGTTATTCAGGAGTCTAGGAATTCGTGACTGCCCTGTGGAAGCCCACGCAGTGCAGAGGAGATCAGCAAAACACCCAGTCATGTGTCTCACTCCTACACCTCAGTCCCTCTGGTAGGGGACACGACAAGGAGAATAGAGGAGGTATGGGAGGCTAGATCCCAAGGCAGGAGGAAATCCCCATGTCCTCAGTCCCCCAGGCATCTCTGTCTGTGGAATCCCTGAGCTGCAGATGTCACTTCTTCTGTACTGCGGACGCAGCGGTGGGGGTTGATTGGTTATTGGATGGAATTAGATGGCATGTGGTATTTCTGTGTTTATTTTGATGTTAGCTGTTGTCTGTCCCAGCACCCAGGGGCTTGGGGGATACCCTTAGTTAGTTTTGACTGCTAAGGGCTTTGTTTCACCTGTAGTGGATGTGGGTGTTACAGACTCCTAGGGCCAGATTTTCCCCTATTTGCGCCCCAAAAACAAGTGGCCAGATTTTCCTTAGAGCTCAGAATGTTGCGTGAACCCGAGGTATGGAGCTCTTGTGAAATCCTGCCCATAAGGGGTCAGGGTGGGAGCGGCTGGGTGCTCAGCACCTGCAATCCTGTCCCATCGAGTGGGACTGATTAAATTATACAGAGGTGTCTCCTAGGGATGCGCTGGGCCCTGGACTGGGTTCTGAGCAGGTATGGAACGGGAGAGTGATTATTTCCTTTTAACCTTTAAATCCAGTGCATCCAGTGCTCCAAGTGCCGGGCTGCGAGCCTGGCATTCCTCAGTTCAAATCAGACATTGGCGTGGACTTTCTCTGCACCTCTGGGCAAGCCACTTGATTACCCCCTGGCCTCAGTTTCCCCCAGTGTTAAAATGGGGATGATGGCATTGGCAGGGGTATCGGGAGGGTTAATTAGCTAGTGTTCATCTGGTGCTTTGAGGATGTGATGCTAAGATGATTCGTGGAGCTCCCACGCTCTGCAACTGCCCCCTGCTGCACTCCTCCCTTACTGTAAGGTTTCTCCTAACACCTAAACAGGAGAGTGGCTGCAGCTGGGAAGGGAAAGATACGTCAGGGGGCTGGGGCTGAGAGCTTGTTTTCTCTTTAATGAGAGACTTGGTGTCCCTTTAGACCCATGTAATCGTGTTTAGACACTGACAGATGCCTTAGGAATTGGTATAATGCTAATGGAGTCTTACGGATGAGATATAAAATATGTATATATAAAATACAACAAACCCATGGCCTCCCAGGGCCTGCCCAGTTGTCGTTATGCTGCTTAGCAATAGCATGGATGCAGTGCCAGAGATAGAACCCAGATGTTCCTGCTCCAAAAGTCTAGGCCCCAACCACTTGAGCTCAAGGAGAATCCCCATTAGCCATATGGGGGTATGGCACACATTTGGGCAGTCCTGGTTCAGTCCTGCAAAGAAGAATGGGGGTGTACATACACCCTAGCCTGTACAGTGCAGTCAGCTCTGCCTTTAACTCACTGCTGGGCTCAGCACCCCCGGATTCACTGAGGCTCTGCTTTGCCAGAGGATGGCAGCGATGGGGTCCTGATGATGCAGAGAACAGCTCTGTTGCTTTGGGGGTGAGGGGCTCTTTGCAGCCCTCATCCCGAACTGCAGGGCAGAGTGCCCACAGGACTCTGCTCTGCCCCCTGCACCAGCTCACCAGCTGTCTTGCCAGTCTATGGATGTGTGCGGGCTTGTTTTTATAGAAACCACTGCTGAGAAATGAGGTCACTCTGACCCAGAGAAAGAGAGAAGTCCGGTCTGGTTATTCCCCTAGACCTTCTGCCCCCAATCAAGTAAACAGAGCTACTGAGTCTGCTCTGCTGTATGTGCTGACCTGGGTGTGAACTGGAGAGAGAGGCCCTGCGCCAGGCCCCTGCACTGGACACGCCAGCACTCTGTGGCAGCTTGGATCTGGAGCCACACTGGGTCGGGCCCATGTGTGTAGCCCTGACTGAAAGGCATCTAGTCCAAGAGTCTTCCCTAGATAGTGCTGCCTATAGTTAAAGTTGCCCAACTTCCCTATATGAGACTTTGTTTTCAGTTGCTTATAACACTGCCAAACTTCAACTGTTTAGGCTGAAATTTTCTGTGCTAGGTGTCTGCCTCAGGCTGAGTGTAGTTGGGAAGTTTTAGCTAAAATTATTCAGCCTTTTTGAAGAATGTTACAGATATATATGTTGTTTTGCCCTTGTTGAAAAAAAACCCTCTTACAAACACTTTGTTGAGAAGCTCTAGAGCCTACGTGTTTTGGAACAGGGACTTGGAATGTGGCAGGGAGTTTGCCCTGGGGTCAAGGATGTGCCTTTTGCTGTTTCTATGAAAATTCACCCAAGTTTGCAAATGTTTGATAGAGACTTATTAGAGTGGTGTTAAATTCCCCAAAGATTCCATCTGCACCGAGCATGCTCCACCGTCCTCACAGCTCCTGCATGTGACTGGATGATGCGTGTGTCATCTGGCAGAATGACTGTGCATGTGCCAGTCCGGGGGTTGCAGAGGCTGAGCAGGACTTGCCCTGGAGCTGCAGCTCCTGGATGCCAGTGGCTGCTGTGCCAGGCATGGGAACTGAGAGCCTATCTCTCTGGTGTTCTCAATGCCCCTGCTGCTGTTCCCAGGCAGCGAGGAGGAGGAGGAGGAAACAGCCACATGGTATGCAGAGGGGTGAGAAATGAGGCGGAATGGGGGTTATGTGAGCCAGAGGGTGTCGAGGAGCAGAAGGGGAGCGGGACAGGAACTGATGAGGGCAGCAGAGGAGATGGGGACAGGAATCAGCTAAGGGGCTGGTTGGGAGCAGAGGACAGTAGCTGAGGTGTGGGGTTTGGAGCAGAGGGTTGCAAAGATAGGCTAGGCATACAAGGATAGAAGTGGTCTGTAACCACTAGATCACACTCCCTTCCAGATCCTGGACTTGAACCTGGGAGTTCTGTCCTGAGTCTCCACTTTCCTCGTCTGTCAGCAAATAGCTATGAAACCCTCTTGTGAAATGAATGTGTCTCACCCTACGTCTAGTGAGTGGTCCACACAGAAAATAATAGCCTTCTACTGCTACCACTTAGAGGGGCTTTAAAGGCCCAAACCCTGCGAATGACCCAAGTTCTCAGTCAATCCAGCTTCATATGATGGAATTTCTGTGTTTTCAGGTTTGTTTTTTAAAATTAGGAAATTGCACCCAAAAAACAACATTAAAAGAAAGTTGAGGTTGCAGGGTCAAGCACTCAAAAATTAGGAAATGCTAGAATTAAGGTTGCCAATGTAAAATTAATTTGGCCCCCTTGTGCATATGCCAGAGGTCCCCAAACTGTGGTGTGTGTGTGTGTTAGGAACATTTGAGGGGGCTTGGTAGGGCCCAGGCCACCCCCCATGGGGTAGGGAGGGAGTACCACCCAGCCCTGCTCTGCTCTCAGCTCTGCTCCGGCCCCACCCTCTGCCAAGGTCCTGGCTCCCAGCCTTGGTCCCTGCAGCGGCTCAGCACCTGGCCCTGGCCTTAGCCCCTGGCTGCGGCTCCATTCCTGGCCCCGCTCCTGGCCCCAGAGTCACCCCAAGTTGCAGCCACAGCCCTGGCCACCCTTACCCTTGTCAGCATCCCCCTCTTCCCTGGAGCCGTGGCCCCACTCCCGGCCCCGACTCTGGGGGCACACGGACTGGGTAAGGGGGGACACGACCCCGAAAAGTTTGGGGACCATTGACGTATGCATTGTGATATAGTCGTTAATAACACGATCACATCCTATTTATTACACAGGACCCCAGCCTCATTCAGTGCATGGGATGCATCTGCACTGGGGCTGAATCAGGGCTGTGTAGTGAAGGAGGCTGTTGTCTGTAGGATTCCTGCCTCATTCGTTGCAGAAGTTTGAAGATGTCCAGTGAACGAGGCAGGGGCTGCAGAAAGAGAAAGGGTGGACCTGTGCCCAAGGAAATTGAATGTTGCCCCGGAGAAGTGGATTCTTTCCCTGCTTCTGTCGGAGCTCCTGCTTGATGCTGAGTAAATCACTTAAACCACAGTGCTCACTCTCTAGGACTCTAGGACTCTAGGACTGGAAGGGACCTCGAGAGGTCATCGAGTCCAGTCCCCTGCCCTCGTGGCAGGACCAAATACTGTCTAGACCATCCCTGATAGACATTTATCTAACCTACTCTTAAATATCTCCAGCGATGGAGATTCCACAACTTCCCTAGGCAATCTATTCCAGTGTTTAACTACCCTGACAGTTAGGAACTTTTTCCTAATGTCCAACCTAAATCTCCCTTGCTGCAGTTTAAGTCCATTGCTTCTTGTTCTACCATTGGAGGCCAAGGTGAACAAGTTTTCTCCCTCCTCCTGATGACACCCTTTTAGATACCTGAAAACTGCTATCAGGTCCCCTCTCAGTCTTCTCTTTTCCAAACTAAACAAACCCAATTCCTTCAGCCTTCCTTCATAGGTCATGTTCTCAAGACCTTTAATCATTCTTGTTGCTCTTCTCTGGACCCTCTCCAATTTCTCCACATCTTTCTTGAAATGCGGTGCCCAGAACTGGACACAATACTCCAGTTGAGGCCTAACCAGCGCAGAGTAAAGCGGAAGAATGACTTCTCGTGCCTTGTTTACAACACACCTGTTAGTGCATCCCAGAATCATGTTTGCTTTTTTTGCAACAGTATCACACTGTTCACTCATATTAAGCTTATGGTCCACTATGACCCCTAGATCTCTTTCTGCCATACTCCTTCCTAGACAGTCTCTTCCCATTCTGTATGTGTGAAACTGATTGTTCCTTCCTAAGTGGAGCACTTTGCATTTATCTTTATTGAACTTCATCCTGTTTACCTCAGACCATTTCTCCAATTTGTCCAGATCATTTTGAATTTTGACCCTGTCCTCCAGAGCAGTTGCAATCCCTCCCAGTTTGGTATCGTCCGCAAACTTAATAAGCGTACTTTCTATGCCAACATCTAAATCGTTGATGAAGATATTGAACAGAACCGGTCCCAAAACAGACCCCTGCGGAACCCCACTTGTTATACCTTTCCAGCAGGATTGGGAGCTATTAACAACTACTCTCTGAGTACGGTTATCCAACCAGTTATGCACCCACCTTATAGTAGCCCCATCTAAATTGTACTTTCCTAGCTTATCTATAAGAATATCATGCGAAACTGTATCAAATGCCTTACTAAAGTCTAGGTATATCACATCCACCGCTTCTCCCTTATCCACAAGGCTCATTATCCTATCAAAGAACGCTATCAGATTAGTTTGACATGATTTGTTCTTTACAAATCCATGCTGGCTATTCCCTATCACCTTACCACCTTCCAAGTGTTTGCAGATGATTTCTTTAATTACCTGCTCCATTAAATTCCCTGGCACAGAAGTTAAACTAACTGGTCTGTAGTTTCCTGGGTTGTTTTTATTTCCCTTTTTATAGATGGGCACTATATTTGCCCCCTTCCAGTCTTCTGGAATCTCCCCCGTCTCCCATGATTTCCCAAAGATAATAGCTAGAGGCTCAGATACCTCCTCTATTAACTCCTTGAGTATTCTAGGATGCATTTCATCAGGCCCTGGTGACTTGCAGGCATCTAACTTTTCTAAGTGATTTTTTACTTGCTCTTTCCTTATTTTCTCTTCTATACCTACCCTCTTCCCGTAAGCATTCACTATACTAGACATTCCTTCAGACTTCTCAGTGAAGACCGAAACAAAGAAGTCATTAAGCATCTCTGCCATTTCCAAGTCTCCCGTTACTGTTACCCCCTCCTCATTGAGCAGTGGGCCTACCCTGTCCTTGGTCTTCCTCTTGCTTCTAATGTATTGATAAAAAGTCTTCTTGTTTCCCTTTATTCCCATAGCTAGTTTGAGTTCATTTTGTGCCTTTGCCTTTCTAAACTTGCGTCTGCATTCCTGTGTTATTTGCCTATATTCATCCTTCGTGATCTGACCTAGTTTCCATTTTTTATATGACGCCTTTTTATTTTGTAGGTCACGCAAGATCTCAAGGGTAAGCCAAGGTGGTCTTTTGCCACATTTTCTATCTTTCCTAACCATCGGAATAACTTGCTTTTGGGCCCTTAATAGCGTCCCTTTGAAAAACTGCCAACTTTCCTCAGTTGTTTTTCCCCTCAGTCTTAATTCCCATGGGACCTTGCCTATCAGCTCTCTGAGCTTACCAAAATCCGCCTTCCTGAAATCCATTGTCTCTATTCTGCTGTACTCCTTTATACCCTTCCTTAGAATTGCAAATTCTATGATTTCATGATCACTTTCACCCAAGCTTCCTTCTACTTTTAAATTCTCAACAAGTTCCTCCCTATTGGTTAAAATCAAGTCTAGAACAGCTTCCCCCCTAGTAGCTTTTTCAACTTTCTGAAATAAAAAGTTGT
Source organism: Gopherus evgoodei (assembly GCF_007399415.2). Lineage (NCBI taxonomy): Eukaryota > Metazoa > Chordata > Testudines > Testudinidae > Gopherus > Gopherus evgoodei. Next base: position 3,731,743 of record NC_044322.1, read on the forward strand.
CTGCAATGCAGTCCAGGAACTTATTGGATAGTCTGTGCCCCGCGGTGTTATTTTCCCAACCTATATCTGGATAGTTGAAGTCCCCCATCACCACCAAATCTTGGGCTTTGGATGATTTTGTTAGTTGTTTGAAAAAAGCCTCATCCACCTCTTCCGCCTGATTAGGTGGCCTGTAGTAGACTCCCAGCACGACATCACCTGTGTTTTTTACCCCTTTTAGCCTAACCCAGAGACTCTCCACCCTTCCGTCTCCTATGTCCATCTCCACCACAGTCCAAGTGTGTACATTTTTAATATATAAGGCAACACCTCCTCCCTTTTTCCCCTGTCTATCCTTCCTGAGCAAACTATACCCATCCACACCAACATTCCAGTCGTGTGTATTATCCCACCAAGTTTCAGTAATGCCAATAATGTCATAGTTGTATTTATTTATTAGCACTTCCAGTTCTTCCTGCTTATTACCCATACTTCTTGCATTTGTATAAAGGCATCTAAGATACTGGTTTGATCTCGCCTCCCAGCTTTGCCCTGACCCTCCTTCCTCTCTGCTATTATAGCCCGTGCTCCCTCCTGTTTCCAACCCATCTCCCAGGTCTTGTTCCCCACTTACCTGTGGGCTTTGCTCACCTGTCCCCGTCGAACCTAGTTTAAAGCCCCCCTCACAGTTGACCACTAATTGTGTCTTCCTCGTTTTCTGGCTTCCCAACCCCAAGACACCAGGGAACAGATTTGCAGAAGCACTGAGCACTCACAGCTGCAATTCAGGTCGACGGGAGCTGAGCTCTGGGCATCGAATGTGCCATAAAAATTCTAAGAGAGATGAGCAAAAAGAACAGGAAAGAAACAGGATTCTTTGCTGCTTTTACAGATCCAGAATAACACAGCTACCCCTCTGAAAAAAGATCAGGAGCATTTGTGGCACCTTAGAGACCAAGGCCTTGGCTATACTGGAGAGTTGCAGCGCTGGTAGTGGCTTTACAGCGCTGCAACTATTACTCCCCATCCACACTGGCAAGGCACATACAGCGCTGTATTTCCCTGGCTACAGCGCTGGTTGTACTCCACATGGACGAGAGGAATAAAGAGAACAGCCCTGGTGCTGCAGTGCTGGGGTGCCAGTGTAAACAGTGATTAATCTTACTACGCTGTAACTGACCTCCTGAATTTTCCCATAATGCTTTTAACTAAAGAACTCTCTTTGTTTTGTTGTGGGGCTCCGGGAACTGCTTATCTAAAAAATAAACACAGCTCCTGTTTGCTTCGAGCAGAGGCAGGCAGGGAATGTCCACAGCTAGTGTTTGCTTGAAGAGAGAAACAGCACGGCTGGGGGAGAGGGGGCTGGGGGGAGGGAGTCTGTCGGAGCAGGTGCTTATCTGGTCTGAAGGCTATTTGCATTTAAGAGTGAATGAGAGAGGGGTGGGAGAAGTGGTTGGAATTTGCAAGGCAGGGAGCTGACGCAGTGTCGGCTCCAAAAATCCACTCTCTCTGTCTCCCCCACGCTCCCTGTCACGCTCCACCCCACCCCCCCCTATTTTGAAAAGCACATTGCAGCCACTTGAATGCTGAGATAGCTGCCTATAATGCACCGCTCCCAAAACCGCTGCAAATGTGGCCACGACAGTGCGCTGGTAGCTTTCAGTGTGGCCACACTGCAGCGCTTTCCCTACACAGCTGTATGAAGACAGCTTTAACACCCAGCGCTGTACGGCTGCAAGTGTAGCCAAACCCTAACACACTTATTTGAGCGTAAGCTTTCATGGGCTACAGCCCACTTCATCGGACGCATAGAATGGAACACATAGTGAGGAGATATATATACATACAGAGAGCATGAAAAGGTGGGAGTTGCCCAACCAACTCTAAGAGGCTAATTAAGATGAACTGTTGTCAGCAGGAGAAAAAAAACTTTTGTAGTGATAATTAAGATGGCCCATTTCAAACAGTTTGACAAGATACTTAACATGGAGGAAATAGATTCAATGTGTCTAATGGCCCTCCATACAATTTCAGAAACCCAATGTGGCGCTCAGGCCAAAAAGTTTGCCCGCTCCTGGTCTAAGTAGACAACAGCGACAAAGGGTGGGAGAAGGAAGCGTCATTAGCCCCACTTGACTGATGGGGCACTAGGCCCACAGAGGTTAAATTGCTTGGCCAAAGCCATCCAAGGAACCTGTATGAGTACTGGGAGTTGCATCTGGATGTTCTAGTTCCCAGGCCAGGGCCTTAACCACCAAGCCATCCTCCTTCCTGTGACATGTCATTATTGGCTTGTCCTTTAGGCGAGGCCCTTTGGGGTTCTGGACACTTTCCAGACATTTGGAAAAGGAGGCATTCACAGACACCGGGGCTTCTCCCGGGAGATATTCCACAACCGCCTCCGTCTCCGGATTGGGAAGCTTTCCACAAAAACAAAGGAAAACAAACTCAGATCTCCTATTTTTGTGCCCGAGGAAACTTCCCTTCTTTCCTGTCCTTAGAAAATCTTTACTGTAAACATTCTGTGCATTGCCCATCTGGTGGTGCTTGTTTGGGAGGCGGGAAATACGAGAAGTAGTAACAGGGAGGCAGCTGTGGCTGAATTCTAATTCTAGTTCCCAAGAGGTTCGGTGTTCAATGCAACCGAAGAGAAAGTTGCTGGGAAAGAGTATCTCTGTGGAAATGCCAAGCACCTGTCACCCCAAACAACTTCGGCTTTACTCTGCAGCTCTGCAATTTAGGCCACGGATGGCTCTGTCTTTCCACTATATTTTTTGTTCATTAGCCTAAATTGCTCACTACCAATCATAAATCATTGCCCTCATGTAGCAGCTTTCAGCTGAGAATCTACAAAGATTTGTCAGTTAATTCTCCCCTCAAGGGGTGGGTAAATGGCACTATCCATATTTTGAAGATGGTGAAGAAGGAAGTACCTTTTCCCATAACACAAGAACCAGGGGTCACCCGATGAAATGAATGGGCAGCAGGTTTAAAACAAACCAAAGGAAGTATTTCTTCACACAACACACAGCCAACCTGTGGAACTCATTGCCAGGGGATGTTGTGAAGGCCAAAACTATAACTGGGTTCAAAAAAGAACTAGATAAGTTCTTGGAGGACAGATCCATCAATGGCTATTAGGTAAGATGGTCAGGGATGAAAACCCCATACTCTGAGTGTCCCCAAGCCTCTGACTTCCAGAAGCTGGGACTGGACAGCAGGGAATGGCTCACTCAAAGTTGCCCTGCTCTGTTCATTCCCTCTGAAGCATCTGGCGCCAGACACTGTCAGCAGACAGGATACTGGGCTAGATGGACCATAGGTCTGACCCAGCCTGGCCATTCTGATGTTCTTATGTGGAAGCTGAGTCATGGGGAGAAGGTGGCCAACATTTTTTAATTGGGTGCCTAAAACTAGGCCACTGAATCCATCTGTAGGCACCTGAATACAAATGGCCTGTTTCTGAGAGGTGCTGGTGCCTGCCGTTCCTGCTGATTCCAGCGGGGAGTTGTTGGAACCGAGCACTTCGGAAAATACAGCCACTGATGTAGGGACCAATCTGTGGATTTGGATGTCTGTCACTAGGCACTTGAGGATGAAAATGCTCACATTCGTGACTTGCCTGAAGTCCCACAGAATCAGGAAGAGATTCCTGACCCCTGAATTGTAGCCTCGTGGAAGGCCATGCTCCTGTTAAATAGAAGGCAGGAAGAGGTGGTTGCGTATTTGGGATCCATTTTAGGAACTTACTGTCTGGATCCGGCACTTAATTTTGCAACCCAGTGGTGTCCTTCCTCTGACACAACGATGAAGCAGTGGCACATCTGTCCTGCCAGGGGGTCAGTACCACACCAGGGTTAGTTTGCTCACCAAGCCAGGTAACTGAGAGGCAGGTAGGGATTCCATATGAACCTGGCTATGGCAGCTTGTCCAAAATACCCACCAGCCTCCCCAAATCACTGCGCTGGGGTCTAGCTTTCCATTGTTTGCTGTCTCACTGGTAACCATTTTCTGTCTAATTGCTGTTGGTTTAAACACTATTAGAACAGGGGCTTTGTCTCCCTTAGAACTGGTGGGAAAATTTTAATCAAAACAGTTTTCTGTTGGGAAATGCTGTTTAGCCAAAACCAAATGTTGGGTGAAATCATACCAAATTTTGCTCTGAAAACAATTGGAAATAAAAGTTTCCACTTTTTTGGAAGAAAACTTTTGATTTTTTGTTAGCAAACAAAATGACTGTTTTGAAATGTACTTTATCTGATATAAAAAAAATTTAAAGAAGGGTCAAAACTGAAACAAAACATTGAGAATTTATCATAGCAAAACATTTCAATTGACCCCAAACCAATTTTTTTCCCCAAGAATTTCATTTTGCAAAAAAGTTGGGAATTTTTGGCATTCTGTCTTGATTCACAAAACAATTTTTCCAAATCTCGATTTTTGCATGTGTGTTTGTGTGAGCGAGAGAGAGAGAGAGAGCGAGAGAGAGAGAAAAGTCCATTTTTTAACCAGCTGTGGTCGCCTCCAGCAGCTCCACCATTGGCGATGAGCAGAGGGATCTCAGGTGCTTGTTGACACAATAGTTGTGTATATCTTCGCGCAGTGCGTGCCCAGCTCGGCTGGGGAGTGGGCCATGCAGGGTGGAATTTGTGTCAGTACCGAACGACACGCTTGCTCCAGGAAGAGCCCTGGAACATTGCAGGATGGCATATGAGACTGAATATGAGAGCTAACGTAGGAAGCGGCTGCAGGACCTCTCATGACAGGGTGACCGGCTTAGTGGATGAGGGTGGGGCAGTAGACATGACTTACCTGGATTTTAGCAAGGCCTTGGTCAAACTAGAGAAATATGGTCTGGGTTAAATTACTTAAAGGTGAGTGCACACCTGGATGAAAGACCATATTCACAGAGTAGTTAATGATTTGTGAGGGTGTATCTTTGGGGGGAGGTCACACAGGGGTCTGTCCTGAGTCCAGTGCAATTCAATATGTTCATTAATGACATGGTAATGGAGTGGAGAGGAAGCTTGTAAAATTTGCATATGATACCAAGCTGGGAGGGGTTGCCAGCACTTGAGAGGACAGGGTTAGAATTCAAAATGACCTTGAATATGAGAGAATTGGTCTGAAATAAAAAAGATGAAATTCAATAAAGACACACACAAAATACCTCATCTAGGAAGGAAAAATTGAACACACAATTACAAACTGGGCGTAACTGGATAGGAGGTAGGCCTGCTGAAAAGGATCCGGGGGCTATCATGAATCAGAAATTGAATGTGAGTCGATAATGTGATGCAGTTACAAAAAGGGCTAAAATCATTCTGGGGTGAATTAACAGGTTTATTGTACGTAAGACACAGAAGGTAATTGTCCTGCTGTACTTGGCCCTGGAAAGATGTGGACAGATTGGAGAGAGCTCAGAGGAGAGTAACAAAAATGATCAAAGGTTTAGAGAACTTGATCTAGGAAGAAAGGTTAAAAATCTGGGCATATTGAGCCTTGAGAAAAGAAGACTGAGGGGGGACCTGGTAACAGTCTTCAGATCTGCTAAGGGCTGTTCTAAAGAGGACAGTGATCCATTGTTCTCTGTGTCCAGTGGAGGTAGGATAAGAAGCAATGGGCTTAATCTGCAGCAAGGGAGATTTAAGTCAGAAGTCAGGAAAAACCTTCTAACTCACAGGATAGTTAAGCTCTGGAACGGGCTTCCAGGGGAGGTTGTGGAATCCCCTCACTGGAGGTTTTTAAAACCAGGCTGGACAAACCCATCAGGGCTGGTCTTGGTTTGCTTGGCCCTGTCTCAGCGCTGGGGAATAGACCTGAAGACCTCTCCAAGTCCCTCCATTTCTGCGGTAGGACAGCAGGTCAGGTGAACAGGAAGTGCGGATAGCAGTGGCACCTTGTTCTGGGCAGCTCCTTACCCACACTGTAATGTTCATGCTGTCGGAGGGCTTTGTGCTGAATGTGGTATTTGAAGGGCTCGTGGTGGTCATCCGTCATCGGTGGGGGTGGTTTTTGATGGTGGTTAGCAGTGGGAACAGGGACAATCCCAGCTGTCTACAATTTGGCTGTTAAATATTCTTTTTTCTTGAGGTTCATTGGAAGTCTGTGCTGGGAGGTGACTCTTGGTGATCTCGTGGTGATGCCTCCATGGTTTGCTGAACCCACCTGAGCGCTTGGCTCTTCCACAGTGCAAAGGCTGTGATTCTAATCCCCGTGATCCCAGTGCAAATCCAGTGTCGCTCCTTCCACTTCAGTGGAATGAGTCCGGGTGTCTGCTGGCATCAATGAGATCAAGATCTGGCCCTCAATTTTTAAGGCAGCCATGCAGGGAAGGGAAGGAGGGGGATTCGGGGAAGGCTTGTGTCTGCGTTAACGTGGGATCTTTCTTTTCTTTGCAGCTTTCCTGATAGAGAGGAATGCCAAGCCCCTGAGCCGGTGCCTATTGTCCCACCCCCTCTGCCTCCTGTCCTTCCCCCTCTGAAACCACAACAAGAGAGCCCCCCGGAACTGCCTTCCAGACCAGTCGATCTCCTCCTGCCGGAGTTCGGTGAGTGTGTGTCAGGGTTAACCTGCCCCTTCTCGAGCTTTGCATTAGTGCAGTGAACTGGGCTTCCCTAAATAACCTTTGGGCCTTGTGCTGTTTGTCCCTCCGTCCGTCCATCCCATTCATTGCAGCAGCATCCCAGTTTTGCCTGGGTTGACCCTGGGGAATTTCGCGGGTTGCAAGATCAGGTTTTGGGTGCCAGGAATCCTGACAACGTCACGGGACTCGACAATGGCTCTTACACCACGTAGTGATGGTTCTGAAGCAGGCCTCTCCTAGCATCTCTCAGTGCAGCGCCAGGGTTTAGCTGGCCTAAAATCACGTAGAGGATTTTATCCCAGGAGATAGGCGAAAAAGAGGGCCAGCAAAACAACGTGTTGTCAGGAGAGCAGACGAGAGGAAAGGGAGTCATTTTTATTATCATCTGCTGAATTATCCCAGAGCATCCAGCAGTTGGATTCAGCTTTGCTGTCTGTCTGAGAATTAAGCATTGCTCCTCACAGCTTCCATCAGGGGCTTCTGTGACCCAAGAACCAGGTAGTGCCGACTGTTGGAGGGGCACAGAGGGGCTGCTGAGAGTTACAGGAATCTCCTGGGCCTGGCCTGTATGTTCTAGTTCAGGTGTAGGCAACCTATGGTACATGTGCCGAAGGCGGCACGCGAGCTGATTTTCAGTGGCACTCACACTGCCCGGGTCCTGGCCACTGGTCCGGGGGGCTCTGCATTTTAATTTAATTTTAAATGAAGCTTCTTAAACATTTTAAAAACCTTATTTACTTTACATACAACAATATTTTAGTTATATATTATAGACTTACAGAAAGAGACCTTCTAAAAACGTCAAAATGTCTGACTGGCACGCGAAACCTTAAATTAGAGTGAATAAATGAAGACTCGGCACAGCATGTCTGAAAGGTTGCTGACCCTTGTCCTAGTTCAACAAAGAATGTCATGACGTCTCAGATAAAAGCCGAGGTCACCCTGGTCATCAGTGTCATGGAGAAATGCCAGTAAGGATGTTATGCAAGGGGTTAGGTATCTATACTGAAAATTGTGTTCCTAAGGTCTGTGCCTGGGGAAAGGTGAAAAGCAGGTTTTCTGTAAGGGAAGAAATGTTTATCTATCCAGTTGTTTATGTGTAACTTCAGGATTGTGTCGTTCACAATGGGCCTGCTGCTGCCGGTCTGAACCAAATGCTAGTGAAGGATTGTAAAAACTTCAGAGAGAGACAAGTAATAGGAAAAAGTAAACAGGAGTGGGGGTGGATTCTATCTTAAAATGCACATCAGATGTTTGCTGTAGTATATTTGGGGGACAAAGAAGGCACCTTGTCATTCTTCACTTAGGAAGTGAACAGCCAGCGAGTTGGCTTCATGAAAGAGGAAGTCGCAGCCAGACTTCACTGAAAATGCTGGAGAAAACTGTGGTTGAGATAAGCTTCTTTAGAGAGGAGGGTAACCTGTTAGTTAAGTTTAGTTTCTAGAAAACGTGTTATGATTTTGTTTGGGATGAAACAATTTGTTTCCACTGTCCCTACTCACAATCCCTTGAATCTCTGAATAAATGCGTTCTGGTTTTCCCTCTGCATCTAGCTCAGGGCTGTGGTGTGGAGTGAAGTGCTGGTTCCAGGTGGAATCTGACAAGCTGGCATGTCCTGTTCCTTTGGGAACAGCCCACCTGGTAATTCTGTGAGTGTCCAGTGAGAAGAGGCTGGGTACTGCAGGGAACGCTCCGAGGCCACGGGCGTTGGCATGTGCCTGCAGGCATGGCTTGTGCTGCCAGAGGCTGGTGGTTTCAGGGAGCTGACCCACGGCAGGCATAACGAGGTGCCTTTGCACTAAGGGCAAGTGATGGTGAGGTGCCTCACGTCCCTGGGTACCCCGGCAGAGCATCACAGCTACTTTAGACTAGGAGAGTGGAGCAATTTCATCCGCAGCTGCTGAGCAAAGCTGGATGAGATAGACAAGCCTGGGGACCAATCAGCAAGAGGCATTGACAGCTTTGCTGCTGCCTTGCATACCTGCCATCCAGGGCTGCCCTACAGACCAGGGTCAGGCCCACAGGTAACCTGAGCAGAGGGAAAGCTGGAGTGGGAACCAGCAGCAAAGGGGTTAAATCTCAAAGTAAAGGGGAAGAAATACTGCTCATGTCTAGAGCACGGGACTAGAACGCAGGACTTCTGGGTTCTATTCCCTGCTGTGCCACTGACTCACTATGTGACCTTGGGCAACTCTCTCAACTTCTCTGGGCCTCAGTTTTCTCCTATGTAAAATGGGGGTTGTGATACTTCCCTTCCTCTCTAGGGCCACATCAGCCCTTAGTTCATGAAGCTGAATGAGGCCTAATTAGTTAAACTCTCTGCAAATTAGTTACATTCTATAGTATCATTAAACTCACAGGCCTGCCTCTCACCAGCTGTGTAGCGTTACGGGTATGCCAGAGGCAGTTTAGTTTTTACTGCTTTGGAAACCCTCTGGCAACTCCAGAGGAGACAGGTCTCAGCTGTGGGGCCTAGAAAGGGGCTTCTTTATTGAGGCTGCTGGACACATCCAGGTCTTCTGGCTCCCTCTGGCTCCCAGACTGACAGACGGAGGAGATGCTGCCCCGTGTGGCTGCACAGCGTCTCCCTACATCCTGGCCTGGACTTAGCAGTCATGGAAGCAATGGCTCAGAATGCTGCATGCTGCAGAGGAAATATGGCAGCCGTTGTAACTGGGTATCGGTGCCTCTTCTGCATTGCCGAAGGAACAACAATGGAGGAAACTGGTCGTAGTTCTCTCCTGAAACCTGGTGTCCCAACAAACTCCTGCCCTAGGAGAAGAGGCAGCTGTCTCTGTGGGCATATAACTGAGACATTCTATTTCCATATCACTGTCACCCAGAGTGCTTTATAGTCTGCCTGTACTGGGATCGCTCACCAAGCACTGAAATGCAGCCACCTCTGGGCTGGGAAGCATCAGCCACTCTGCGATAGCGGCGTGGGTAGCAGCGTAGGATAGCCATGTGCATATGTACCTAGGACCCCGGGCAAGATTGTGCCTGGGTGACTAGCCTGTGCCAGCGGCCATGCCCCAGCGGCTACCCTGCTGTATTTATCTCTGTCAAAGCTGCAGTCACACCTCACATTGCTCTGTAGACTCAACTGAGGAGGGGTAATTAAGGGGGGGGTTCCTCCTATGAAACCGCAAGGGAGGTTGGAGCCACTGCACGCTGTGGAATTTGGCATGTGTGCCCCGCTTGTGCAAAGACAGCCACGGGCTCTTTCAGAATGGCAAGTGGTCAGAGCCTTGTTTTTACAGCTCATTTGTTCGAATGCTCGAGTCTAAACAGTGCTTCCTGCTTTGGGTGTTCCAACAAGAAATAACTCAGGGGGCTAGCTCCCAGCCTCGAGCATCCCAAGGTCCCAGGAGAAATTCTCCTCCTTCAGAGGCTGGGGTACTGGGAGACACAAGGCCTGGCTGTTTTACCGAGGGACAGATTTGATACTGTAATAACCTCATATGTAGTTAGCTTTGCCAGAAAGCAGCCACACCTGCCTCTAGAATCCGGGTGACCACATAGCAGTGTTTAACGCTGGCAGTTAGCACCCTGGTTCCCATAGCTCTCGTTCTTTATAAAGGTTAAATAAATGGCCCATTTGTTTTTCTTTCCTGGCTCTTACCTCCCTCCTGTTTCTGAATAGAGCCTTTGATTCATTGCTTTGGACAATTAGTGCTGGCACTCAGGGGCTGCACCCACTTGCGATTTGTCCCTGCAGCGCCAGTCCTGTCTTCAACGCTCCATCAAACACTAGCTCAGCATATTAGCAAAGAAAAAACTCCTTTCAAAATTACTCTAGAAACATAAACTCCTCTGGAGAAAAACGAAAAAAAGGAGCCAACAGGATGTACCACTACCCTTTCTCATGGTCTCGTCCTTCCATAACCTTGCCTCCGTGACGACTGTCTGTCATTCCTCCTCTGTGCTCTGTCTAATTTAGAGTTCAATCCTGCAGTCCTCAGACAAAATGCCCATTGATTTCCGGTTCAGGCTCTTAGGAGAGGGATTCAAATGATGCGTTAATGGGAGTGTTGGACGTAAGACACAGGAGGTCAATCTACTCGGCACTGGTGAGGCCCCAGCTCGAGAACTGTGTCCAGTTCTGGGTGCCACACCTTAGGGAGGATGAGGACAAATTGGAGAGAGTAGAGAGGAGATCAATAAAAATGATGAAAGGTTTAGAAAACCTGACCTGTGAGGAAAGGTTAAAAATACTGGGCACGTTTAGTTTTGAGAAAAGAAAACTGAGGGGGACCTGAGAACAGTCTTCAAATCTGTTAAGGGCTGTTCTAAAGAGACGTGGATCAATTGTTCTCCATGTCCACTGAAAGTAGGACAAGAAGCAATGGGCTTAATTTGCAGCAAGGGAGATTTAAGGAAAGCTTTCTAACTCACAGGACAGTTAAGATCTAGAACAGGCTTCCGAGGGAGGTTGTAGAATCCCCTCACTGGATGTTTGTAAGACCAGGCTGGATAAACCCCTGGTCAGGGTTGCTCTGGGTTTATATGGTCCTGCCTCGGCGCAGGGGGCTGGAAATGGTAACCTCTTGAGGTCCCTCCAGCCTGACACTTCTGTGACCTTGTGATGTGTAAAGCCCCTGGATGCTGTGGGAATCAGAGGGGAAATGAGTGCAGCACTGCTCGACAGCAAAGAGCAGAGAGTGCTGGATGACAGCTGTTGCACGGTGTGACCTTCAGAAGCCGTTCACAGAAAGCCTTTTCCCAACCCTAGTGTCGTTCATGGAAGGGTCTCGGCATGCTTGGCAAAATTAGCCTCATTTTACAGATGGGGAAATTGAGGCACAGAGAGAAGTGCTATGGGCAGGGTCATCCAGGGGGTGTGTAGCAGAGCCCAAACCACCTGACCCAAGTGCCCTCCCGCCAGACAATGTTGCCTCTTGCTGTGAGAGCTGTGTTGCTGCCTGGCTGGGTGCAGGAACAGGCACTGGAAAGTGGTTGACAGGAGCACAGCAATCTTGGGGTGCGTGCTCCCTGAACCCCCTTTTGAATGAACAGTGTTTCTCAGCCTCCCTTTGTGTCTCTTCACAGACGACTCTGATTATGAAGAACCCCCGTGGGAGGAGGAATTGGCAGCTGCTTCAGGAGAAATGAGTGACAAGGTTGGCTCATAATACAGCACAGAGTGTCTGGGCTTTTCGGCTCTCTCAGTGGGTTGGTCTGTCTGTCTGTCCTGTCTTCCATTTTAAAAGACAAGAAGAGGGAAAACAGCCCCAATGTTGTTTGGAAAGGAGAGGTGGGGTGGAAAAATCAGATGATCCCATTAACTTTATACCGTGGCATTCATTCTAAAGGATCAGAGAGTGTCCAGCGCTTGGACACTCACTGCTGAAATGCAACCAACTCTGGTGTGGAACGCAGCAGTTGTTAACAGCACACAGCAACGCTGCACAATTCTTTGGGGCAGGAAGCGAAGAATGCTGCATCTAATTGAAACTGTAGCGGGATTTGAGGGAGGCAGATTTGTTACCCAATTTTGTCTGTGGCACAGGGGATAATGCCTGTCTAACCCTCCTGCATTGACGGGGTGAGTTAGGACTTGAAGGGACTTAGGTTGCTGTTGGGACAGGAGAGCAGAAATGCTGCTTTTAGGGGCGACCCTAGAGAGCATGAGGCCCAGCTCTACCTTTGATGGCCACAGCTGATTCACAGAGACACGTTTCAATTCTGTCTGTTCTAATGCCAGCCCCATGGGCTCTCGAGTTGCAAATCAGAGGCAGTGCTGAGGGGTGCCAGGCTCCCAGAGCTGGTGACAGTAAGAGGAGCCTAAACACCTCTGAGGATCCTTGCCAAGTCCCTGAATAAATGCACCCTCGATTCAGTGTGAGCTGCCTCTGGTGTAGTGACCATCAGTTTGTAGTGGGGGTGTGTGGACATTTGTGCTGAGCTGGGCTGCTTGTGTGCATGTGTGTCTGTGTCTATGCATGCTCCTCTCCGCCACAGAGGAAATGCAGAACTTTTCACCAAAGCCCAACGCAGCAATTTGGATTTCTATAAATGAAGTGCCCACAGCCAACCCCTACCTCCAGCTGCACTTCCCTGTACTGTGAGGGCAGTGCATGCTCTTCTGAGGCTGGGGAGAGGTGTGGGGCGGGGCAGAAAAGCTAGGACCTTGGAGGGGGGCTATCAGTTACAGGCACTGGCCTTTCCTTTCTGGGAGCTTGGGTTCAGGAATGATGTGCTGTGAGTTTGGTCTCCAGCTAGATCCATCTCCTCCTGTAATCACAGTCTAGCACGACTGGCCGCCTCTGTCCAAGAGAGGCCCAGGGCCGGAATAGCAGGGGGCGCTGCAAGTCGGGATTGGTGAGTATTGGCAAAGCTGAGTGGGGACCCAGGACTGGCATAGCAAAGGGGCTGCAGGTCAGGAGTGAGGGGCATCCGCAAAGCTGTGTGGGATAAGCTTGTACATCCTCTGCCTCTAGCAGGCCTGGCTTTTTCTGAGCCCCAGATTCACGCCAATGAAGGAAGTAAACCTGAGTCACTCCTGGAGGCGACGTGTGAACCCATGGCGTGCACTGTCTCACTCTCTGAGTGTATCCTGGCCATGCTGAGGGGTGTGTCTGTGGAGCTGGCTGGGAGGGGTGTGTCTGTGCAAATATGCCGGGGTGGGGTGGGGTATGTGCTCACAATGGCCCCATCTCTTCCCTGTCCCTCCCCCTTTGGGCTGGGTAGTCCCCCAGGGGACTCAGCCTCACCCATCAGCTAGACCTCTGGCATTTCCCAGAGCTGATCAGTTTCTCTTTGCTGCTCTGCTCTGACACGTGGTGTGTCTACACTGCCATTCTGGGCGTGGGCGCAGCGTGTGTAGACGTACTTGAGCTCGCGTCACTTTAGCCAACTCACCTACAATGGCAGTAAAGCCGCGGCAGCACAGGCTTCAGCATGGGCGCACAAGCCTGCTTGGAGGAACCCAGGGTAATGATGCAGGCGGCGGGCCGGTGCTGCAGCGGCGTCGCTGCGGTTGGGACGTGAGTTAGCGAGATGCTCATGCAAGCACAGGTCTGTCTGCATGAGCAGCAACGTGGGCAGAGCATTCAGGGGTGCGGGACTGCTTCATCCTGGCCAGCCCCACCGACAGCAGGAAACTAGAAACAGAAAGGGCTGCTCCGCGTCAACTTCCCTGTCTCTGTCTCTGCAGGATGATGCCGAGATCATGAGGGGGCGGCTGCGCTCGGAGCGCATCAACAGCCTGTTCAGCGAGGACGAGCTCATTGAAGACTATTACGACCAGCCAGCTGCCAAGTAGGGACCCCTCCTCCTGCTCTTGCTCCTCTGTGTGTGCATGTGTTCTTCCCCCTTCTGTGCTTCCCCTGCTGTGGTGAATTATGGAGCCAGCGAGGGACCGGTCAGGCGGCTGACAGCCGCCTCGGAAGGGAGGCAGTCCCGAGCATTACACAATCAGGCCCTAGGAGATCTAGCCTGGGCCGGCAGATCCTTGGCTACTTAAAAGCATCTTGTTTCTCACGCGAGCTTGTTATCCGCATTACTTTGGGCCAGACGCTGCTCTGAGTGACGCTGGTGTAAATCTGGAGCCACTCCTCTGAAGGGAGTGGCGCAACTCTGAATTTACCCTGGCATCGCTGAGAGCAGGATCTGGCCCTTTGCATTTGATTTTACCCAAAGAACCCAGCCTGGCTTCGGCCTGTCCTACCGCAGGGATCACCATGGTGTCCGCTGCTGTGCAGGTCTCTGCAGACTCCCCTAAGCCTGAGCAGCTCAGAGCCAGTCACCCTCCCCTCTCCACACATCCCTCCCTCCCAGGCAGGCTCAGGCTGCTGGCCGCCCATTCAGCAGATCTGACCACAGGGGCAGCAGAAGCCCTGGCTGGTGTTCGAAGAGAGCCTCCCTGCACCCTGAAACCTGCAAACAGCTAAGTGCTGCATGCTGTGTGCTGTTCTCTTGTCCTGCCTCCCGGCCCAGGCCAGGCCCTGGGGGCACTAGCAAACTGGAGAGGCCTGGATGGTCGGGCTGCCTCCTTGTGGAGTCTCTGCTGTGTGTGGCCTGCAGCAGAGAGGTGGGGGCGAGGATTGGGCTCGGCCTGTGGGGGTGCTGAGCACTGCAGGAGAAGGGGGGGGGTATGCAAGTCTCCGGTGATGGTGGGAGGAGATTGAATGTAGGAGCCCTGGGAGCGGATGGGAGCCAGAAGGAGGGGGAAGGGGAAGCCTGTTGCACGGCTGGGATCTTTTCTAGAGGTGTCTCTGCTAGTACTGGCACCAGCCAAGAGAGACCAAAACAGGTTGCTTGTCCTTGCTGCCGAACTTGTTAGCAATCCTGTTCTCTTTAATTTGATTCCATTTAATTCACTTTGGAAGTGAATTCAGCTAAACTGAATTAAAGTCACTTTAATTCTTTAAAATCACTTTAATTCAGAGTAAGAGCACTCGCAGGCGGATTTAATGCTGTTTAACCAATCCGCTTTAAATTCACACCTTTGGTTAATTTGAATTAACTTTCCTGAGGCCACATCTACACTACAAACATATGTTGACTCAAGATACATCAGCATACAGCCACTGCAGTCAGTACATTGTTTGTGTGTGTGCATACTTGGCTCCTTGTTTTACTGGAATATGTACTTTGAGTGCTTGTATCGATGCAGAGTGTGGTGCACTATGGGTAGGTATCCCACTTGCAACTTGCCACCATCCAGTGCTCTGTATTTTGGGAAGTTTTGACAATGCATGATGGGATTGAAATGAGTTGCACAGTGGTGACTGGGAGCATGGGGTCACGGAGTCCCCGGCGATGCTCTGGAACTACTCCCCACAAAGCCGGTCGGGACTCTGGGGAGCCTCCTCTCCCTTGGAGCATTCAGCATATGCCCCTCCGTGTGCTTCACACAGGGAGCCCGCCCCGATGGGGTCCTGGGGAAGCCAGAGGGTCCTGCACCCCCACTTCACACTTAGACGTGACTCTTAGCCAGCCAGCAAAACAGATTTCTTTAGATGACAGAAACACGGTCCATAATGTCTTACTGGTACAGACAACAGAACCCCCTTTAGTTAGGGGCCCCCAGGGAGGTCTCAGCCGCATTGGGAAGCCGAAGCCCCATCAGGGCGTCCCTCTCCATTTCCCAGCCAGCTTCAAACTGAAAACTCCCCCCCAGCCTCTTACTCAGCCTCCCCCGGCTCCTCCCCCAGCCTTTGTGTCCTTTGTTCAGTGTCCCGGGCAGAGGTGTCACCTGGCCTTCAGCCCCCTTCCTGGGTTCTCAGGTTACATGCTCAGTTATGCTCCCTTCCCCCAGGCAGACTGTCCCAGTACACCTTCCCAGGTCAATACTCCCCACTCAGCATTCACATAACACAGCAAGAACATTCCCACTTTGTCACACATGGGGTCAACTTCCCAGTTTGCAACTGTCTCCAACCCATAATGGCATCTGTATCTCATAATTTTTGCACCTTTCTGCAAAACCCCAAAAACCTGCACAGCCCTTCTTGCTGTCTGCCATCTCGACAAAAGCAAGGAGCCTGCAGAGCTCTGCACTATTGTCATGAGCGTTGCAAGCATGGAGCGCACGATCCTGGAGGGTATATAGAGCTGCAAGAAGAACCAAACGAGTGGGGAACATGACGATTTCTTGGACGACAGATAGCTGTGGCACATAATGAGAATCAATTCAAGGTTGTTGGGGGTGTTCCTGGAGCAGCTGCAGGTGGTGGAGCGCTGCGTCTGCGTCTGGGAAGCAGGCCCTGACTGGTGGGATCTCATTGTAATGCGGGTTTGGGATGACAAGCAGTGCCTGCTGAACTTTCAGATGCACAAAGTTACATTCCCAGATCTCTGTGCCAAGGTCACCCCCACCTGCTAGCGCAGGAGCACCAAAATAAGAGCTGCATTGACAGCGGAGAAGCGAATGGTGATTGCACTGTGGGAACTTGCAATACCAGATTGCTACTAGTCAGTCAGGAATCAATTTGGAGTTGGGAAATCCACCATGGAGACCGTTGTCATGCAAATGTGCAGGGCCATTATATGCCTCCTGCCACACAGGACTCTGACTCTGGACAATGTGCAGGACATAGTGGATGGCCTTGCACCTAAGGATCCTGAACTGTGGTGGAGCGATAGAGGGCACGCATATTCCTATTTTGGGACCAGACCACCTTGCCACTGACTAGATGAACACAAAGGGCTACTTTCCCGTGATTATGCAAGTGCTGGTAGATCACCAGGGAAGCTTCACTGATGTCTGTGTTGGACAACCAGGGAAGGTGACGCTCGCATTTTTAGGAACACAGGCCTGTTCAGAAAGCTACAAGCGGGGCCATTCTTTGCCATCCGGTGGATTACCACTGAGAATGTTGAAAAGTCAATGGTGATCCTGGGGGACCCAGCTTACTCCTTGCTCTTTTGGCTCATGAAGCTGTACACCGGCCACCTCGATAGCACCCAGGAATGATTCAGCTACCAGCTCAACAGGTGCAGAAAGACAGTCAAATGTGCTTTTGGTTGTTTGAAGGGTCACTGGTGTTGTTTAATCACAAGATTGGACCTCAGTGAGAAAAAGATCCCAATGGTTCTAGCTGCCTGCTGTGTCCTGCATAATATCTGTGAAGCAAAGCGGGAAAAGTTTCCATCAGGGTAGAGGGCAGAGATGGAGCAGCTGTCTGCTGACTTTGAACAGCCAGATACAAGGACTATTAGAAGAGCACAGAGTGGAGATATGTGACTCAGGGAGGCTTTGAAAGACCATTTTAACAGTGAGCCAGAGCAGTGTGTGTTGTAGTAGTGTGTTCTGCCTGGCCCTGCCTGACAGGAATCCTACAGCGATTGCTGTATACGTAGGAATATAACATTGTCAGTGCACCTGTTAATTTTGTTTGTGACTGATCCTATGAGTTGTGCAGAGCACTCGGAAGCATTTGTTGTGAACTAATAAAGATGAATTATCTTCCAAAGAATGGAATTTTATTCTGTAACAAAATCAGTGCAAAAAAAGGACAATTTTAAAACAAATAAATTTAAAACTTAATAAAATCAGAGAACAGAACGTACGAAGGGGAAACCATGGCCTTCACAGGTCAGTGTATCTGAAGCTGTGATTGTCTTTAATGTCCTCCCTGACATGTCCTTCGTAATGTGCTTGTTGCAAGAAAAAAGCCATGAACAACAGGCACCTCTCTACATAGCATTCGTACCTACAAAAGACCTTTGACACAGTTAGTAGAAATGGTCTATACTGTCTATACAATTTTTAATGCTGTTAAAAATTGGCTGTCCACAAAAAGTGCTTTCCCTATGTAAAGAGTTCCAGGAGGGAATGAAGGCAACTATCCAGGATGAAAATGAGCCATCATCTGAGTTTAGCATTGATACTGGCATGAAGCAAGGCTGCGTCTTAGTGCCAACTGGCTTTGGCATCTTCTCTATTCTTCTTAAGTATGCTTTTGGAAATGATCTAATACTAATTGAATTGAGGATGGATGGCAGCTTGTTCAACATCAGACGATTCCAGAACAGAAGGTATGTCACCCAGGTTGCTATTCGGGATCTGCTTTTGCAGATGACGCTGTATTCATCTCTAACTCACCTGATGACTTGAAGATCATGATGAATAAGTTCTCCGAGGCATGTATCAAGTTCGGCCTGGGAATCAGTATCAAGAAACCAGTTGTCATGTCACGGGGCACCAGCATCCTACCTAAAATCTACATCAGTAATGAAGCTCTGGATAGCATGGATCGCTTCTGCTAACTTGGCTCTATTCTAATCAGCAAACTTTAGCCTGGATAGAGAACTTGATGCCAGAATCTGCAAAGCCTCTGTCACCTTTGGCAAACTTACCTCACGTGTCTGGAACAACAAGCTGCTGGCCCTGAATATCAGGCTTGTGGCCTTGGTACCCTCCCTTATGGCTACGAAAGCTGGGTCACAGGAGTGGAGAATGAACAGCTTCCAGTCTCAGAAAAATCCTTGGAGTCACTTGGGACCAAGGAATCATCAATAATGAGATCCTAGAGAGAACCAGCCTACAGTCTATGCAGACTACACTAGGTGATCGCAGGCTTCACTGGCTGGGACGCACGGAATGAGTCCCTACAAGCCTCAGGATCGTCTGTTGAAGACAGTGCTGTCTGGCCAACTCAAGACCTGCCTGCGATGCAGAGGAAGGCCAAAGCTCTGGTACAGCAACCAGGTCAGGTAAGGTCTCAAGAAATTCAGCATCCCCCTGACAACCGGGAGAGCCCTGCCCGCAGCCACTCCATCTGGAGAAGCCGTGTCAAGGCTGGTGCAGTCATCGCGGAGAGCCATCAGGAAGCAGAGTGTGCTCCAAGCTCCATCTGACAAGTGGACCTGTAGCCGCTGTGGGAAGGTTTGCTGCTCATGCATTTGGCTCTTCTCCCACACCTTTGTCAAGTGCCACTGACGGACTGGCTTGGTCGTGTTTCCTTTCGTCTGTCAAGATGTTGGATGGCCACATAAGGCAGGGGTAGTGCGCCGACCCCTGACGCCGTGTGAATGTGGAGGGAAGGCACAGGGTCTGCAGCATCTGTGTGTGCTGCCTGAGAAGCCCCATTACGTCCTGGTGCCTCTCACTCCGTTTCCTGCTGGCTCTCCTGGGCCTTTCTCCTCTCCACTCTCCCCTTCTCCACCGTGTTCATCCTCTAGGCCCTGTGCTCGTGGTCCAATGCAGTGCTGGCTTGTAGGGTCTTATTGAACATGTCATCCTGAGTCCTCTTCTTTCTCCTCCTCATCTGGCTCGGGCATTCCACGGGTGTGGAGGGGCAGACCCTGAAGGCCGCAATGGCAGCAGCTGAAAATAAAACACACAGAGGTATCATTGTCAGCGTGATCACTACAGAAAATGAAATTTAAGATGCCAAACTCACTCTCCTAAAGTTTTAAGCACTACATTCTCACTTCTGCTTGGGATTTCCAGTCACAGCACGAGACCTGGTGAGTCCGGCCCACCAGGGACTGGGGAAATGAGGGAATTGCTCGGTTGCATGATTGCAGTGATATTGGGAAATAGCACTGAATACTGGCACCGTTTCCCTCAGGCATTGGTGGTTTCAACTGATACCTCACTTCTGAAGACCACAAAGGCAGAGAGAGCACAGCTAATTCTTTCCTGGGTGTCCGGCTGGTGAGTCTTGCC
Organism: Gopherus evgoodei; assembly: GCF_007399415.2. Lineage (NCBI taxonomy): Eukaryota > Metazoa > Chordata > Testudines > Testudinidae > Gopherus > Gopherus evgoodei. The sequence continues at coordinate 3,751,428 of NC_044322.1, forward strand.
CATGTTCTCAGGGTTTAGCTGATCGCCATATTTGGGGTCGGGAAGGAATTTTCCTCCAGGGCAGATTGGCAGAGGCCCTAGGGGGTTTTTGCCTTCCTCTGGGGCATGGGTCACTTGCTGGAGGATTCTCTGCATCTTGAAGTCTTTAAACCATGATTTGAGGACTTCAGTAGCTCAGACATAGGTTAGGGGTTTGTTACAGGAGTGGGTGAATGAGATTCTGTGGCCTGCGTTGTGCAGGAGGTTAGACTAGATGATCATAATGGTCACTTCTGACCTTAAAGTCTATGAGTCTATGACTCTATGATGCTGCCGCCCCAGAGCCGCTGAGGCCCGTGTGCTGCTAGCCTGTGCACACCAGTGGTGCCTGCTGAAGTTATCGCTGGGTCTCGTGGGAAATTTTCCTACCTTGGAGGAAGAAATAAGGCAGCCCTCCCTAGAAACCTTCAGCAGAGGATTGCAGAGTACCTCCATGGACGTTTCATTGAGCTCCGTCAAGAGGATTCAAGGGAGATTCCTGTGCACATAAAGAAACAGCTCTGCCTGCCCCCCCCACATCCAGAGGGAAATGAAAAGCAGATAGCAACTCTGCCTCTCTTGGTTGTAGCACTAACTCTCCCAGCACGAGTAAATTAATAAGTCAGAAGATGTGTTCTGGTGCTTTGGGGGGAGGGACTCTCCCTGTAATTGAAAATGTATCTACACACGTACCCCTGCGTCGGGCTTGCCCGTGCTCGACTGTGGGGACTGGCTGGAGTGCGGTGGAGTCAAAAACAGGGCCTGGCTCTCTGGTGGCTGAATCCCACAGTTGCCTGTCCCCCATACTCCTCTTCCCCTTCCTCGCCCACCACTTCCTCCTCCTTGCTGTTCATGGCACAGGCCTCTGGCTTGGGCTTCTTGGAGGTGTCAGTGTGGCAGGTCTGCAGCTCAGCACCAGATCGATTATTGGCCTTCTGGTCTGCCTGCCGCAGCTCCTTGGCTTTCACGGGGCACTGCAGCTGGGCCCTGTTCCACCCCTTCTGCTGCATCCCCAGAGCAATCTGCTCATAGATGTCGACGTTTCTATGGCTGGTTCGCAGCTGTGCCTGCACAGCCTCTTCTCCACATAGGCCCAAGAGATCCAGTATCTCTTGTCCACTCCCAGCAGGAGTGCGTCTGCAGCTGGCCAGCGGCACTCAACAGTGGAGAACTGCTAGGTGTGCTCGCCAAACCAGGCCGCCAGGAAAAGGAATTGCAAAAATGTGTAGAACTTTAAAAGGGAGGAGAGCTTCCGGTTTCCGTGACCCCTGGGCAGCGGAGTTCACAATTGTGACCAGAGTGTTCAGTGCTAGGCATTGTGGGACAGCTGCTGGAGGACAGTTAGGGTCAACATAAGGAATGCAGTATCTGCGCATGCACTGCATTGAGCTAAGTGCATCCACTGAGACTGTACGCTGCTTAGCGAGGTGGTGTTACTATGGCAGTGTAACAGGGTACTTATGTCAGTGGGATACTAGCTGAAGTGTGGACACACACAACTAGGCCGACATAAGCTGCCTTGTGTCAATCTGACTTTGTCGTGTAGACCAGGCCTGAGTTTCTCTGTGTAGACAAGCCCTAGGACACTGGCTTTCATGTTGGCCCCCGAAGTCTGCTTAGACCTGGGTCAATACTGCAAAAAAGCCGTCTCCGCCATGGAAAGCTCTCTTGTGCTACTAACCTGCTCCCGAGTGAATGGGGCTCACAGGAGGCGTGCACAGGGGGGAAAGCGTCATGTATCTGTATGGGCCTGAATGCTAATGCCAGATGGGTGGGGGTAGCCATCCTATGCTGTGTGTCCACATTGTGCCAGGCAAATTGACCCCAGTAAACAATCAGTGTCTGTTGTCTAACCCCATCCCTTTCCTTAGGGGGAGGGGGAGCTCGTGGTTAGGGTGCTCACCAGAGACCTAGGTTCAATCCCTTGTTCTGTCCCCAAGTGCTTTGCAGAGGAGCAATGTGGCTTGTCTTAGGCCACACCGCTGGCCAGTGACGGGAATAGAACTCAGCTCTCCTGCATCTATTGTCCTGTCCGCTAGGCTTCACTGCCGCTCTCCCATCCGCACACTGAAAACCACAGCCAACGGAGAACATCGCTTAGTTATATGCCGTGAGCAGGGGGAATCACTAAGAGGAGTAAAATAGTTTCCCATCGCCCAAGTAATTTGTGGTCTTAATGAGCAACTGAGAGCAATTTACATAATGAAAGACCAATTCATTTATTTGCCAGATTCATTTAGCTGGGAAACAATTTCTGGGTGTCCTCTGTAATTATAGATACTTTGTGTCACTTTGGCTAAGCTTCTACAGAGAAGGAAATAATTCCCCAGAGTAAAACCTATTGGCGTGTCTGTCCATGTGTCGCACATCCATCTAGACATGAGCCTGAGCTGCGTGGTTTGGATCTGGGTTTAGACATCCGGATTCAGGTTGCTGGGCTGCTCCATTAAAGGGAGAGGGTGTGATGCAAAGCCCCACTGAAGTCAGTGAGAATCTGTCCCTTGACTTCCCAGGCCTTTGGATCAGGCCCCTGGTATCTAGTTGTGATGCTAGGTTTTGGGTGTACGTGTCTCTGGAACTCTGTGGTGTGTGACACTCAAGGCTGTGGGGGAAGGAGGAGGGAGGCAAGTTGATGTGTTTGTGGGAGGCATCTGACTAATGCCCCCGCCCCCTCCGCACTAGATGTTTGGAGTGTGTCGTTGACTGGACCTTGAGTCTTGGAAGGATCCGTATTCTCCAGTCAGTTTGTTTTGCTAAACTTCCCAAACTAGGTTACACGGCTTTAAAGTAGTGAAGGAAGCACTGCCACTCTGCCTGCATGCGCTAATGCCCCCAGCCTCCCCTGTGCCATTGCTGTCGGGTTAAACACACTGGGGGGGGGGGAGGGGGCTGCAGCCTGCAGGAGACTAGCTGCTCTCTAGTTCTGTCAACACAAAGGCCACTGCAGAGGGGCAGTAGCCCACATGCCAGTGGCAGATTGGCAATGGGTGAAGGAGATGTTTGTGGCCAGCTCACTGATTCAGGCCCATGCCCAGACAGTGCTCAAGAGCTGTTGGGTAGTCCAGGCCTGCGGGAAGCTGGCTGGAACCATTAGCCTAATAAGGCTATAGCTTTAGGCCCTACTGGTCAGGCGCAGGACGAGGGGGGAAGTTGCACAGGCAGCCAGCTGGCAGCCAGCCGGTTTCCCTGCACTGCAGGATCACACTGCCAGGGAGCCAGTTAACACTGGTGACTGGACACTAAAAATCGGGTTACCACGGGAACCCGTGCCAGCTGTGGGTGTAGTTTGGGCAGGCATTGCCCCCCCTCAGCATCCCCCAACCCGATTTCTCTGGAGCTCTGCTTAGCTGTCAGGGAGGGAAGAGGCTCCCTCTGTCCCTCTCCTCTACTGAGGCTGGCAGGCAGCTCCAAGACGCTGCCTCCTGGGTCCTAGTGCCTGTCACTGTCATCTTGTGTGTGCTGGGTCCCGTTTCTGGACAACTGGTGAGTGCCTGTGTGCGGGCAGGGCAAAGGGGTGGCAGGGGGAAGGGGCAGTGTTGTTAGACCCACAATAGAGGGGCTTTTACGAGACGGGGAGCAATCCACTTCATAGCAGGCGATGATAGACTAGCTGAATGGGCAAAAGGTAGGTTCTGTCCATTTGCTGGTTCTCTAGCAGTTCAATCCATCATAAAAGGACCTCACATTTGATTTCTTTTGAGTTTCATTCCAAAAAACTTAAAGCTAAATCAACCTGAAGTTCGTCCTCATTTTTCTGCCTCAACTCAAGCTAACTTCCTCCCCGAGTGGAAAACGGTGAGTGAGCCTGGAATGTGATTCGAGAAGCGAGTGAGAACACAGGCCAATCCCTGCTGACTGTCACCACTGTGTAGCCTTATTTACTTCTCTGGGGAGAACGGATTTTTGTTCAAGAATAGCTTTTGGTCCCTTCTGCCTTTTCACATGGGGTATAAGCAGAATCTCATTCACTTTCCTCCTCTAAACTTGAAGGGAAAAGAAATAAGTACGGTCTGCTTGATTTACACATGCAAACAAACCAGGAAGCGCTCCCTACATTCTGCATCAGCCTTAAACAAACACCAGCCCTGAGGTAACAAGGGTGTCACTGCAGCAGTTTTGGTTGGACTGTTCTTTTGAAAGATCCTAAATGGTTCTTTTAAGATGCTGATTTTCAGTGAAGTCTATTTGTTCAGGGGAGCAGAGAACACAACAGGGAATAGCTCTGTTTTGTCAGCTCCTAGTCATTCAAAAGCTGAAAAGCTTTAGATTAAGTTTGTTTAATGATCGGAGGGGTCACCGTGTTAGTCTGGATCTGTAAAAGCAGCAAAGAGTCCTGTGGCACCTTATAGACTAACAGACCGTTTGGAGCTTGAGCTTTCGTGGGTGAATACCCACTTCATCAGATGCATGTGGGTATTCACCCATGAAAGCTCATGCTCCAAAACGTCTGTTAGTCTATAAGGTGTCACAGGATCCTTTGCTGCTTTTGTTTAATGATTGCACAATGATTCTGAAGAGCTAAGATAGTACAGAAGTGCTAAATATTATGACTGGGCAACCATCTAAAGAACTGTGTCATAGAATCATAGAAGATTAGGGATGGAAGAGACCTCAGGAGGTATCTAGTCCAACCCTCTGCTCAAAGCAGGACCAACAGCAACTAAATCATTGTCACTTCTAGCTGTTACCTTTTTCTTACAGAAATCTTAAAACAAACAAATGCAAACAGTAGGGGCTGGTGCACACAGAACTTATGCTTTAAAAACCTCATGTCAGAACTGCTGATCACACATTCTAGAATAGATAATACTTAGTCCTGCCATGGGTGCAGGGGACTGGACTAGATGACCTCTCGAGGTCCCTTCCAGTCCTACGATTCTATTCTGTGATTCGAATTGTGGCAGAGCTTGGTAACAGAATGGCCTGATGTGGTGAATCACTGGCGATTAACTGCACAAACTGGATATCATCCCCCTACTTATATTTGGGTTCAATGGCAAAACAGTAAGTCATTGTCCTCAGCCAGTGCAACACTGGGAGGCAGCTTTCAGAGCAAGACAGCCTAAAATACAATGCCACCCAATGTAATTTCCCCACTCCTACTTCCTCTGCTTCTGTGGATTTTACACCTGAGTGGTTTTCTTTTACATAATAAGAGCTGGCTGCCTTCCAGACTGCAGTCAGCGTGAGGCCATGTCTACACTTACAGTTTTGCAGCTCTGGTAGTTACAGCTGTGTTCATACAGCTGTGTAGGGCCAGCGGTGCAGTGTGGCCACACTGACAGCTACCAGCGCTGCAGTGTGGCCACATTTGCAGCATTTGCAGCGCTGTTGGGAGTGGTGCATTGTGGGCAGCTATCCCACAGAGCACCTCGTCCCATTTTGGCGCTGTGGCTTGTGGGAAGGGGAAGGAAGTGTGTGGGTCTTTCCGCTTCCTGTTCCAACGCCCCGTGGTGCTTTGCTACACATTCCGAGCAGTTTGGCGGCATTGTGAGTCTGCAGCGCGATTTATGCGATTTTTGTTACAAATGGAGCCTGAGCTGCTGAGGACCTTGCTGATGAATGTTGCCAGCACATCATGCATGGCAGTGGAGCTATTCCTTCAGCTGCAAAGTGACAGTGAGGAGTCAGACGATGATATTGAAACGCCTGACGCTCAAGACACTCAATTACTTGTGGCAGTAACAGACGTGCTCAGCACCATGGAACGGCGCCTTTGGGCTCGGGAAACCAGCACTCAGTGGTGGGATCACATCGTCCTGCAAGCATGGGATGACGAGCAGTGGCTGCAGAACTTTCGGATGAGAAAAGCCACTTTCATGGGACTGTGTGCTGAGCTCGCCCCTACCCTGCGGTGCAAGGACACGAGATTGAGAGCTGCCCTGCCAGTGGAGAAGCAGGTGGCTATTGCAGTCTGGAAGCTGGCAACTCCAGACAGCTACCGATCGGTGGCGAACCTGTTTGGAGTGGGAAAGTCCACCGTTGGAATGATGCTGATGCAAGTTTGCACAGCCATTAATCGCACCCTGCTAAGAAGAACTGTGACTCTGGGGAACGTGCAGGACATTGTGGATGGCTTTGCAGAAATGGGTTTCCCTAACTGTGGAGGGGCAATAGATGGAATGCATATTCCTATTCTGTCCCCACCCCACCTGGCATCAGAGTACGTTAATCGCAAGGGGTATTTCTCCGTGGTTCTGCAAGCGCTTGTGGATCACCGTGGGCATTTCACTGACATTTACTCAGGATGGCCTGGAAAGGTGCATGATGCACGCATCTTTCGGAACAGTGCCCTGTTCAGGAAGCTGAGGGCCAGGACTTTTTTCCCAGACCACAAGATCACAGTAGGGGACGTCGAAATGCCCACTGTGATCCTTGGAGACCCTGCTTACTCCTTAATGCCATGGCTCATGAAACCGTATACAGGGAAGCTTGACAGGAGCAAGGACCGGTTCAACTACAGGCTGAGCCAGTGCAGAATGACTGTGCGGTGTGCTTTTGGCCGTTTGAAAGGGCGCTGGAGGTGTCTTTATGGGAAGCTAGATTTGGGGGAAAGCAGCATCTCCGCTGTTATAGCCGCGTGCTGTACCCTCCATAATATTTGTGAAGGGAAGGGTGAAAGATTCAGTGAGGAATGGACCTCCGAGGTTCGACGCCTGGAGGATGAATTTGCACAGCCAGAGAGCAGGGCTACCAGAGAGGCCCAGGAAAGGGCTTCAAGGATTAGGGATGCCTTAAGGGAGCAATTTGATGCTGGGCAATAGATGGAATGCATATTCCTATTCTGTCCCCACCCCACCTGGCATCAGAGTACGTTAATCGCAAGGGGTATTTCTCCGTGGTTCTGCAAGCGCTTGTGGATCACCGTGGGCATTTCACTGACATTTACTCAGGATGGCCTGGAAAGGTGCATGATGCACGCATCTTTCGGAACAGTGCCCTGTTCAGGAAGCTGAGGGCCAGGACTTTTTTCCCAGACCACAAGATCACAGTAGGGGACGTCGAAATGCCCACTGTGATCCTTGGAGACCCTGCTTACTCCTTAATGCCATGGCTCATGAAACCGTATACAGGGAAGCTTGACAGGAGCAAGGACCGGTTCAACTACAGGCTGAGCCAGTGCAGAATGACTGTGCGGTGTGCTTTTGGCCGTTTGAAAGGGCGCTGGAGGTGTCTTTATGGGAAGCTAGATTTGGGGGAAAGCAGCATCTCCGCTGTTATAGCCGCGTGCTGTACCCTCCATAATATTTGTGAAGGGAAGGGTGAAAGATTCAGTGAGGAATGGACCTCCGAGGTTCGACGCCTGGAGGATGAATTTGCACAGCCAGAGAGCAGGGCTACCAGAGAGGCCCAGGAAAGGGCTTCAAGGATTAGGGATGCCTTAAGGGAGCAATTTGATGCTGAGAGCCAACAGTAATGTTTGGTGCCTTGGCTGTGCTCCTTTCTACCTTGGGATACAATATTTACCACTTCCTGCAATAATAAAACATATTGTAAAAGCCATAAAATCCTTTATTCAAAGTACATAAAAGGCCAGGGGGGTTAGGGTTGTGGAATGTACCTTCAGAGGTTTGAATATGTCCTGTTTGGATTACTGTTCAATGTCTGCTGCACTTCAGGATTACTATGCTGCAGAGTAATGGGGGTGGAGTGCACAGGGTAAGAATTGTGGTTATCAGGGCTGGTAGGTGATCGTACAGGTGTTGGGGGCAGCTGGGGGTAATAAGAAACTGGCTGCTGGAGAAAGGTGTTTTGTGCAAATACTAGGGAACAAGAAAGAGAGCTTTGGACGGAGTGTGGTTTACCACGGTACAGATCTGCCTGCATGGCTACGAGAGACTCGAAAGAGTCAGTTTGGCGAGCCAGGAGGCTTATCATGTGCTTTGAGGTTTTTTTGGTAGCCAATTCCTTTCTCCTGCTTTCCGTTTGCCTCCACTCATACATTTTCTCTCTCCATTCCTGCGTCTTCCTACTTTCTCTGTTGTAGTGATTCATAACTGCTTTGATCAACTCCTCTTTTGATTTTCGCGGATTTTTTCTCAAGTTCTGCAAGCGACGTGAGGCCGGTGATCTGGCTGCATTAGTCAAGGTCACTAAAAAAAACATAGATAGAAACATGTAATACACAGAGGCTACATTGTTTATTATCACACAGTGAAGGAGTTTGTAGACTTTTTGTAGCATCCTTCCCACATACCTAACATAACACAGAGAGGCCAGGGAAGCGAAGGCATGGCGAGCAATGGGGTGAGTGTTTCTGCCCCGACTCCACCTGGGAGGGGGAATTGACCGATGGGTCACTGGGGTTTATCTGCACTGGGTACAGGAGGTAGCTGGTGCCCTGCACAGGGGACAGTAGTGAACAGAAAAGTGGTGAGCTGCTGGCGGGGAGGGGGGGGGCGGTCCGTGTAAATGCCGGCCTGCTGGTGAGGGGGGGGGGGAACGCACTGCGGGGCTGGCTGCCTGCTGGAAAGGAGGGGGGAGAAACCGTAGCTCACTGCGGGGCTGGCTGCCTGCTGGAAAGGTGGGGTGGAGACCGGAGCGCGCCATGGGGCTGGCTGCCTGCTGGAAAGGGGGGGGGAAACCGTAGCTCACTGCAGGGCTGGCTGCCTGCTGGAAAGGGGGGGTGGAGACCGGAGCGCACCGCGGGGCTGGCTGCCTGCTGGAAAGGGGGGGGGAAACCGTAGCTCACCGCGGGGCTGGCGGCCTGCTGGAAAGGGGGGTGGAGACCGGAGCGCACCGCTGGGCTGGCTGCCTGCTGGAAAGGGGGGGTGGAGACCGGAGCGTGCCGCTGGGCTGGCTGCCTGCTGGAAAGGAGGGGGGGGGAGACTGGAGCGCACCGCGGGGCTGGTTACGTGCTGGCAGGGGGTGGGGAGACCGGAACGCACCGCGGGGCTGGGGGGGACTGCGAACCTGGCGCCCTGCACTCAAGTATCCCTAAATTCTCAACAGGGTTTCCTACTGCCAGATATGTCACTGCTGCGTGTTACCTGGGAAGAGAGGGAGGGTCTTCTACAGCAATGTGGATTCCGCCCTGGCCCCTATGCAGCTTGCCTGGGTGCAGCCATGGTCCCCCCACCCCTCGCTGCACAGTGGATCGGACGAGTTAGCCTGACCGGGACAAGGACCACGGTGGCTCTCCCTATAAACTTGCGAAAGCACATTGCCCACGCTCTGACTGCAACTTCTGAAGAGATTACTGAGGCAGATTACAGAGACGTGATAGAGCAAATCAATGGGCTATTCCACGTTTAGGCATGCATGCAGGCAGCCATAACCCCAACCCTCCTCTCCCAAAACATAAAAATCTGCTTACCCCGAGCACGATCCTCTGCTTCTTCCCCACCAGCAACTTCCAGCTGCTGCGACTGGCTAGCCTCCTCCTGGCTTGAGAAGAGCTCCTGGCTGCATGCCTCCTGGGACTCTGGGGTGTCTCCCTCCACCCCAGTAGCCTGACTCTCGGCTTCCTCTACACCCTCCCCCACTTCTCCCTGCTCTGAACTCTCCCTTGTGCTCCTCCGATTGGCAGTGGGGTCACACCCAAGTATGGCATCCAGCTCCTTGTAAAAACGGCAGGTTGTGGGGGCAGCTCCTGAGCGGCGATTTCCCTCACGGGCTTTGCAATAAGCACTGCGCAGCTCCTTAATTTTTACCCTGCACTGCAACGCGTCCCGTTCATGGCCCCTTCTCAGCAAGGACTGTGATATCTGCCCATAGATATCATAATTTCTCCGGCTGGAGCGCAGCTGTGCTTGCACAGCTTCCTCACCCCAAACACTGATGAGGTCCTGCAGCTCGGAACTGTTCCATGCTGGGGCTCGTCTGGGGTGTGGAGGCATGGTCGCTGATTGATTGATTGATTGATTGATTGATTGATTGCACTCCACACCTGGCTGAGCAAACAGGAAGGGGATTTTTAAAATTCCCGGGGCATTTAAAGGTGGGGTCAGCTGAGCCCAGGGCAGTGGAGTGTGCATGGTTACCAAAGAGGCTTCTAAGGTATGCTGGGATACCTCCTTATACCCCGGAGGTCAATAAAAGCGCTGGTGGGCGTCCACACTTGCTGATCCAGCGCTGGAATCCCTACACCCGAGGCTCGACCGGGTGTACAGCCAGCGCTGCAACCAGGGAATTGCAGCGCTGGCCGTGCTTTGCAAGTGTGGACACATCCTAAGTTGCAGCGCTGTAACCCCCTCACCAGCGCTGCAACTCCCTAGTGTAGCCATGGCCTGAGACAGGCTATGTGACGTAGAGGCCATAGCTTGGGGGAAACACCTGCAGGGCTTGGCTTTGCATGTGGAGAGATGAAGGTAGAAGCACAAGGTGGGAAGAGGTGAGCAAGATGGGGACTTCACCCTCATACAGACGAACACCCCACTACTTAGGAGGAAGGCAGCCTACAAGAAGGCCAGCGTAGCATCCCTCCTGCTACCTCTTACTCAGAACTATCTGTTTGAAGAACTGAGTGTCATGAGAATAGAATAAATGTGGTCATTTTATCTAATTAAATAATATGTAAATGTGTATGGAGAGAAATGTTCGATGACTTCATCATTTTGTTTGCAGTACGTCATTCGTACTTTGGCCTTTCCCTCCCGTTAGCCTTAGGCCCCTCAGGACCTTCATCCGGCCCTGCCTCTAGGGCAGGAACTTCCAAACCCACCGCAGCGGCTGTCCCCTCGGCGGCAGCCTCAGCAACAGATCAAGACCTGAACGGTCCCGGGAGAGCACGTGCCCCTTCTGGGCAGTGTGAGGGCACTTTGTGGGCAGGGAGTGATTTTCTCCCCTACTGCTGCCTGTGTCCTGTGGATAAGCAGAGCGTTTCAGGGTCCAGTGCAAGTGGACGTCATGGCTCAGTTCCCTTACTAGGCTGTCAGGAACCCTGCTTGGGGTGGGGAGAGCCAGGAAGGCCCATAGAGCTGTATTCGATTGCCATTTTTCTGTCAAAGTCTCGGGCGGAGAGAGGGGAGAAATAGGCTGGTTTTATGCTTGTCTCAGGTAACAGGTTGCTGTCACTTTAATTTGCAGACCCCTCTCCTGGTAATTAATCATCAGTCCCCAACCGTAGGCATGGACTCCGTGAGTGCTCTGGGGCTGGAGCACCCAGGGGAAAAAAATGGTGGGTGCAGCCCCCCTATCAGCTCCTCTCCCTCCCCCCCAGCGCCTGCCGGCGGGCCCACAGATCAGCACCTTCCCCTCCGTCCCAGTGCTGTTTAGCAGTGTGCAGGAGGTGCTGGGGGGGGAGGAGTGAGGGCAGGAGGCATTCGGGAGGGGGTGGAATGGGGAAAGAAGAGGCAGGGCAGGAGTGGGAAAAGCAGAGTGGGGCCTTGGGGGAAGGGGTGGAGTGCAGGCAGGGCCTGGGGCAGAGTGAGAGTCAAGCACCATCCATCCCTGGAAAGGACAAAATCAGTGCCAGCTACAGACCCCAAGTGGAGACGATGTGCCATAGCTGTAGTGGAGCACATGGTTAGATTCCAGCAGAAGACCAGAAGCTGCCTCAGCCACTCTGGGGAGCAACCTGGGCGGGGAGAGGTGAGCAGCCTGTTTGCTCTAGTCCTGGAGAGGGACCTCAGGGAGATGGGCTGTGGCGGGATGGAAGGGAGATGAGGTTTGTGGTCTCCTCTGTAGACGCCAGACGAACCTACAGGGCTGGGCTCTGTCTTTCTCCTTCCTTCCCTCTCTGTGAGGTCTGTTGTGATGGCTCCAAATGGCTCCCAGATGTTCTCTGCAAATCCTCCCTGTACTCCTGTCCTCGCTTTAGAGAGCGGGCCTGGCTCTGTGTACCAGCTCCAGCTAATGAAGTGACAGAGGTACATCAGGGATGGATTTGACCCCTGCTTGATCCCACGTGTGTCTGGGCTCACTCGCCCCTGGCCTCAAGCTGACCCGTCTGCTGCACCCACTAGTGGAAAGGAGGGGCCATACCCAGAGACTTCTGGACTGAGAGATCCTTTGGTTTCCAACCAGCCCCAGTTCTCCTTGGAAAGTGTGAAATTCTAGTCTCATCTCGCATTACTTACCCTGCTGGCTGCTGTTCCTTGGGTTTGGCTTATCCAGGAGGGGGAGCCTGGTGACTCTTGTTTCAGATTTATGTCGCAGTAGTGTAGAGACCTCATTCGGGATCGGGGCCCCCACTGCGCGGGTCATTGTACAACTCCTGCACACACACTAAGTCCTATCCCTGCCCCCCAGCCAGCACTGCTGCTTTAAACCAGACCCGCGGCTCAGGGTAATGCATTATCCCAAGGACAAGGAATGCGGGCAAAGTCTGTGCGTGACAAACAGGCTTTTTTGCATTTTGGATGAGGGGTGATCTCTGGGGCAAGAGTGTGAAGTGCTCTGCTTGCACCTGGCTTTAGCCAGCCCTGCCCATTACGGGGAAGAGGGTTCTTCCATATCTCAGACACTGATCCTGGGGCTACAGGTATGGAGAGGAGCTAAGCAAACCCGGAGAGTGGAGGATGGTGGACAAGTCACAGCTGGGGACTCTTTTGACCAGCGGGGAGCAGACCTGCTCTGATAGCTGCCTGGTTAATGGGCCGCTCCTAACCGCACCTCCCCCTTTGCTCCTTGCCCTCAGCGACAGCAGCTGTTGGAATGACTATGGCTTGAGCACCTTGCAGTCCAGTGGCACCGTGTCCTGCAGCTCCAGCATGCACAGCGGCAGCACGGAGGGGTTGGACGCCTCCGCCCAGCTCTTACCCATCATCAAAGCCGGGTGGCTGGACAAGAACCCTCCCCAAGGGTGAGTAACGCTCCGAAGGGCGCAGCCTGGGAGACTGACGCTGGAGCAGGGGATTGGTGATGTCGAGCAGAACTGGGTCCCCCCCGAACTTGGTCTGTCAATGCCTAGAGAGGAAAGTTCCCCCATCCCCTGAGCCATCTCCTCTCATTTCTGGCATCGGTCACTGACATGGGCTGAATGAGAGAAATCTTCCTGTTCAGCTATTGATTTCATCACTGCACCCCTACCTGACCTCCCTTTAGTCCTATCGATTGCGTTAGGCTCGGGGAGCCGTCAGGCCAAGAGCAGCCCGCAGGGTCACACACAACCTGCGGCCGCCCTTGTCTGTCTCTCTGAAGGGCAACAGCACCCGGAGACTACGGGTCCCAGCATGCCACGTCCCACCTTAATGTCCAAGCCCTTCCTCGAGACGCAGGGGTCTGCAGTCTGAGCAACTTAAAGAGGAAGGCAGCTGCAGCCTATGCCCAGAGACAAACTTAAGTGCAGCCCTGAGACTCCTGGCAAGTTGCCACTCGAGCCCTGGCTTGTTTCAACAAAGCCTATGCCCTGGGCTACAGTTGTTCTGCTTTATCCATTTCCTCCTCGCGCCATTGAGGGCTTTGATTTAACCTCTGCTGTGGAGATGCTGATGTTTCCCTGTTGAACGCCAGGCGCTGGAGACTGCTGAGCTTTCACCAATGGCTGGTGGATTGCACTTCCTCCCTGTTACCCAACAGTGATGCCTGAGTTGGCTTATTAATGGGAAGCTGCTCCTGGAAGTCAGCTGGTCACCCCGGGCAGGGGAGCAGGCTCTGGGCTAGTCTTAAAGGGCCCATGCTCCTAAATTAGGGCATGTCTGTACTAGAGAGCTTCCAGTGGAGAAGCTGTACCGAGGCAGCTGTGTGACTGGAAGATCGTTTGTGTAGCCGCTCTGTGCTGACGGGAGCGAGCTCTCCCTTCAACATAACAAAACCAGCTCAACGAGCGGTGGTTGCTTTGTCGGCGGGAGAAGCTCTCCTGCTAGCATAGCGTTGGGCACATTAGTACTTATGCCATCGAAACGATGTCGCTCAGGGATGTTGGTTTTTTTCACTCCCCTGAGTGACGTAAGTTTTGCTGAGATGAGTGGCGGTGTAGACATGGCCTTAGAAGATTCTCCATGGGAGAGGGAGGGTTTTTTGTTGTTTGCAGTGTTGTAGCTGTGTCAGTCCCGGGATTTTAGCAGGACAAAGTGGGTGAGGTGATGTCTTTTATTGGACCTACCTGTTTTGGTGAAAGGGACAAGCTTTCGAACTACACAGAGCTCTTCTTCAGGTCTGGGAACTGAAGGAACTTGGGGTGTCACAGCTATGCACAAGGTGAGACAGGTTGCTTAACATAAGGAGTTAACACATATGCTAAGGTAGTGGTTCTCAGCTAGGGTTCGCATACCACTGGGGGTACGCAGAGGTCTTCCAGGGGGTACATCAGCTCATCTAGATATTTGCCTATGTTACAACAGGCTATAGAAAAAGCCCTAGTGAAGTCACTACAATGACTTGTTTATACTGCTCTGTAGATTATACACTGAAATGTAAGTACAGTATTTCTATTCCAGTTGATTTATTCTATAATTATATGGCAAAAATGAGGGAAAAAAGCAATTGTGCAGTACTGGTGTGCTGTGACGCTGTATTTTGATGTCTGATTTCGTAAGCAAGTGGTTTTTAAATGAGGTGAAACTTGCGGGTACGCAGGACAAATCAGACTCCTGAAAGGGGTGCAGTCCTCTGGGAAGGTTGAGAGCCCCTGTTCTGAGGGCCTATTCAAGGTGAAGTGGCTTGTTAACATAGGACTGCAGTCACGGGACATTGGCAGACTTTCTGTTGTGTTTGCTCGGCTGAGGGCTTATCTACACTTGAAATGCTTCACCTACATAGCCACAGCTGCGCTGCTGACCAGGTGTAGGTAATCCACCTCCCCGAGAGGCAGTAGCTAGGTGACAGAAGAATTTTTCCATCACCTAGGGCTGTCTATACAGGGATTTAGGTCAGCTACACCGCTCAGGGGTGGAGATTTTTCACAGCCTTGAGCAACGTTGTTAAGCCAATATAATGTTTTAGCGTAGACCAGGCCCTAGTAACTTGCCTGGGGTGTGTGTTTTGGGACTCTGGATTTTTCCTGAGGAGGAGAAAGGGGTGCGTGTTTGTGTGTGTGTGTGAGAGAGAGAGAGTTCCCATATTAATGATTAATCTAGCCATAGCTATTGTGAGATCAGACCCCATGAGGTAAATATTTTACTGCCTTGACAGAGCAGTGGGAAGCCAGGAGCTGCAGGGTTGATTCAGAGCATGCTCTGTCTAGCCAGTCTCCTGCTTCTGGGATGGTGCCAGTTGTTTCATAGGAAGGTGCAAGAAAGCCCATAACAGACAACGCCCAGAGGGGACGGTGGGTCCTGTCTCCCTGATTCTCATGGAGCATGTGCACTGGCCCCAGCCCTGGAGCTGGTGAGAGGAGCCCTGGGGTTGCTCTAACTTGTGCCAGCTCTCCAAGGGACTGACTACAGCTGAGAATAGACTACCAAGTCTTTTGTCCCATTCCTAACCCCAGCATGCTGCCCCACCTTGGGGCAAGACTGGGTGTGTTGTGTAGCCCTAGCCGGTCCCTACTGGCTCTGTGTCCATTGAGAATGTCCCTGTGTTGGGGAGAGTCTCAGCCGGCCCGAAGTGGCCGCTCTCCTGCTCCATTGCACCATCTGAGAGACCCAAAGGAGCAAAGGAGTGTAGAGAATCTCACCCAGGCAGTGTGATTTCAGCCTGGACCCTGAAGCGAATGGGGAGCTGGTGGAGCAGTCAGAGGATGGCGGGTGCGGGTGCTGTACGTTTCAGGGCTCGGGCCGTGGCAGCCTGCACACGCTGAAGTCTGGAGAGATTGGGGGACAGTGGTGGTTCAGGTATGATGTCATGGGAGGGATTTCAATGGAGTCAGAGCAGGGCTGGATGCAGGCTCTGCTGTGTACCGGACGCATGGAGAGATCACTGTATGTTTGGCTTTCAAGGGTTGGTTGATTTGTTAGTCACTCCCCTCTTCCAATAAAGCTTCTTGTTCAAAGGTCTCCTGCTGGTGGTGGAACTGTTGTGTCAGCCTGTTTCCTCCCTGTCTTTCCTGACCCCACAGAACCTAGGCCCCTGTCTTATGGCTCGTGTCTTTTAAGAGTGGCATATGCACCCTAATACACATATCAATCTTCCTTTAAATTATTCCTGATAAACTAGTTATGATTGCACAGTGCTGTGAGCCAGACCTGAGCTGACAGAGAGCCGGCTAGTGAAACTGACCAGAAAGAGACAGCGAAACTCACCAGCCGAGAATCCCTGCCCATATGGCCTGAGATACAGAGAGTGAACGAACGGCCTCGCAAAGCAGCCCGGGTGACGGTATATGGTGAGGTTAACGACGGGGAGAGCAGGCTTTTACAATGTACGTGTGTGGGATTATGGGGTCTGGCCTCGGCAGCTGAGAGTGATGGCACCACGTTGTGGGAGAACTTGCTGGCTGCTCCGTGCCCAGGCCAGTTCGGGAATGGGAGAGGGGAGTTCTCGTTCATGTGACACTGAGGATGCACAGATAACTCTTGGCAGGGCTGGGCCAGTGGAGAGCACTATCTGAGCAAAGGCAGTAAGAGGGGAATGGGGAGGGATGGTGGAAACATCCCCTAGAGCAGGGATACAGTAATTCCTCACTTAACGTCATCCCGGTTAATGTTGTTTCCTTGTTACGTTGCTGATCAATTAGGGACCACGCTTGTTTAAAGCTGCGCAATGCTCCCTTATAATGTCATTTGGTAGCCGCCTGCTTTGTCCACTGCTTGCAGGAAGAGCAGCCCATTGGAGGTAGCTGGGGGAGACTTGGAACCAGGGTGGGCCGGCAGCCCCCCATCAGCTCCCCGCTTCCCTAAGTTCCCTGTGCAGCAGCCACCCAGCAGGCTGGCAATTACTGGGCAATTCAGCTGTCCCTCCCCCCACTGCCATGTGCTGCTCCTGCCCTCTGCCTTGGAGCTGCTCCTTGGAGCCTCTTGCTTGCTGTGCAGGGAGTTGGGGGCAAGGGGGGCTAAGGTCAGGATGTCCCCCTCCCCCCGCTCCTGCACCCCACTTACCCCACCTCTATAGAGAGGGGAGGACACGACAGAGCTCAGGATGGAGGGAGCTTGCTGGCAGCAGCTGCTGTCTCAATTTGCTGATCTACTTAAAAAGGCAATGTACGTAGAGTGGGGTCAGCGTACTTAAAGGGGCAATGCACAGCGCTCTCTCTCACACACAGTGTGTGTCTCTGTCTCTCTCTCTGCCAAGCTGTGTCTCCTCCTTCCATTCATGCTGCCTTGTCGCGTGTGAGGCTACATTAACAACAGCGTGTTAACCCCTGAGGGCTCAGCCGAGAGCTAATTGATCATTTAGCAGTAAGGCATTCCCTGGGAAACATAGACTCATAGACTCTAGGACTGGAAGGGACCTCGAGAGGTCATCGAGTCCAGTCCCCTGCCCTCATGGCAGGACCAAATACTGTCTAGACCATCCCTAATAGACATTTATCTAACCTACTCTTAAATATCTCCAGAGATGGAGATTCCACAACTTCCCTAGGCAATCTATTCCAGTGTTTAACTACCCTGACAGTTAGGAACTTTTTCCTAATGTCCAACCTAAATCTCCCTTGCTGCAGTTTAAGCCCATTGCTTCTTGTTCTACCATTGGAGGCTAAGGTGAACAAGTTTTCTCCCTCCTCCTGATGACACCCTTTTAGATACCTGAAAACTGCTATCATGTCCCCTCTCAGTCTTCTCTTTTCCAAACTAAACAAACCCAATTCCTTCAGCCTTCCTTCATAGGTCATGTTCTCAGGACCTTTAATCATTCTTGTTGCTCTTCTCTGGACCCTCTCCAATTTCTCCACATCTTTCTTGAAATGCGGTGCCCAGAACTGGACACAATACTCCAGCTGAGGCCTAACCAGCGCAGAGTAAAGCGGAAGAATGACTTCTCGTGTCTTGTTTACAACACACCTGTTAATGCATCCCAGAATCACGTTTGCTTTTTTTGCAACAGTGTCACACTGTTGACTCATATTAAGCTTGTGGTCTACTATGACCCCTAGATCTCTTTCTGCCATACTCCTTCCTAGACAGTCTCTTCCCATTCTGTATGTGTGAAATGGATTGTTCCTTCCTAGGTGGAGCACTTTGCATTTATCTTTATTGAACTTCATCATCCCACCCTCTGACTCCACCACCTCAACCAAGCTTCACAATCATCATCACTGTGTACCAGTATAAATTGTTTGTTTAAAACATATACTCTGTGTGTGTGTATATATATATAATATAGTCTTTTGTCTGGCAAATTTTTTTCCCTGGAACCTAACCCCCCCATTTACATTAATTCTTATGGGGAAATTGGATTCACTTAACATCGTTTTGCTTAAAGCAGCATTTTTCAGGAACAGAACGGCAATATTATGTGAGGAGTTACTGTACTCAGAGCTCAGTGGTTCAGGAGCCAAATTAGCGATCAGCATTACCCAAAACAGTCATGTGAATTCATTGTTTCATTTACTCTAGTACTATATAGTCGGATTTAAACAGTATGATGGGAAATATGTAGTGTGTATATCTCTCTGTATTATTCTCCCAGCAAGCTGATTGGCCAAGTAGTATTTTATCAAGCACAGTGGGCTAATGACATAGTAAAAGCATCCTGATTGGTTAATAACGTTGATTGGTTAATAATTCAATCACGCCGTGTTCTACTATCATGTGCTGCAAAGAGACGCAGGAGCAAGGGCCCCGGAGCCTTTGTAGAAGTGGGGCGGGGTGCGGGGGTGGGGGCAGGACCAAGGTGGTGGAGGAATTAAAATAATTCTTAACTATCCTGCAGAGTACAGCTGTCACCTAAATAGCCAGAATACACAGTGTAGCCACATTATAGCATAGAAGGTGTAATTATAGTACAGACAGATTAAAAAAAAAAAAAGACAACTTTAGTTCTCAACATTGCTGGGGGGAGGAGGAGATTTCCAGCCCATTCCCATCCCGAACTCTCAGGATCTGCAGCAGCACCCTTTTCACCCCCCACGTCCCCCTCCGCTTGGTCTGGGTCCTGGCCCCAGGGACTGCTTTGTCCCTTAGGCTTTGTGCCCAAGGCAGCAGCCACATGTGGCGCTGCTCCTCCTGCAGGGGGCGTCCTATCCTGCTGAGCCTCCTCTGGCCAGCTGCAGAAACCCCTGCAGTCAGGTTCGCACAAGGCTTCTTTAGGGCTGAACCCCTTCCTGCCTGCGCTGCAGCCGGAGGGACAGGAGGCGGCTGGACTGTGTTAGTGGCCAGCAGCGGCCTGGAGGCTTTAGCCTCCTGGAGGGGATTGGAGCTTCTTCCAATCATGGGGGGAGAAGGGGTGAGCTCTGATGGCCTAGCACCATCCTCCCAGTGCCGAAAGGCTGCTGCTGGCCACGTTCTGGGGAGCACGTGACCCCACGTGCCCCACCCACGTGTCGCCTCTCTGATCTTTCCCACAGCACATATGGAAAAAATGGGGGGGGGGGGCGCATGGGTCCCTGGCTTCCCCTGGTTCCCCAGTGCACGGACGACACATTGAAGAGCTGCTTGCAGCCCCCAAGCCTCAGTCTGAGTCTTGCTGCCCTATAGAGACAATCCAGGCTGCGTGTCTACTCGTCCCAGGGGGGCACCTCCCAACCCCTGCACTGATCCACTACTGCTCAGGCCTCCTGCATACCCCTTCTCGAGTGTGTCCTCCTGCTTGTGAGATACCAGCCTGCGTTTAAACAGCTAGACGGGGGCAGGTGAGAAGGGGTCTATGCTATCAAGAGGAAAAGCATGTCTGTGCGTGTCTATACATTGTGTCTCTGTTGGACTGTATCCATCTAGCCCACCCTTCCTGTGCCGTCCAGCTGGGTGCGGTGCAAGTCCTGTGGGGCAGATTAGCTCCGAAGCAGAAATACCCCAGTGCTCATTTCTCAAGAGTACATGCTCTTACCTCCTTGAGCTTGGCTCACTAAGGGAGCAGTCAGGAGCCCCTGCATTTCCCGCCGGCACTGCTAGCTTGCCAAGGCTAACCAGCCGCTCCCATCCCGTTACAGCTCATACATCTACCAGAGGCGCTGGGTGAAGCTAGATGCCGACTACCTCCGCTATTTTGACAGCGAAAAGGTGAGTGGGGAGGCAGGTTGGGCCAGTGGGTAGGGAGGGCGCTAGCCTGGCCCTTGAGAGCTCTGAGTTCAATGCCCTGCTCTGTCACAGACTTTCTGTGTGACCATGAACCAATCACTTAGCCTTTCTGGGCCTCAGTTCCCTGTCTGTACAATGGGAATACCAGCCCCTCTGCCATGTGAAGGAGAAATGCATGAAAGGTTGTGCAGTGCTCAGATACTGCAGTTGTGAGGCTGTGTAGGTACCTAATCTAGATGGCTTGTCTTTGAAATCTGCCACCCAGGGTGGGATTGCCGTGTAGTTTGGAGCTTCCCCCAGGGATGGGGACGTGCTCTTCAGGTTCGGGTTCCCCTCTGCTTTCCAGAAACCAGAACAGAGTGACAATAACTTGCATGACACAGTTGGGCTGTGCACTAGAGCTCCCAAGCTAAACAGCACTAAGCCTGGTCAGGAAGGGGGAAGGGAGCCCGCCCGCCCTCCCCCCAACAGGTCCAGCGTGATGTGAAGAGTAGTGCTTGTCTCTGAGTCAGCCCAGGATTGGCACAGCCTTTCAGACGAGGGATTTTCATCTGCTTGTGGTCATGGAAGGTTCCACTTACTGCCAGAGTTGGTGTGGAATGCAGCCACCTCTGGGGTGGAAGGCAGTAGAAGTTTTTAACAGCGCCCAGGAATGCTGGGCATTGCTTTAGTACAGGGAGTGGGTAAGGATACCATGTCCAAGAGGGACTGAGGTTAAAAGAATGGGGCTGACCCCTCTGCTGGAGTGACGGTGCTGTGGGGTCTCTCCTGACTATGGGTAGAGCTGATGGTGGCATGTCCTGACAGTGATGGGGCTCTCAGCCTCAGGTAGTGTTAGCACATGGGTGGTTCCTTGGGTCTGTTACCTGCCTGCTGCGTCACTGGGGGTGTGGTTGTGACCTGTGTGACTCTCTGCTGCAGGACACATACTCCAAGCGCTTCATTCCAGTGACCTCAATAGTCCGCGTGGCCAGCATCGGGGACCAGAAATTCGAGGTGATCACTAACAGCAGGACCTTCGCCTTCCGGGCTGAGAGTGATGGTGAGTGGCACGGGTTTCTCCAGGGCTGGCACGTGCAGGGTGGGGAGAAGGAAGCAGAGAATAGGGAAGCAGCTGTTCCTGTTTCTCCTGCCTGCTTTGGGGAGCTGAACCCCCTACGCTGGTGATGGGTCAGAGATGTGGGCGCTCTCAGTCCCTCTGTTCCCTTGTATGTTGCTCAGGCTGGTGTCCCCAGGGACAGACGATTCCCCCCAGCCCTGTGGGGAGACCATTCCACAGCCTGCTGGCAGGAGAGAGTTCCCAGGAGTCAGCTGTCATTTCTCTTTACTCACTCCTGTCCCATTGTTCCTGGTTATTGCCCATTGACCCCTCCGCCCCCCACCTCAGTAATCCCTCTCCCTCCTGATGATCATACCCCGAGGATGGCACCATGCCCTCCCCACTCCTTTGCCCTCCTGTAGCTGAGCTTTGTCTCCGGCTTCTTCCAGCAAGTCACTCTCAGTCCAGACCAACATCCAAAGCAGCTAAGAGCTTTGGGGGCAGTGACTGAATTTCCCTCTCTTTCCCTCTGCCTGGCCCCCCAGAAGAGCTGGGGGAGGGGGCAGCTTCCTGCTGAGCACCTGAGCAGCGAGGAGCGCTGGAGGGGCACTCCCTGCCTGGCGGGTCGAGGCCACTGCCTCTCTATGTGGCCAGCCCTTGCTGCCCTGCAGAACAAAGTGCCAAGCTGGAAATCCATGCTCTTGCGCCCCGGCACCCCCGTATGTGTCCCCAGTGAGCGGGGGCGGGACTCTGCCCACTTTGCCCAATGTGCGCACCAGCTTTGGAGCACTTCCTCGGGCCTGATGGCAGGCCCGGCTCCCAGCTGACCCCGAGCCCTGTCTGCCCTGCAGCGGATCGTAACGAGTGGATGAGGACCCTCCAGCAGATGGTGGACGAGCGGAAGTTCAAGGGCTTGAACAGGATATCCCTGCTCCAGCCTCCAACTGGCGCCCTGGACTCAGTGGACAAGTGCGGGCTGCTGGAGCTGCGGGGCTTTAAGAACAAGCTGTATGTGGTGGTGGCTGGAGAGAAGGTTTTCCTGTACAAGAATGCCGAGGTCTGTATCCACGGAGGCTGTCTCCTTCCAGGGGTATTGAAATGCAACAGCTCAGACCCCTACCAAGGGACGGGGGGGTGGGGTCACGGCCCAACTCAAATTGCTTCTCACGCCTGTCTTTCTCCTCCCCCTCCCACTTCCCCCCTCTTTCCTTTAAGCCATCCCCACTTCACTCCTTGCCTGCTCCCGCCCTCCTCCCCTGAGTCTGCTCCCTCTGGGCCCTTTCCCTGGGGCCGCCAAGAGAGTTTGTGAGCAAGGTTATTATGAGTCGTAGGAGCGGGAGCAGCTAGTGCCAACACTGGGTCCCCATTGTGCTGGGAGCTGCGCATTCACAGGCTTCAACACTACACGCTCAAACTGGACAAGGCAGGCAAAGCGTGGGGGGGGGGGCGGACGGCTCATTTTACACATAGGCAGTGGAGGCAGCGGGTAGATGAAGGGCTGTGCCCGAGGTCCCGCAGGGAGTCAGGGCAGAGCAGGAAATGAACCCAGCTCTCCGATCCAGCCCTTTGACCCCTGTAGTCCCATCCGCCCTCCAAGGAGGTATTGGGAAGTGGGGATCAGACCAGGAGTTTAGTCCCACAGTGCAGAGAGTTGTTACCAGCTTTGCCCGTTACTTTGGGGTACGCTCGTTTACTTGGGTTACTCCTCAGGAGGGGAGCGGGGTGTCCAAAATTCTATCACTGTTCTGCTTGTGTCACTTGTGTTCTCATACGGAACTCTACTTCCCCCTGCTGCAAGTCCCCTCCCCGTGGAGCTACCCTGCAGGACCTAGATTCCCCAGGGCTGGGTTCTTCCAGCCCCAGAATCAGACGAACACACACGTTAACAGAGCATGTCTGAGAGGACCAGGTTAATCAGCACGCCCAAGCTGACCCCTTATATGTCCCTGGATTTAGCAGGCTGGGTCGAACAGCACCTCCAAGCTGTAACCCTCATATGCCACATGCACCGCACTGGAATACAGTACGCCCGAACAGGCTGGATCGAGCAGCACTTCCTAGCTGCCACCCTCATATGTCCCAGGTTCAGTAACTTTCATCTTACAATTGTCTGGTAGTGACCCACTTGATGAGCAAACCCCACAGGATTTTTGGGCGCTGCAGGGATCTTTTAGCCTAGGTACAAGAAGCGTTGCTGCAGAGTGAACGAGGAAACCAAAAAACACCTACAGGGAGGACGCGGGTGGGGGGAGAGAAGCAACCAGCTTAACCATGAAAGTTATTTATTGCCAGGTAATAACCATAGGGAAGCCAAGCAAACAAAACAGTTATAATATTAAATCTACTTAAACTTGATTATAAAAGTCATGTTTAGAAAACTGTAACTAATCTCACAAGTCAGGGTCAGAAGGCTGTACCTAGAGTGAGAGCTGGATTCTCACCACTCTGTGAAGCTAGAATCAACTGGGGGTCCCCGGTGGTGGTGATAGCTGAGGATCCAGAGTGCTGGAGACTAGCAGAGCCCCCAGCATGATCAGTCAGGAGAAGATGAAGTCCCAGTGGAACTGATGCAGATTTTGGATCCAGGCATCAGAACACTTTCCTGAGCATGGGTAGGGGGGTTTGTAGAGAAACAGCAATCGTTCAAGGGAGAACAGTAGATCTGTTTCTGTGTAAACAAGGGAGATACCAAAGTTTTGTTCAGGCTAGAGCATGGGAGCCGATCATTCCTGGCTTTGGGCGGTGTTCCTTGGAGGGAGTTCACAATGCAATTAGGCAGCTTCCCTATTTTGGATACCAATAAAGGATTTATTACTAGAACTAGTCTGGTAACTGCTGAGCTGGGTGTGTGCAGGAGTCGGCTCATTAACAGCTGGAGCAGAGATCCCCCATCATGCACTGCTTCCCTGCTTTTCTGGTCCCAGAGTTCTGTGCGGTTCTTGCCTTGGAATCTCTGTTCTCCATTCTGAATGCTAATAGAGACGCCTCCTTGTCCCATCTTTGATGCAAATGAGGCTAGGGGAGTTCCCTTAATCCTGTCCTCCTTATCCCAGGGGTTTAAGTGTATCTCCCACTGCCTTTTCATTGCTTTTTGTAAGTCTTTCTTCTGATCGGTTTTGGCTCAAGCAGAGGCTGGTGGGTGAAAAAGGTCTTTTGTGAGTCTGACAGGCTGGGCAAGAACACAGAGCTGCTAGATAACAGGGGCACAGGACCCCGGTGCGAGTTGTGCTGGAGGTGGGAGTGCGAAGCGGTGCCCCCCGATGTGCCCTAGCCTTGCGTCCCTCTGCCCTGTCTCACCAGGAGTGGAGAGTTGTCTGCAACACAACTTGAAGGAACTCTGCAGACTGTGGTCTCTTTAAACCCTGGCACAGACTCTTGTCCTACAAAGACCTCACATGCCTCTCCTGAAAAGTGGACACGGCTTCATGGCACAGACCTCGCCATCTGGGTCTGTCCAGTGCAACGAGATCCCAGGTTTTAACCTCTGTCTTAGAATCATAGAACTGGAAGGGACCTCGAGAGGTCGTCTAGTCCAGTCCCCTGCACTGAGGCAGGGTTAGTATTATCTAGACAACCCCTGACAGGTGTTTGTCTAACCTGCTCTTAAAAATCTCCAATGACGGAGATTCCACAACCTCCCTAGGCAATTTATTCCAGTGCTTAACCACCCTAACAGTTAGGAAGTTCTTCCTAATCTCCAACCTAAACCTCCCTTGCTGCAATTTAAGCCCATTGCTTCTTGTCCTATCCGCAGAGGTTAAGGAGAACAATTTTTCCTCTCTCTTCTTGTAACAACCTTTTACATTATCATGTCCCCCCCTGCCCCTAGTCTCGTCTCAAGACTAAACAAACCCAGTTTTTTTCAATCGTCCCTCATTGGTCATGTTTTCTAGACCTTTAATCATTTTTGTTGCTTTTCTCTGGAATTTCTCCAGTTTGCCCACATCTTTCCTGAAATGTGGCGCCCAGAACTGGACACAATACTCCAGTTGAGGCCTAATCAGCATAGAGTAGAGCAGAAGAATTACTTCTCATGTCTTGCTTACAACACTCCTGTTAATACATCCCAGAATGATGTTTGCTTTCTTGTAGCAGTGTTCACTCATATTCATCTTGCATGCTTTCAGGTTGGCCTTCAAGGTGTCTTTATATCTGAGGATGGGTCATTCCTTAGAGCAGGTTTCCATGCTCAGCTGGCCATAGAACACCACTTTTGGTATATGGGAAACCTCCATGCAGCCCAGGGGTCCTACCCAGCGAAGTTGAGACCTGATGAGCATACTCCGGAAGCCGGAGATTAGACATCTCTCAAGGACTTCATGCTTAGTTCTATGGCAAACACACCATTAAAAATCCTTTATAACCTCTAATTCAAGATACAGGAAAGAAGAACAAACAGTTAAAGCATTTGAAATGCAAAATATTAAGGAGCTTTTCTTTTAACCACGGCATGTTCTCTTGCCCTTGAGCTGCAAAAAGTTTCTAGAAGGAAAACTTCTTTGTCTGTCAGTCTTCTGAGATGGTATCAAAGATGGTAATATCTGTCCTTGTGGAGGGAAAGAGCCGAAGTCGACTGAGATGGGCTGAAAGTGCTGGTGCTAAAGTCCAGTTCTGTCTCCTAAGACAAGAGAAACACACCCAAAAGGGGAGAGAAAAAGAGCAGCAAAGAGAGAAAATGCAGCGTCTGTCTCTGGGGCTGACTTTTTGCACCCGCAGTGCTGGAAGGATGCAGGCCCAGCACATGGTCTTGGTCTTATCACCCACCTGGCAAACTCGTACCAGAGTTGGGCTGCGTACAGCACTGCTTTTATCTGCTTCATTCTGGTCACAGGCTTGCAGCTGTGTTGCAAAATACAGTCTTGGCTGGCTGCGCCCAGCTCTGATCAGACAGCACTGAAAAGGAGAGGGATAGGAAAGAGAAGAGATAAGGGGAGGAAGGAAAAGGACACCCGGGGGGCAGGGACGGGGGGCGTTACAAAGTCTCATATCCCAGGACGTGTTTGCTATTCAGGGGCGCTAGCAGACGTAGTGATCTCAGCTGGTCCCTCTCTCGGCCCAATGTGGTCAGGACATCTCTTGGGATCAGGACAACAAAGGCGGCCCCATGGTGTTGTGATGGATCCTGGGGTCCCAGGAGATGGTGGAAGTGGCAGCCATGATGGTAAAGCTCACTCCAGTGATCGTTGGCAGACAGCTGCTAATTTGCCCCCCGACACCTTTTCCTTTTCAGAACCCCAGAAGGGAGCGATGGGCGGAACAGCCCATCCCCTCATTAGATCGTACACCGATTCGGCCTCGTTTCCCACACGCCAAGTTTGGTTCATTGATTTCCCGTCCCGCGCTGCTCTGGTTTGATTCATTGATTTCCCGTCCCGCGCTGCTCTGGTTTGGTCCATTGATTTCCCGTCCCGCGCTGCTCTGGTTTGATTCATTGATTTCCGGTCCCGTGCTGCTCTGCTTTGGTCCATTGATTTCCGGTCCGTGCTGCTCTGGTTTTGATTCATTGATTTCCCGTCCTGCGCTGCTCTGGTTTGATTCATTGATTTCCCGTCCTGCGCTGCTCTGGTTTGGTCCATTGATTTCCGGTCCCGCGCTGCTCTGGTTTGGTCCATTGATTTCCCGTCCCGCACTGCTCTGCTTTGGTCCATTGATTTCCCGTCCCGCACTGCTCTTCCCTAGTCCATTGATTTCCGGTCCCGTGCTGCTCTGCTTTGGTCCATTGATTTCCGGTCCCGCGCTGCTCTGCTTTGGTCCATTGATTTCCGGTCCCGTGCTGCTCTGCTTTGGTCCATTGATTTCCGGTCCCGCGCTGCTCTGGTTTGATTCATTGATATCCCATCCCACGCTGCTCTGGTTTGGTCCATTGATTTCCGGTCTCGCACTGCTCTTCCTTGGTCCATTGATTTCCGGTCCTGTGCTGTTCTGCTTTGGTCCGTTGATTTCCAGTCCCACGCTGCTCTGGTTTGCCAGGTGTGATCTTAACCCAGTGCTTGAGTTATATCTGGAGGCCTTTATTGTGTGGTCTCATTGGCTCCGTCTGGCTCCCTTTTGCACCTGATCCCATCGTCGTTTGTTGGTACAGGTCACTGTGACCCTTCAGAAACTTTCATGCACTTTGCCCCAGTTGAGCTCCCAGTGAGGCTGCCTGTGCAGGCCGGTTACCACGACATGCCTCCGGGGCTCGAGGGCCCCAGCAGCGACCATGGCACTGCCAGCACTGGGTACGATAGGGCTGGTATTGGCAGCTGTAGGCTGGGTGCCCAGGGCTGGAGTTTGTGCGCTGCCCCCTTCTCACTTGGCGGCTTCACTCCCACATGCAGAACAGCCGTAGGTGCCTCTGGACTGACCTTGTGGGTCCCATACTATTGGTTTTTAACCCTTTCCTGGCTGTTCTTGTCTTGTCAGGATTATCGACAGGGGATCGGAATCACCTACATTGAGATGAATGTGGGGAACGTGAAGGACGTGGACAGAAGAGGATTTGATCTGACGACGCCTTACAGGATCTTCAGGTGAGGAGGGAGGTGGTCTAAGTGCCGTGCCCCATGGGTGCTGGTCCCTCCCCTGCCGTAGAGCACGGGGCTCCCCCCGGCCACCCCATTCCCCCACACGACTCTCTGGTGTCTTTCAGCTTCTCGGCAGACTCGGACCAGGAGAAGGATGAGTGGGTGGAGGCCATGCAGCAGTCCATCGCCGAGGCCCTCTCCAACTCGGAGGTCGCGGAGAAGATCTGGTCGGTGGAGGCAAACCGGTTCTGCGCAGACTGCGGGTCGCCCAAACCCGACTGGGCCTCCGTCAACCTTTGTGTCGTCATCTGCAAGAGATGCGCAGGTACGGGCCGAGACCAGGGGGCGCGAGCTGGGGGGACGGTGATGGACCAGTGAGCGTAGAGCATGGTGCACCCCTGGCTTCAGCAAGGGGACCGGGCTTTGCCTCTTCCTCCGTCACCCCAGACTGGGCCGATCCTTCTCGCCCTCCTCAGGAATTGCCTAGACTTGTGCCTGTCTCAGCCATTTCGGAGGCAGGGGCAGGAACCCCCCTAGTGGACACTTGTGGAATTGCCTCCTCCAAGGGGAGATTCTTCCTAACTCAGAAACAGGGACCTGAGTCCTTCTGACGCAGGATCCATGCAGGGGCCGTTTCAGCCGGGTCCAGACAAGGCTGCTCATTGCCCAAGTGCACGTTCCAGTCTGCGGGGGGCTCCAAAGCCAGGGCGGGACTTCACTGAGCAGCCCGGCAGCTGCAGCAGAGCCCTGAGAGGCCCTTTCAGGAGTGTTTGTCATTAAGCATGTCCAGGCTTCTGAGTTTTGCCAGCCTAGCTGCGTTGGCTAGAAATGTGAAACAAATCACCCTCTTCACCAACACAGCTGTGCCAGCCGTTCCCCTGGTGGAGACAGCTCTGCTGGCAGATGAGCGCTTGTGTTGGCTTCGCTAATGTCCGTCAAGGAGCTGGCGGAGCTCTGCCAGCCAAACTCCTTTTTCCTGCATGCGCTGCCTCTCCACTAGGGGGCTCTGCTGGCAAAGCCGTACAGGAGTAGCTTGACCAGCAGAGACCCTGTAGTGTAGACAAGCCCTGAGCGGACGGTATTAGTCCACTTCCCAGCGGCCAAGGCAATGGGCTGGAGAAGACCCAGCAATGCAGATCTTGTTCCAACTCTACTAGCTGTGATTCTTTGGCAGTTGTCTGCATTACAAAACTGCCATGGGTTGGAAAAACCAGGGAGACTGAAGTGTTCTCCTGTCTAGAGCGGCACCCTCCAGGGTAAAGTGGAGGCATGAGGAGGGGGGATGCTTACCTGGCACTTAGCAGGATAACCTCGCCTTAGCTGATACCGTTATCCCTTTCTGCAGATGGGGAAACTGAGGCAGAGAGGCTACAGCACTAACCTGAGGCCACCGAGCAGAGCCACTGCTTGGCTCCTGGAGTTCCTGGCTCTCAGTCCATGAGGCTGTGCTGCTGTCCCTAATGAGATGTTTGCTTTTGTTTGTCTGACCCACAGGAGAACATCGGGGGCTGGGGCCAAGCATCACCAAAGTGCGGA
The DNA here is from genome assembly GCF_007399415.2 of Gopherus evgoodei. NCBI lineage: Eukaryota > Metazoa > Chordata > Testudines > Testudinidae > Gopherus > Gopherus evgoodei. The sequence continues at coordinate 3,780,464 of NC_044322.1, forward strand.
GTCTGAAGATGGACAGAAAGGTGTGGACAGAGGAGCTGATTGAGGTATCGGTGCAGATTCCCATTGGCTGGCTGCTGGAAAGGGGGCACTTTCGTAGCCATCTGTGAAATCAAGCCCTTATTTGATATTCAGACACTTGCGGGGCTTGTGGCAAACGGTACAGAGCCAGAATGACTGGGTACCTGCTTCTGGGAAGTTCAAAACTGCCAGTCAAACCCATGCGGGCTGATTCTGAGCTCCCGTACCCCTTGGTATCTGTATTCCCTGATGGGCGCTGCTGTGATGTAGAATCACCAGCTTTGCTTCTGTAGCTTCCACCCTCTGGAAACATTCCCTATTGCTCCCATGGATCTGGAAATAAACCTGCCCCGATGCCGCCATTCAGGGTGCGAGCGTGTCCGGGACCAGGAGCCTGAATGTGCCTGGCTGCAGATAGCCGAGCTGGCGGATCAGTCATTGCCGAGGAGCTCGGGAGTGGGGAAAAGGGACGTAAGGCGTTAATAGCGCCCCTGCACAGCTTTGTTTGGAAGGAGGAGAGGCTGAGCTGTCAGGAGTCAGAAACAGCTTCACTGAGAGCAGTGGGAAAGCTGCTGATCCAGGCACGGTGACTGCATCTGGAGTAACCGGAGCCCGGAGGGCGTGGGAGGCTGTTTTGTTCCTGCAGAAATACCGAGGATACGTTCTCAAGCAGCAGAGCCGGCTCAGAGGTGACGAAAGAGGCCGTCCTCTCCTAGGGTCCAGTCTGGAACTGGCTGAGGCTGGCCAGCGTCTCAGGGTACGTCGCCACTGGATCAGAGGTGTGACGGCTGCCTTCGTGGACGTTCCCGAGCTCGCTTTGCCGGAGCTTGAGGCACAAGCAGTGAAGCTGTGGCAGTGCAGGCTAGCCATTGGACCTCATGTGCCCAGGGTCCCCTGCGCTGCTGCTGCTTCGCTGCTGTTGGTACCTGCTGGCGCAGGGGTGTGTTCGCATGCTGCTGTCACACCTCTCCCTGCGGTGGAGACAGACCCTTAGCGCTGTCACTTCCCCGTGTGGCTGCCTGAGCTCTTGGCCTGCTGTAAGTTTTATGCTGTGCCCATCACCAAGCTCTTTGGTGGCCAGTGTGGAATAGATTGCTGGCTCTCAGACGGGCTCCTGGTGATCAGAGTAGGACAGGATTCTCCCCGGCAAGGAGTCTTGATGTTCCCTGCTTCCTTGCAGCCACTCCCTGGATGTGTGCACCTCTCGTAATCAGCCTCTACTTACAGTTCCCTGCCCAACTACGGGGGGTGGGGGGGGGCAGGCAGCTCCCATAGAGCCAGACTTGGGTGGGACTGCGGGGAGCGAGATTCTTCACGTGCGAAGAGCGAATGGAGGCTGCTGTCTCAATCAGCGCTGACTGTGAATCAAGAGTGCAGCGCAAGTAGGAAGAACAAAACCGAGGTCTGCAGGAGAGAGCGCAGTGTGCATATGCATCTCCTCTGACAATCTGCACAGAGCAGGACACAACATGGCTGCCTCTTGCTCTCGGCAGGCAGCCTTGTGCTTAGTGAGTTCAGGAAGGGATTCCTGTACCTCCCTCTTGAATCAGATTCAGGCCGCCCCATCGTTGTGTTCCCTGCAAACCCTAGACTCAGAGACTTTAGGCCGAGAAAGACCCTAGTGATCATCTAGTCTGACCTTCTGCACTTCGCAGGCCACAGAACCTCACTCATCCCACTTGCAATAGATCCAAAGCCTCTGGTGAGTTACTGACATCCTCCGACCCTCTCTGCACACCAGAAAAGACCATACACATCCAGCACATGGATCTGGAGGTGGGGTCTGACCGTGCACTCAAAGTAGGCAGGAGCGTGGAGGGAGCTGGCAGAGGGACGCAGACACCCATCGATACCTAACGCCTGGATGCTCTCAATAAACATTCCCTGACACGAACGGAGCCAGCGCTGCATTCTGAGAGTGCTGGCACCCAAGACGCCCCTGGCTACCTCTTGCGTCTCCACCTGATCTGGGGCAGGGGCCATTTCGCTTCCCCATCTGCCCCCCCCACCACGGTGACCTTGGCCCGCCGAGGGGGTGACGGCTGAATGTGTTGCAGAGGGCTGCCCATTTGGGAAGCTGTGTTAGCCACAAGGGAGAGCCTGGCTCTGCAAAGCCCTGCATAGCCTGGGCTCTGGCTGTCTGCGAGAGCGCCCTACGGTCAGCCAGCATGCCTGCGCCAACAGCCTCTGATCGAGGTTCTGGGGCAGGTCGTCTGTCTCCTCTCATCCTCCCCGTCGCTGCACCTGTGACCTGGCAGGGATCCCACCTTGGCCTGAGACAGCTGCCGTCTCTTCACATTTGGACCTAGCATCTGCTCGTGGGAGGTAGATCACTGGCTGCACAGGCCTCAGCACGGCTCTGCCTCCATCACACACCACAGGGACTGTCCCCTCTTTGGCTGTTCTGAGGCAAAACCAGATAGTCATCGGCCTGCCTGAGTCATCCCCATCAGGAGCCCGGCGCTCCCAGCCCCAGGCAGGCTGCTCCTCCTCGCCGTCCAGTCAGACTCAGGGCCCGCGCCAAGGAGCAGCCAGGCAGGGGCTGAGCCTTCCCGCCCTTCTCTAGGACAATGGGATCTGGAAGCAAAGCGTGGCATGCTGGAGATTCATCTGCTACCAGGGTGGCCAAAGTTGCTTGCAGCTCGACCCATGTCCACCCAGAGCCTGGCTGTGTCCGACATCTGCGTTCCAGACACCTCTCCCCGCCCCAGAGTCAGCTCCTGCCTGCGCCTGCTTCCCACGGCTGCATCCTGAAAGTGCTTCCAGCTGCTCTCCCTAGCTGTGGGTGGCAGGTTTCTACTCTTCCTGCTCCAAGGCTACGTTAACCCCCAATGGTCCCCGCCATGTGACGTGCAGAGAAATCAGCTGACAGCAAAATGGGGATGTTCCCCCCATAGATCTCACCCCCCTCCGTACTTCCGCAGCTCCCTCTCCCCCCAGGGAGAGACCAGGACCCTCCACCACTGTCAGTTCCTTCTTAGACCTTCTCCTGACTTTCTAGTCCCTTCCCTCTCCCCGCTCTGATACTTGCTCTCTTGGGAACTGTTTAGCTGTGGTGATGATGGCGTTTTCTGTGCACTGCCCTGTTGAATTACAAAGGGCTCTGTTCACTGCCGAGTCAGGCAGCCATTTTGTGTCCAGGGCAGTGCAGACAGTCAGACACACACACGCTGCACTCTCCTGGAATCTGCATCTTTGTTCTTCCTTGTGTTCACCACCAACAGTAAAAGCAGTGCCCTTGGCCTGTGCTCAGGAGCAACCCTACAATAACAAACCAGTATGTGAAGCCCTGTGCTTGTGAACAGCCCTACAATAACAAACCAGTGGATACAGCCCAGCACTTAATTGCAACCTGACAATAACAAACCAGTGTGTGTGTCCTGGAACTCATGAGCAACCCTTTAATAACAAACCAGCATGTACAAACCAGTGCAGGAGGAAGAACATCAGTAAGGAAATGTGTGACTCAACAAGCAGAGGCTGCTCTGGGTGAAAATGAGGAGCAATCGCTTTAAAACGTCAGTGTCCTTTTTGTAACCTGCAGCTGGAGCCGACAAGCCTCCGTGCGGCTCAACAGAGGTTATTCTGCGGCAGGAAAGGGGGTGGGGGATTGGCTGCCCTGCCAGACCATAGGCTCAATGGCTGAGCGGTGTTCTCTGGACTGGGATCCATAGGAGAGGTGTGTTTGGGCCAGCCAGGGCCCTCGGGGCAGGGAACAATTGCAGTCTGGCTGAAGGAGCAGGGAGATGAACGAACAGCCTGACGATTAACTGGTCTCCTTGTCTGTCTGCAGACACCACACAGTGGGGGATTTCACATATGAACAGCAAACGGGACTCCCACATCCGTGCTGGGGCATTCAGTTACCAGCTCTCTCCCCTCTACCCCTGGTTCTTATACTGCTGCCCCTCCCCGTGGTATCTGATCTCCGATTCATAGGTTGGTACGCCACAGAGCCAGAAGGGGCTGCTGAGATCACGTCATCTGATCTCCCGTTGAATCCAGGCCGTGGGAGTTCCTGGGATTCATCTGCTTGTCTGTCCGTCTGTCTCTTTGTTCCATGTGCACCTGGCCCCTTGCCCAACCTTCCCCACTCAGCCCACCCCTTGGGAAAAGCCTCAGGGAACACACGGGCTTTGCACGTGCCTTTGGGTGAGCCCATTGGGCTGTTGGACTGAGTGTTAATGACGGGCAGGTTGGTGCTGTTCTCCCCCTTTGACCACACCCAGAGCTGTGCTAGGCACCAGCCCTACACGGTTTGTCTCGTGTCCAGCGGAGATCCATGGGGGATGCGGGAAGGGTAATGGGGAGGCGGTGGCACTGGCACAGAGGTGCCAGTCTGTGCCGCTCACTCTGCCATCACTGTTTTTTATCCCCAGCTGTTCTGCCAGGTTGGGAACTCCGTGGCGAACCAGTTCTGGGCAGCCAACGTGCCCCCCAGCGAGGCCATCCATGTGGCGAGTGGGAGCCAGGAGCGGAGACGCTTCCTCATAGCCAAGTACAAGGAGGGCAAGTATCGGCGCTACCACCCACTCTTCGGCAACCAGGAGGAGCTCAACAAGGTTGGTGGCTAGTGGTCTCGAGATCACATTTCAGGGGAAGGACTGGTTCTGCAGGCCTCTGTGCCGGCAAGGGGTTTCCATCGCCTGGAGACGGTGAGCGGGTGGGGCCTTCTCCACCCAGGGCCTGCGTGCTAAAGCCTCCTTCAACACTGGATTTTCCTCATCGTCTTCCACAGAGGGCAGCATGGCCTAGTGGGGAGGGGCTCAGGCCTGGGAGCTGGGATCTCCTAAGGGTGGTTCTGTCTGACTCGCTCTGGGAGCTTTGCCCAGCTGCCAAAGCCCAAATGTTCACAAATGGGCCACCGATGGTGACACTGATTTTCAGAGGGGGAGGTACCCACAGCTCCAGTCGATAGCACGAGAAGCTGTGGGAGCCCAGGCAGTGGCCCGAGTGGTGAGCCTCACGTCTGACCTCCTCTGTCCCTAAAATCTATGAAATCAGCTCCAAGGTCTTGCAGGTTGATCACCCAGAAGAGGCTGCCTGGCTCCCTGCTTCGTTTCCCCCATCTGTGAAATGGGCATGCTCCTGTCTGACCAACAAGTGCTCAATGTAATTGTCTGTGATGTGTGTATTGTATCCAGGGGAGGTTGTGATGCACGGGGGGGAGGGAGTGGCTCAGGGTCGGGCTCTGTGGGAGTGGTCAGTAGTTTGCCTGGTGCTTGGTTAAATGTTGGTTTTCAATAAATAGATGTTAAACTGACGCCTGGCCTGCTCTTAGCCTAAAGATCCCAGGTCTCGACCTGGGAGGGGAATCCAATTGTTCTGGCCAAATTCCAGTTAAGAAATAACATTCTGTCTCCCTGAAATTCCCTCTGCAGTGTCTCAGGTATGGTTGTAACGTGTCATGAAATGTTGCTTGTGTGCTATTCAGTAGCTGCTGTGTGCCACCCCAGAGGTGACTGCATTTCAGACCTGAATGAGAGTGATTCCAGTGTACAGTCTGTAGCTTGCTTTGTGGCAAATGGGGTCTGTATAATTGCCAGTTCTTTTCCTCAGCACCAACAGTGCCCACTGAGCTCTTGATCAAGTGTGTGGGGGTAAAACAAACGCTTTAAGTTCTCACGTTGCAGTGACCCTGTGGGGCAGTCAGAGACTCCTTGCACGGCAATGGAATCCAGGCCAGGACTTAGGTGAGGGCCGCGCAGGACTGTGCCAGGAGTTAGAGAGCTCTGGAGAACCACAGGGTCTGTCTGTGTCCAGCAGCCTTAGTATCGAATTCAAGTATAGTTCCTTGCAGACCCTGGCTGGCTTTGGAGGAGAGCTGGCACAAACGCTTTCCTTTTCTCTGTCCCAGAGATGGCAGCTTGTGTCTTCCAGTTCAGGCAGAGGCTTCCGCTCTGAACAGCTCTCAGAGTCTCTTCTCTCTCCCCCTGGCTTTCTGCAGGGGATTTGGTCCCTGGCTGCATCTCCACTCTGCAGATGGGGGGCCGCTTAGTCCTGAGATCCCAGGTCCTCCCCGGGCTGTGGGGAGGTGGCTGGAGCTTTGCTCTTTCTTGGAGCTAGAAAGAAAGGAGAAGGCACAAGCTAAAATAATCCACTCGGCAAATCCAGCGGGATACCGCAGGAGGAGCTGGGTGGATGGAGTGATCAGAACATCGGGGTCTGGAGTCTTGGCTCACCCCCTCCCACCTGGACCTCTGGCATCATCCCCGGCCCACAGTCTGGGCAGGGATGGTGTCTCTGGCCTCTGCTTGCCAGGAGCTGGGACTGGACGACAGGGGATGGATCAGTTGGTGATGACCTGCTCTGTTCATTCCCCCTGGGGGAACCTGTCAGTGGCCATTGTTGGAAGACAGGACACTGGGCTGGATGGACCTTGATCTGACCCAGTCTGGCTACTCTTATGTTCTTATGTCACCCAGGCCGTTCTCCCTGAGCATAATGCTGCATTTGCTTTCTTCCCGTGATCCTATCCACGGGGCCAGTGTCTCCCCTCGTAATGCTGGGAATAGACCATGCCTGAGGATCCCGGCTCCTCCAGGCCCGCCATCCACTCCTGTGCCCCACCAGCCCCTATCCCTGTACCTCGGGCCCTGTTCGTTCATGCCCCACACGCAGTCCGCTGGCAAGGCTGGTCTCACTGCTGCGACAGGGGTGCTCTAGCAGTATTTGCCCCAAGTGCGTATTGGTCTTGGCTGCAGCCTGTAGGGAGAGAGGCTGGGAACCAAATGTCAAGACCATCCAGGGACCTGGCAGGTTCATTCATCTCTTAGCCCAGTACAAAGGTCTGAACAGGACAGACTGAAACTTGCATCTGGCCTAGATCCCATCCTCCCTGAGGGCTAGTGGCTTTGTTCAGCCTGAAAAGAACTGATCTTGACTGAACAACAACTCGAGGGCTGGGTCTCCCGCAGGCACCTTTGCCATGATCACTGTGTATGTGCAGCTAGGAACCGCATGGGTACCCTGGTCTGTTCCAGGTGTCGACAGTCCCTGAACACCAAATGGCTTTCGAGCCCCCAGCTCATTACAAGTTCCTCTTGCAAAGCTGGCCGAGCTTGTAAGCATTGCAGGGCGGGGGGCAGGAGTGGTTGGCCCAAGTGTAACACTCCTCTCCTCCCCGCGCCGTGGGTGGACAGCGAGTTTTGAACCAGGGCGCTTCAGCACCGAAGTCGGCATGAGCTAAAGGAGTAGCTCCTCTAGCACTAGTAGACTGTTATCCTCTAGTGTCTCAGTCACTAAGGGGCAATATGATTCACACACTGTGCTGCCTACTTGTGTTGCTTAATTGCTGTTATTGGCCTCTCACACCAAGTGAGTGAAGTCTACTGGGACTCAAAATCACTGCTTCGGAAGGGTCATTAGCACCGTAGCCCGGACCTCTGCTGCTTGAGCAAGAGGAATAACTTTTGGCTGGTAGTGGTAGTAAGAAGTTATCCTCTAAAGAACCAGCCACCAGAGGGGGATGCACTGTTACCCTGGGGGCCTCCAAATGACCTTCCTAAACACTGCAGCATAGCAGACCAACCCCTGTGATACTGTTCTAAAGGAATTCTTTCCCGGGGGCTCTATCAGGGAACTGAAATATTTTAAATGAGCTAATTTCAGAGAGCTATGTTGAGCATCCCTTTAAGAGACAACTTGAAGCCCTCACTGGTAACGGCTGGTGACAGACATGGCACCAAACGGGAAAGCGGATTTTTTTTCCATGCTCCAGGCAAAGTTGGGGGGACGGTGGGAGGAGCATAATTCACTTTTGAACTCTTTCTTTTTTCCTTTTGCTTCACACCCGTGGTGAGGATTACGTGGGAGCAGTGACTGGGCTGCAGAACAACAGAAACCAGGCTGGCCGTATCAGATTGCAAGCCGCTTTCCCTCCTGGGCTTTGTATTTTTGTTTGCTTAGGAAGTCCAGTCCCCGCCCTAAGCCTCTCTTGGCTGGCTGGGAGTTGGAGAGGCGCTCTGGAATTCCACATGTGGGCTTGCTTGTTTTCTCCCTATACAGAGGCTGTCCCACCCTCTCGCTGTATGACTTCACCCAGGGCTCCGTAAAGGAGGGATTAAAACCAAAGCTGCTCCAAACTTTCTCCCCCAGTTCAAGCCCCTTTCCCTTCCCCAGCTGGCCTGGAAGCCAGCTCTCCGCTGCAGCAATCAGCAGCCCTTGCCTGTGGCGCTTTCTGCCTCTGTCCATCTTTGGTTTCCAGACTTTTGCTGAGCTCAGCTCGGAGCCCCCACAGCCTGCCCGGGTTTTAGCTGGTGAGGGGGCTTTGTCATTCTCTGCTGATGCTCTGCCGTGTCTCCAGAGGCGACTGGACTCATCTGTTGCTTTCCTTGACCTGTTGCAGGCCCTGTGCGCTACGGTGACGACGAGCGACCTGGCTGAAACTCAGTCCTTGGTGTTCTGCGGGGCGGAGGTGAGCTGCTTCTCCGGGGACCCCGACTTCCCGAACCCCATCGCCTTAGCCGAGCAGGCTGGACAGAAGCTGCAGATGGAATTCCTGCTTCATAACAAAAACTCAGGTAAGAGGAGCAGGTGGGACCGGGCAGTGGGAATGCTGCCGCTGAGCTTGCCTTGCCTGAGAGAGACGGGTGGGCTGGGCTAGTGGTTAGAGCATCAGACGCGGGCTCTGTTCTCTGCTCCGTTACTGACTGGTTCAAGGTCACACACCGAGTCACTTCGTGTCATTTCTCTCATCGGTGAAATAGGGCTGGGTACACTCACCTACCTCGCTAATGAGGCTTGGTTTGCAACGCGTGGCAAGTGCTTTGAGATCCTCCGCACTATGGAGGAGGGGCCAAGTGTGGATAGCAAAGTTGCAAGAACTCTGAAGAGATCCTTCGTGGGTTTGAAGCATTAGCTTGGAGTGTGCTAGGTCCCTGGCAGAGCTATTTGAAACTGGGCGGTGTCGGTTCACATGAGCCAGGGCTTTGGTTCTGTGGGTCCCATGTGAACCCAGAACTGCCCTCGCCCCGTCCCTGGGCCTGCTCTGAACTCTCCCCTGCCTCCTCTTGGCCTGACTCAGAGCTGAACCTCCTAGCCCCAGTGTGGCTCAGGGTTCAGCCCCAAAGGACCAACTTTGGCACAAACACAGTCTTTGGCGTGTAGCTGAAATCAAGCTAGTTCTGGTCAGGCTTCCAGGAAAGTTTCCCCCACCATTCTGGAGAAAGTGTGAGGGGTGTATGAGCACAGGCAATGGGTATGAATGAGGAGGGGGCTGATATGAGTGTACGTTGGCGTCAGCTGTAACACACATTTAAACCTGTGTTTAAAAGGCCCTTCTTACCCAGAGAAAATGCAGCGAACAGCCCAGTTGCAAAGGCGCCGGGAGCGACAGCTTCTCTCCCACCATTCTCATGTGCTGGTTGGAATCTGCCTGGAGCATCTTTCCGTGTTGTCCTAGCATGCCTCAGCAATCTAGGGCAGCATCCGATGGGAGGGAGCCCCGTTGAGCCGGAGCCTGCAGACCCTCTCCTGGGGGTCTGAAAAGTGATGTTCTTTCCCCTGCTTGGCCCCTGTGCTCCATCCGTATGAGATGAGAAGGAGTCAGGCTTGATTTGGCTCTTTGCTGCAGCAGCGTAAATCAGGAGCGACTCTGCTGAAGTGGGAAGGAAGGGCAAGCTGGGTGGTGGTAGGAGCTGCTGGTTCCTATTCTGCCTGGTTGCACTCTGCCTGTTCTCAGTCACACAGTCACCGGGAGACCCAGTGTGGAGCTCCGCCTTCCAGCCCATTGCTGGGACCTCTCCGGATGCCAGCACGCCTAGCGTCTGCTCCCGTGAAAGGCGATGCAAAGCTCCCGCCGACTGCCATGTCCCGCGCCGCGCTGTTCAGGGCCCAGCCGGTTCTGCTAGAGGGCTGTCACCGTGCTGCTGGTTCTTGGATGCCTGTGCATTCAGCGCAGCAGCGTGATGGAGTGCCAGCGGCAAAGGGTTGTCTGTCTCAGGTGACCACGCGTTAAGGCAACAGACCCAGGTGTTTTCAGGTGCTCGGGCAGATGGCTGGGGGAAGCATGACCCATCAGCTGCCCAGTATTCACCAAAGCGATGCTCTGCCCTGGGCTGCTCTGCATTTCCCGTGAGAGTTTCCGCCCCCGTCAGTGCTTTGCTGGGGACTGACCTGTGTGCCCTGAGCACCTGAGCTCCCAGCTGACTTCCTGCTCAGCGTGGCTCATTGCTTTGCAGCATGAGTGCGTCAAGCCACATACGAGCAGATCCTGGCCTCCAGGGGAAGATCCACTGTGTGCGTTCAATAGAATCCCTCCTCACCCTGCATCACCACAAACATTTACCCACCGGCCGCGGCCCTGCAGCGCTCGATGTTAGATCCCGGCAAGCTAGCGCTAGGGCACAACGGCCCATTTGCAAACAAGCCCAGGATTTGGTTCTCTTCTGGCTCATCTCTAATCTGCAGCTCTAGTTCCATAGGACAAAATCCTCAAGTCAGTCAAAGGGCGTCTCATTCTAAAGGCTTCCTCCTGGTTCTGGTATGTCTCTGGAAAACTCCCATTGATTCGGGTAGGGACCCGGACTTTGCAGAGGAGAAAAAGGAGAGGTAATGTCCATCATCCGGAATACAATGCCTGGGAGCACAGTGCGGGCCAATCGATCTCTGCTGTTGATCTCTAGTTTAATCTATAGACAGCTCGCTCATGACCGTAATATCTGGGTGACCTATAAACCTCTTGAAGTTGTTAAATTTATGGGAGGGGTGGAGGGAGGAGAGGGGGAGAAATCTGGCCCAGCAAGTTTAGAAATGTCAGCACAAAAGTAAATCCAGCCGGTGGGGAGCCCTCTCCAGCCTGTGCATGATGAATCAGAGACATCTGAGAGCTCTTAGATAAAATAGTCCCTCTCCTGGGGCCATCCCGGGCTTGCTTCCTGCTGTTTGCCTGCAGTCCAGTGCGCTGAGTCGTTTTTGCAGAGTACATTTCTGGCAAGGACATAAGGGCCCTGTCTATGAGGGATGGGCAAATCAGGCTGGAGAATGTGCAGTCCAGGCTCAAAACTCGCACAGAGCAAGTGCCCGAATGCTGATGTCTCCCCCATCGATCATTTGTACAGCTGGGTTCCCGATGAGGCCAAAAACATAAGGGCTGAAGTACCACAGGAGGGGCTGTTCGTCGGGTATTTTCAGCCAGACCAGAAAGAGGGAGAAGCAGAGAGCTCTCGACAAAGCTGCTATGCCCAGATTGCCAGCTGGCAGAGCCAAAGGTTTCAGATAAGCATCTCTGCTGTAAACAATCCTGGGCAGAGACCTCGCTTCTACACCACCCTATCCAGCCCCTGCTCCCTGGGGAACAGCAGTAACCCCAGAGTTTGCACCTTTCCACCCCAGATCTCTGAGCACTGCACCAAGGGGCCTGAGTATTGCCACCAAGGGGGAAACTGAGCCCTGGAGCCATGAAGCGTCCATGGCAGTGCTGGGAATAGAACTGAGATCAGCTTTTAAAGCAGGCCCGTCCTTTGGCCACCTGCAGGATTTTGTCCCTGCCCTTGAGGGCCGGGACTTTATCTTCCGCTGTGGTTTGGAAAGCCCTGAGCACTCCATCGGCATTGAAGAAATACTTGTTAGAGAGAACGACCTTCTGCCCTGATTCCTGAGCACCTTCCCTGTGAGGAGCTCAGCGCGCTACACTGACATGGGTGATTTCAGCTTGAATGGTGTCTCTGTGAGGAAAGGAAGGAATATCGTCTCTGTTTTAAAGATGGGGAAACTGAGGCACAGAGTGGCGATGTGACTAACGCAAGGTGTCTGTGGCAGAGCCGGGAATAGAGCCCAGCTCCCCTAGCCCCAAGACCATGCACCTGACTAGGAGAGTCTTTTTTTTTTTTTTCCCCTTTTTCGCCCCCTCAAGGTTAGCAGTGAATTCAGCACTAGTGCCGTGCCCCCGGGCTGGCGTCGCATGGTGTGAGGATATGGCTTTTGTCTCCCCACCGGCCTGGCTGTTGGTTTATGTTAGATAAACCAGGCCCTGTCTCTGTCCGGTTTGCGTAGCTCAGGAATCCCTTCCCTGACTTGCTGGTCACGAAGCAGCACAACAGAGCTGTCAGCTCGGAGAGACAAGCTCCGGCTGATTGCGCCGGCTCCTTCCGTTAACAGAGCGACGACAAGGGACTGTAACAACAGCGTCTCCCCGGCCAGTCCCAGGGCTATTGTTGTGGGGCTCTGTGACAGCCTGGTGGTGGGCCATTTCCGATGCCCTGCTGCAATCCTCACACAATCCGCCTGCCCCTGCGATTGCCTTGAATGTGCCCTGCCATACTGGCACCATCCCAGCCTCCCAAGCAGACCACCAGGCCTGCCTCCAGGGCTCAGATGCCCAAGGAAGGGACCTCTATGCCAGGATCTCTTCTCCAGGCCCAAGCAGCAGAGTAGGAGAGGTACCACTGCAGTGGTGCTGCCTGGGGAGGTTAATTTACTGCCCCCTTGTACCTGGACATGAACTGTTCCCTACATTCAGTCTAGCAGTCCTACTGCTGGAGCCTTCGGCCTGGCCCCGCCGCAGCCCCTCTTCTTAGCACCAGGCTGGTGGGAAGAGATGAGCCTCGCTGCGCACTCTGAAAGGAGCAAGAGCCTGGCTAAGCGCGATCATCAGCGGGAACAGTGGTATGGCCACGGCTCTGCGCTGAGATCACCCGGCCTCCAGCCACAGCAAGTCTGTGCCTGGCCTCAGTCAGCCTCCACTCATTGATTTAACCCACCTGGCTGAGGGCTGGCGTCCCCCGTACCTGGGCATTGCTCCTCATAAGGATGTAAAGAGCAGCTGGGCAGGGTGACGCTGGAGGGCAGCTCAGCTCGGGCCGAGGGGCGCAGGAAGCGCCCCGTGTACACCTTGGGAGGTGGCAGCAGGAGGGGACGGGGCACTGAGTAGTAGGCGGTGAGAGGGTAACTGGAGGAGCCGTGAGTTGGCACAAAGCCCAGAGCTCCCAGGAGAGGCCTGTGTCGGCCGTTGCTAAGAGCACCAGCTGCAGCATGCAGGGCAGTCGAAAACTCGGAATAACGTGCAGACACTGCTCCCTACAGAGCACCTGGTCTCCTACCCCCTTCACCCTGCACAGCACGTCGCATCTCAGCTTCTTATCAGCCCCCAGGGGAGACAGGAGGGCCGTCTCCCCTATAGCTGGCTAGACATCGCAAAGCTAGGGCTGTAGCCCAGAGCTCCCCTCCGGCTGCCCTGCTGAGATAAGCCATGGCTGCTCAGCCCCTCTGCTTCTTTCTGGGGTGCTGACTTATCAGACATAAGAGGGGGCTTGGGGCAGCCTAGGCAGAGGATGCTGTGGGTGTGACTGAGGTCTCTTTGTTGGCAGGTGAGGGGTTAACACTTCTCACTCAGGCAGGACGGCCGCTCAGAGGGCTGGGAGTTGGATATAGTGTCTGAGCTCTGTCCCCCCCCGAGGGCTGTAGGGTCTGAAAGCTGACAAGCTGCTGGCTGTTGGGCAACCTGCGCTGTTGGTTTCAACCCAGCTCCGAGGGTGCACGTAACAGCTGTTTGTGGTCTCAGCAGAGAGGCCAAGGGTTAACTGAGCCCTGAAGACTGAACCCCTCTCTCATCCTTAGCATGGGTCCCTCCGGGCCAGATTGAGTCCTGCAGGCAGCGCCAGGCACCATGACAGCTAGCACCGGGCCTGCTCTAAGAGTGGTCTCTGGGGCTGCCCGGGGGTACTATAGAAAAGTGGCAGAAAGCAGCTTCTAGCCTGTGGCCAAATGGCTATTTTCATACGAAGCTGGTAGGTGGCCCTGACCACCTCAGGGTTGCTGTTTGCCCTGGGCTGCCAATGCCAGAGTGACGCTTGGCTCCTAGCCAGCGAGAGTTCAAATCCCTTGTCCGCTGGGCGCGGCATGCACCCAATGGGCCTTTAATGCTATTTGTGACTGCAGAGATCCCGCGGGTGGAAGCGGGGAGCAGCGAGGAGAAGCACTACTCGGTGATCCTGCCATCTGTCACTCACAACGGCTTCCTCTACAAGACGCCCTCCATGGCCAAGCTGGTGCATGAACGGAAATCCCGGGAAGGTAGGGGCTTCGGTGGTTACCTGCCGGGGAGAGGAGGCGGGCAGGGTTGGGGCAGCATCATGTGGCGTGGTGCTGTCTGAGGTGGCACTGTCCTTCTGTCAGGCTACAGCAGCTCGTTCTGTGGCTCAGGGGAAGTGTCTCTTGCAGAAAAAAGACCCAGCCCTATGCTGCAGAGAGTAGAAAACCCCAGGGCAGATACAGACGCACTCAGGGTTTCTTTGGTGATGGGGTGTGACCCAGGCCGTGTAGGGTGTCAGATGTCCCTGTAGATGCCTAGCATAAGCAGTGGCAGCTCTTGACTTCGGTTAACGCTGCAGCGCCAGCCCAGCTGTGGGAGCTGGAGTCCTGCCTGCACGTCATTAACAGAGTTGTTTGTGAGCTCCAATGTGCATACCCAGTGCCAGGACCAGGGTGGCCCAGAGGATAGAATTTGGCTGACAGACCCTTTGCTGGCAGTGCGGAGGTGTGGAAAGGGAAGAGCCCAACCTGGCTCTTGGATCCCCGGGGAAACCTGCAGGCCTGGCCATTGGACAATCCATTTTTTTTGCTTGGAAACTAAGCGGGTTTTGTCTGGGGTCCGTAAGCCACTGTTAACGCCGTGCCCCCTTTAACTCCTGTCCCCCGTAGAATTCAGCCGCCGCTGGTGCACCCTCAACGACAGCATCTTCAGCTACTACGAGAACGACCGCAATGCTGTGCCTAACGGCGAGATCAAGATGGAAGAGATCGTGTGCCTGGTGAACAACCCGCCTGACACCCACGGGTAAGGATCTGCCCACCCCGCATGGCCCTAGGGGGCCCCAGCCTGCAGAAACACTCTATAGGGAATGGGAACATAATGACCCCTCTCTGGCAAAGGCTGGAGCAGCAACGGTACCGAGGCCAGTGAGTGCTAATGACGTTGGGAGGGCCCATGGGCGCCGTCCAGCTATTTCTAGAGCTGTGTGCGTAACAAGTGAGTTTGGAACTCCCAGTGTCTGGTCACGGCTCTGCCGGTGACGTGCTTTGGACCCGTTACTTAAACCTTTGTCTGAGTTTCCCCATTAGTAGTACGGGACTCAGACCTACCTACCTTTGCGGGGATCATTTGTTGCATGAGTTGGCTGCATCGCAATAGGAATTCCTCGCAGCAGCATTAAATCTACCTTGCCTTGGGTCTCAGAAGGGTCTTTCCAGTCCCTGAGGAATTTGTCTCCTCCAGGGAATCAAACCACCTGTCCCTGAATGTGAAAGTAGCAAGGCTGTCTCCTAGGCGAAAGCAGAGCCTTCTGATAACTGTTCGTACCCGTAGCAGTGAGAGCGTCTTCCAGGCTGTCAGCTGTCAGCGTGCAATTCCTGGGCGTGGCTTACACGGCAGTTGCCTGATTCTCTCCTCACACTGGTGTAAATATGGAGCAGCATCCCTGAAGTCAGCGGGGTTCTTGAGCTTGGACCTGTAGTCTGGCAAGATCCTTTGTGGTCGCTCCATGGAATGGAGGGAGACACTCACAGTAGCCCTGGAGCCGGTCAGGCAGCTCTGTAGATCATCAGCATGTTGGCAGGAAGGGACCTCGAGAGGTCATCAGGTGCAGCCTCCTGCACTGAGGCAGGGCCAAGTAAACCCAGAGTAGCCCTGACAGGGATTTATCCAGCTTGGTCTTACAAACCTCTGGTGATAAGGATCCCACAACCTCCCTCGGAAGCCTGTTCCAGAGCTGAACTCCCCAGAGAGTTAGAAAGTTTTTCCTAATATGTATCCTAAACTTCTCATGCTGCAGATTAAGCCCACTGCTTCTTGCCCCACCTTTGATATACGTGGAGAACAGTTGATCACTGTCCTTCTTTAGAACAGCCCTTAAAGTATCTGAAGACTGTTCTTAGGACCCCCTCAGCCTTCTTTTCTCAAGGCTAAACTTGCCCAGATTTTTTCAACGTTTCCTCTCAGCTCAGGTTTTCTACCTTTGATCATTTCTGTTACTCTCCTCTGAACTCTTTCCAGTTTGTCCCCATCCTTCCTGAAGCCTGGCACCCAGAACTGGACACAGTTCTCCAGCTGGTAGACAGGGACAGTTACCTCCTATGTCTTGTACACACTTCTGTTGATACACCCCAGAATCATATTAGCCTTTTTTGTGGCTGCATCACACTGACGACTCCTGTTCCTTTTGTGACCCACTCTAACCCCCAAGTCCTTTTCAGCGGTACGACCACCTAGCCAGTTATTTGCCACTTTGTGGTTAGGCCTTTGATTTTTCCTTCTTCCGTGAAGTACTTTGCACTCATTTGGATTGAATTCCATCTCGTTATTTCAGACCAATTCTCCTATTTGTCAAGGTCCTTTTGAATTTTTAAACCTGTCCTCCCAAGTGCTGGCAACCCCTCCCAGCTTGAGGTCATCTACAGATTTCATAAGCATCCTCTCTACTCCATTATCTAAGTCATTAATTAAAGTATTGAATTGCACTGGACCTGGAGCTGACCCCTGCGGGACCCCACTAGATAGACCCTCCCAACTTGACAGCAAACCATTGATAACAACTCTTTGACTACGGTCTTTCAGCCAATTGTGCACCCACCTTATAGTAATTTCATCTAGACTACATTTCCTAGTTTGTTTATGAGACTGTCATGCGGACCTGTGCCAAAAGCCTTACTAAAATCAAAGTATATCATGTCTACTGCTTCCTCCTTATCCACTAGGTCAGTATCCTATCAAAGAAGGAAATTAAGTTGGTTTGGCATGATTTGTTCTTGGCAAAGCCATGCTGTCTATTCCTTTAAACCCCTATATCCTCCACATGCTTACACATGGATTGTTTAATAATTTGTTCCAGTGTCTTTCCAGATATTGAAGTTAGGCTGAGTGGTCTTATTATTCCCTGGGTCTTCCTGGTTCTCCTTTGTAAAAATAGGTGTTATATTTACCCCTCCCCAGTTGTCTGGGACCTAACCCAACCTCCAGGAATTCTCAAAGATAATTGCTAATGATTCCGAGATTGCTTTAGCTAGTTCCTTACGTACCCTAGGATGAATTTCATGAGGTGCTCCTGACTAGAACACATCTAACTTCTCTAAATATTCTTTAACCTGTTCTTTCCCTCTTCTGGCTTGAGTTCCTTCCCCTTGGTTGTCAGTATTGATTGTGTTGAGCATCTGGTCACCGTTAACCTTATTAGTGAAGACTGAAGCAAAATATGCATTCAACAGCCATCTTTTTGTCATTAGTTATTAGTACCTCTTCTCCACTAAGTAGAAGACCTTCACTTTTCTTCCTCTTCTTCTTGCTCCTAATGTTTTTAAAGAACCACCTCTTGTTGCTGTTTTATGTCCTTGCCAGGTCTAACTCATTTTGTGCCTGAGCTTTTCTGATTTTGGCCCTGCACACGTGTGCTGTTCTTTTGCACGCCTCCTTAGCAATTTGACCAGGTCTCCACTTCCTGTAGGATTCCTTTTTGATTTTCAGGTCATTAAAGAGCTCCAGATGCAGCCGTATTGGCCTCTCACTATTCTTCCCTGTCTTTCCTTTGCATCGGAATAGTTTGCAATTGTGCCTTTAATATTGTTTCCTTGAGGAACTGCCAGCTCTCCTGGACTCCTTTTCCCCTTAGAGTTTCTTCCCATGGGACCTCACCAGTTCTCTAAATTTGTTAAAGTCTCCCTTGTTTGAAGTCCATTGTCCTTATTCTGATGCACTCACTCCTTCCTTTCCTTAGAATCGTGAAATCTATCATTCCCCCCTGTTGGTCAGAAGCAAGTCTAAAATGGCTGCCTCCCACCCCCTGGTTACTTCCTCTGCTGTCCCTGATTCATTCCAAGAACTTACTGGAGATTTTGTGTTTTGCCATATCACTTTCTCAATCAAAGTCTGGTTGGTTAAACTCCCCCATTGCTACCAGGTCCCGTGGTTTGGATATTTCTATACCAGCCTCCTCCTCCTGTAGCTTCCCAGCAGGTGCCCAGGACTCTCAGAGCTGCTTTTGCAGTGAAGCCCTTGTTGTGACGAAGGAAACTGGGCCTGGGGACTGCAGAGCAGTACAGGGTAGTTCGGAGTAAAGGTGGAGCTGGGACCAGAAAGGGCTCGGGGTTAAATGAAATCCTCAGTGTACGTGTCTCCTTCCTTCCTTTGTTCTCACTCTCTCCCTCACGCAGGTTTGAGAGCACATTTGAGGTCTACATTGAATCGGAGAGACTGTACCTCTTTGGGCTGGATAACCCGGAGGCCATTTGGAAGTGGGTCAAGTCCATAGCCAAGGTAAGGGGCACCCCGGCGCTGAGAAGCGGTGGAGGGAATTTGCTAGGGGTTGAATCCCGGTCTGGATTTGAATGGAGCCTGGTCTCCAGGCAGAGGTGAAAATAACTCAAGGGACTTACCGGTATGCAGAGCCGGGGTCTTGAGCAGGCAGAGGGGGGGCCTCGGGGGCGAAGAGGCGTGGCCTCAGGCAGAAGGGGCGGGCCTTTAAATCCCCATGCCCATTAAATTGCTGCCACTACCCCAGGGCTCTGGTGGCAATTGAAAGGGCCCGGGGCTCTGGCTGTGGTAGCGGCGGCTGGGAGCCCTGGGACCTTTAAATCACCATCGGAGGCCCAGGGCTCCTGGATACCATCGCTACCCTGGGGCTCTGGCAGCGGGGCTCTGGTGGTCCAGGGCTCTGGCTGTGGCCGGGAGCCCAGGGCCCTTTTAAATTGCCCATCTGGGGAAGCTGCCCTCTGCTGGTACAGTCGGCTGTGTACTGGCTCTTGCCGGTACGCCGGACCAGAGCAGATGGGCTTCCTTTCACCTCTGTCTCCAGGACAGTTCCCAAGTGGAGCCCTGCACAGGGTGCTCTGGCAGGTAACTGGCCATGAGCAGCGAGTCTCGGGACTGGGACATTATCCTCGCTGCATGGTCCTGTCCTCTCAAATCACTCTATAGCCCAGTGTGGGGCTTGTTGACTAGGGCCAAATTTGGAAGTAATCTAGAGCTTACTCCCCTGGAGGCCTGGGGAACCAGATTCAGGGGCTGTGAGCAAGGGCGGCGAGTGAGTCCCAGTCAGGGTAACGCTGCCAGTGCAGGAGAGATTTGCTGCCTCTCACTGAGACGTGGGGACCTGAGGGGCCCAGCGAGGAGAATTCCCCAGCACGTAGGGCTGCAGTTTAGGACTGTGCCGGGGAGGCCTCTCCACAGCACACGCTGCTCCAGAGATTCTGGGGCCACAGCCCCTAGGCCGCCCTGGGGAAGTTGCTCTCAGTTAGAGCAGCCCCTGAGGCTGCTCTGATTTATGCCAGGTGCTTCTTCAGCTCTCAGCCGGCCCAAAATCCAGGTGGCACAAAGGTGGCTACCGCCAGCTTTCCCCTCCCACTGTCATGCACCCCCCCACAGGAGGTGCAGCTCCTCGGTGGGCTCTGCGTCTGGCTCCTTGTGCCGCTCATGGCTGGGTAGCTGTAATGACGCACAAGGGCTCATGGCTTCTCTCCTCTCTTCTCCCTGCCCACACCTCAGTCCTTCATCCACCCCCGAGCGGACGAGCTGCTGAGTCACGACTTCGAGCGGATCGGACGGCTGCAGTACAAGGGCGGCCTGAACTTGGAGCGGGCCAAGGAGGGCTGGTTCGCCCTCTCCCAGTCCGTCCTCTATGCCTTCTTCGAGGACAGTGACAAGGAGGAGACTGTGCACCTGAAGAAGCTGCAGGAGCTCTGTATGTACCACACCCATTCCTGCTTTCATGCTGTCCCTCCTCCTGGGCTCCTTGCCTTGCTTCTCCATAGAGAGGGGTCTGGTCCCTGGGCCTGACAGGCGTCATCCCCACCCACCCCACGGCTTGCCCCGTCCTTTCCCCTCGCCACGTTAAAACTCAGTGCTGGGAGTCTGACAGGCCACTGGCGTTTGTACAGAACCTGTGATCCTGGAGGATCTCGGAGCACGTTATGGGCCAGGATCACTCCCCTAGTGCTGAAATGCAGCCTGCTCTGGGGAGGAACCTGCCCATTGTTCTCTGCTAGCAATGCTCCACGATTACACTCCTAAGCGGAGCAGTGAGGGAAAGCACTCCTCTGATAGAATCTAAAGGTGGCAAGGTGGTCGCCCAGGACGGAGGGGTTAATACCCCTTCTGCAAAAGGTGCCCCAAAATCTTTCAGGTGCATCTCTCCCATGGCACAATGTCCCCCAACCCAAACTTGGGGCTTGGTTCAGTGCCAACTCCAGGAGGCTAGTGCCAACTGCTGCACCACTGTCCAATGTACCACCCGGAGAGAAGTCTGTTAGTGCCACCTCTCTCAGGGCCCTAGCTCCCTGCAGCACTGCTGTGAGTCTCCTCGTGTCAGCACCTCTGTTGGCAGCTGGGGCTTTGGATGGTGGGTCTTTCACCAGCAAAACCGAGCTCCGACCTCCGCCTAGTCGCAGGTTGGGGAAGGCGAGCTTCCCATGCTGGTGCAATCTTACGGCATCTCTGCTTTTCATTTCACAGCCATCCAAGGGGACAGTCTGGTTCTGGTGGAGAGAAGAAGGTAAAAAGTCTGTTTGTGCTTCATGTAGTGCAGGGCAGAACCGAGGGAGAGATCCTTCGGGTTCGTTAGATCCTGCAGGTTCTTAAAAAGTGGCAGGGTTTTAATCGAAAGCCGAAAGGGACTAAAAATAACCAGCGGCACTGGAGCTGGGTGGATGATGAGATGGGGACTTCCCTACGTCCCTTGGGCAAATCAGGCCGTCTTAGCAGAGGCAGGAAGAAACTGCCCCCCACTATATGCTCAGTGGCTCGTGTGAAACAATCTGGTTGGCCTCAGTCCGTTTCTGCAGGGGCAGGCGTTCACCACATCTGACACTGAAGACCTGCCCCTGTTTAACACTGCCAGCAGAGGGTGCAGAGGTTGCTGTCTCTCCAGGGAGATGGACAGGGCCAGACTGAGACGCATCACGGTGGGCAGGGCTGTGGGGAGTAGTGTGAACACGTGGCTGCCCAGGGCTGTTCACCCAGTACCTTCCACCCACGTGGAATTCACTTTAGTGGGCAGGAACCTCTGAGGCTAGGGGTGCTGCAGCCTAGATGCATCAGCTGACGGACTCTCCAGCAAAGCTTACTCCCGGCATGCATAGCAGTCCCGGTTGTTGTTTCCCAGTTAAGGGGCTGTGGGGCCTTGTTTCTCTCCCCAGGACGCTGTACATCCAAGGGGAGAGGAAGCTGGATTTCTTGGGTTGGGTGGCTGCCATCCAGAAGGCTGCGGGGAGCTCCGGTGACACGTTGTCCGAGCAGCAGCTCACGGAGTCAGACATCCCCGTCATCGTAGACAGATGCATCGATTACATCACGCAGTGCGGTACGTCCACACCCAGGAGTTCCCTGTCTGTGGGCATGCAGCAGGCCCTCTCCCCCTCGTCTGCATGCTGGGGGCACCTCTGCTTCCAGAGGCAATCCCCTGGCCCAAGAGATGGTTTGTTGCTGGATGAGCCATTGGCCAGCACCGTTACCCAGCACCTCCCTAACCCATGCTGGCAAAGGCTGGGGTTTTCGCCTTCCTCTGCAGCATGGGGCAGGGGTCACTTGCAGGTTTAAACTAGTATAAATGGTGGATTCTCTGTAACTCAAAGTCTTTAAACCATGTTTTGAGGATGTCAGTGACTCAGCCAAAGGTTCTGGGTCTATTACAGGAGCGGGTGGGTGAGGTTCTGTGGCCTGTGCAGGAGGTCAGACTAGATGATCATGATAGTCCTTTCTGGCCTTAATGTCTATGAGTCCGAGTCTATAATGGAACCGTAGTGACAATTCAGAGGTGCAGACTGTGGCACACCCAGCTCCAAGAGGACAAGGGAAGTGCAGGCAGGTATATTACCACCTGCCTTCTCTCCTTGACCTACTGCAGGATGCATCCATCGCATTAGCAGGCTAACTCCACCCGGCCTGGTGAGGGGGTAGGAAGGCTACTTCTGTGGCTGGTTGCAGTGGTGGCTTCAGGGCATTCGAAGTGTTGTGTTGAGCTCCTCCATAGTGGCCAGGTCTGAACACCCCTTTTGTAGCTGGCTACCCCATCTCCTGCCACGTCCCTTCCTCTGCAACAAATTCCCTTCCTTAAACTCCCTTCTAGCCCATACTTGGGCCCCTTCCTGGGCTATTTCTAGACATGTCAAGATCAGCAGTGCCACGTCTCAGTGTTTTGATGCAGGATTGATGTGGGCCCAGTCCAAGTGTGGGTCTGAGGCTTAAAGGACTGATTATTACACAGGTTTGTTTCCTTTGCTAAGGGCTGGATCCAGAGCCCCTGGCATGCAGGGGAAAGACTCCCAGGGACTAGACTGGGCTTTGGATCCAGCTCTCCAACTTCTACAGAAATTGGTGGTGGTTACCGGGCACATGCTGAGAGAGGGGCATTGATCTTCCCTTCCTTGCAGAGCTCCGCGTGGCTTCTTGTGTCAGGGCAGTGGGAGGGCGGGTGGCCTGTGACTCCCCGTGGCAGAGCTCTTTGTTCTTCACATCGCTGACCTCGAGTGACCTGTCCCGCTCCAGGGCTGACCTCGGAGGGGATTTACAGGAAGAGCGGCCAGAACTCCAAGATCACCAGCCTGCTGGAGATGCTCCGGAAGGACGCGCGCAGGGTCCGGCTCAAGGAAGGGGAGCACCACGTGGACGACGTCTCCAACACGCTGAAGAGGTTCTTCCGAGACCTCGGGGATGGGCTCTTCACCAAAGAGTTCTGCCAGGACTGGCTGAAGGCAGCAGGTAGGGGGCGCTGCTGTCCTCTCTTGGCAGAGCCTTGAATGACAGGAGTGAGGCTGGGTGATCCAGGGCTCCCTTTTGGCCTTACAGTCCATAAATCTATGAGTCTGACACAAGGAGGCTGCATTGCAGGGAGAGCAGTGGCAGCTGGGTGCTCTGGAGTGGGAGGATAATGGGGAGTCCAGGTTGTTAACAGGCCCTGCTTTAGAGAGGAGCGTGTATCCCAAAAGGGGAGACTAATCTGAGATGGGCTTAGATCAAGGGATTGGAAGTCAGGGTTGCTAGTTCCAGTCCCAGCTCTGCCACGTGCCTGCTGGGTGACCTTGGGCAAGTGACCGCCCTCCCTGTGCCTCAGTTTCCCCATCTGTGAAATGGGAGTTATACTATTTACTTCTCTCACACTGGAGTGTATGAAACTTAACTGCTGTCTGTAAAAGACTTTGAGAGCCATGGAAGGAAGCCACCAGAGAAGGACAAATCACTGTCACAAATTCTCACTCCTCTGGCTGCACAGCATGTCCTCTTAGAGTGTCACAGGGACAGAACTCCCAGCCTCTTGTTCCTAGAGCTTAGCTAATCTCCATGAGCTGTGAGCCGTATGGGCCTGCGACACACAGTTCAGCAGTTCTGATGCCATCCAGTAGGGGGCAGTGTGACATGCACACACCAACCAGCTCCCTATGGGATTCATATTGTGATTGATTATTGCAGGATTAGGCATTTCTGCTACGGGTGGAGCTTAATTATCTCAAGTCAGTAGCGGACGACTCAGCCAGCCCCTCTGTCTGTGTCACTCCAGCACTGCACAGCAGGATGCTACAGCCTGCTCAGTGGGCTCTAGTCTGAGAGTGCCTGAGAACAACTCCAAGACATTCTTTGCTGGTTTATTTAGCCTGGAGAGCTCTGCTGAGCAGGTGGGTGAGACACACAGCTGAGCTGCAGCAGACTAATGCCACCTGCTGGCTTCTCCGTGGCACCATCCAGCTGGGAAACAGCATCTAGGCTGCAGATGTTTTGTTTGGAGAACTCTGGGCGGCTTGAGAGCTCTGGTTCTGGGGGTTAGAAGTGGCCAGGCGCAGACAGGGCCATGAATCACAGCAAGAGAAATCTGGAGCCTGCCCTGACTGAGTGGGGAACATGGCACAGGAACCAGGTCCCTCTGCGGTGGGAGGATCCGAGTCTTCCTATGGGGGAAGGCTGAAGGGAAACGAGGGGAGCAGGGCTGGACTGAGACGCAGACGGGTCCCGGATCTCCAGCCTCGCTGGACTGGGGGGTGTTTCTCCTCTTGATGGGTTCGTGGCAGGTCAGAGGAACGAGGCGATGCTTTGGCTTATCCAGCACAGCAGAAAGGACGCCGGACCATTCACCCTTTACAGCTGGAGCTGCCCAGCAGCCCCAGCACCTGGGATGGGTGAATCCGGCTGACAACCAGCTGAGATCTGAGCAGGGAGCTCAGCCATGTCCCTTCCCTCCCACGCCCCTGCCTGTCCGGGCTGTCCTCTACCCGCGCCCCTGCCTGTCTGGGCTGTCCTCCACCCGCGCCCCTGCCTGTCCGGGCTGTCCTCCATCCACGCTCATGGACAGGTCATTGGTGGTAGCAGCGCAGTCAGGTTTGCACAGTGCGGCTGGCTGGAGGCTAGAAGAAAAGCACAAGACCTGAATCCCTCCAGGACCCAGGAAGGCTGCGTGGGTCCCAGAGAGTCTCCCCCGAGTGTCTTCACCACGTGGCCCCTTCTGTTCCCCCAGTGCTTCTTCCCAAGTGGGGCCGCCCCCTCTGCTCAAGTCTACCTCAGCAATCCTCTGTGTGCCACACCACCTCCTCTCTGCATCCAGCATGCCCCAGCCCTTCCTCTGCTGCCTCCTCCTGGCTGAACAGCAGCTGAGGGCTTGTGTCTAGGGGTGGGAAGCCAGGGGATGCCGTGAGGAGAAGCAGCTGGTGGTAGGGGATGGGGCAGGTGAGGGGCAGTCTGGGAAATGGATGGATGGGGATCAGGCAAGCAGAGGAGGGTCCGGTGAGAGTCCAGTTCAGTTTGTACCATGGATGACCCCCGGCAGAGAAGCCTGGCAGCCAATCTGGCAGCATTTGGCTGGTAGCCTCCTGCCCCAAACCCAACCACTCTGCCACCGAGCGGTCCTGCTCACCCTGTGCTCCGCTTCCTTCCCTGCCAGCGGTTGAAAATGAGGAGGAGAAGATTGGCCAGTACCGCCAGCTCCTGAGCAGCCTCCCCGTGGTGAACAGAGCCACAGTCAAAGCGCTGATCAACCACCTGTACCGGTAAGGGGGGCATGGCTCCACTCTGGGCCTGGCTGAGGCCAGTGCTCTCTGGTAGGTGCTGGAGCTGTGTGCCCCGTTCTGCCCGCTGGGCACACAAGGCCTGGGTTCCACCCAGCCAGAGAGTCACTCACCAGGCCTCCCTGCTAAGGAAAGAGGTGCTGGGTTTACCTGCTGGTTTGGGATGCAGCGAGATACGGGTCGTTCTCTCGCTAACAGGCTGTGGAGGGGAAGGGGCTAAAGCCAGGAATTCAGGAGACCTGGGCTTAATCCCTTGCTCTGCCACCAACTCACCGTGTGACCCCAATCATGTTAGAAGTGAACTTCCGCAAAGGGCGGTTGTGAGACCCTCCTATAAAGGAGGCTCCAGATATGCACAGCGTGGTTAGGATGAAGGCCAGACTCAGGATCTGCAGAGCAGTGTTTGTCTTTCCCACAGTTCCTGGGACAGGTTCTTCTGCCTCCTCTTCAAAGAGCCATGCACCTTTTATGGCTAATGGGTCCCACCTGCCAGGTCTGTGTAGCCATTTATTTTATTAATTATACTACAGTGGGTTCAGCTCTGGCAGCTACAGTCTCATGTTCAGCAGAGCTCTCTCTCTTTGTTCTGGATCTAGAGCCCACAGGAACACTTGAAACCACAGGCAGGTAACACAGACACTCACAAGAACATCTCTAAAAGCAGCAAAGAATCCTGTGGCACCTTATAGACTAACAGATGTTTTGGAGCATGAGCTTTCGTGGGTGAATGCCCATGTTGCATCTTACGAAGTGGGTATTCACCCACGAAAGCTCATGCTCCAAAACGTCTGTTAGTCTATAAGATGCCACAGGACTCTTTGCTGCTTTTACAGATCCAGACTAACACGGCTACCCCTCTGATACTTAAGAACATCTCTGTTAGCCGGTTTATTAAAGTTACCGACAGAGTTCTAAATGTCACACGGTTGGCACTTCCTAGAGATAAGTAACAACAGACATGCTCACATCCTCCTAGATGGGGTTCGAGTCTGTTGGCTCTCTCAGGGGCTGATCATCAATACGGGCATGGTTCCTGCTGGAGGTGTCCCATGGGAAGCTCAATTTTTCAGCTCTGGGCACCCTCTTTTATACTGTGATTCTGTCTATACCTACATTCTGCGTGTGTACCTGGAAGTGTCCACCCTCTCTTTCTTACTGGTCTGTGTCCCCTAGAAACACAAGGGACCCCTATAGGCTGGGCATATTCTCTTAACATTTATGTACCTCCTTTATTTTGTGGGAGACAATATTTGCTGTTACAGCATTTTATCATTTAAATTTAATCTTCTGGCTAAACTTCCACAGTATTACCAGCTGGTACCTCTTTTTCCATCATCTTTCGGGTTATTTCTCGGTCATTGACTCATGTCAGCATTTCTTGTCTCCACGGCCTAAAATAGCTGAGCTAAAATCTTACAGGCCTCAGCCTACAGATTTTTGCATTTCAGCTTGTCTGACTCATGTCTAGTACATGGTTCTTCTAACTACTGATCAGTCTTGTACTTCTGTAATCCTGCAAATGATCTCTTATTAACATACAATGAATATGTATAAGATGTTGATTAATCATAACATCACACAATAGGTGGATAATAAACTAAAATCTTTGGCTGCGTCTGGCTGGATCTGTCAGGAAGCACAGCTCATTCCCTTCCACCAGCTGGAGAGAGAGGAACTCCTTTCTACCCGCTCCTTGGTAGTTCTGTTCCCAACTGCCCACCAGCCCTGCCAGGAGCCAGAGCAGAATTCAAACTCCATCCCCTGTTAGCAGCAGCTGGCTCCTTTGACCTAGCAGCGTCCCTGAGCCATTCACCCAGCGGCTGGGGTTTGCCTAGGTCAGAGGTGGAGCAGGGTATGTCTGGCCGAGAGGGTCCCCACCACTAGGGAGCAGAGCCTGGGCCCAGATCTAATAAGGCGTTTAGGTGCCTAGCTCCCACGGAGATCAGTAGAGCACTGCACACAGCAACCCATGGAGGGTCCCCCCAGAAACGCACACCCCGACTGTCCTGGTGAGATCTGAGAGGGCCGTTGGGGCAGGGCGGGGAGGCAGCTGGAGCTTTGGGAGGAGCTGTCCTTAACATGCTGGCTTTCCACAGGGTCCAGTACTTCTCCGAGATGAACCAGATGAACACACACAACCTGGCAATCGTCTTCGGGCCGACGCTCTTCCAGACGGACGGGAAGGACTACAAGGCAGGGCGCGTGGTGGAGGATCTCATCAGCCGCTACGTGGTCATATTTAGCGTATGTAGCATTCAGAAGCCCTACTTCTCAGCAGAGTGAAGGCTTCCAGGCCTAGAGCCTTCCCCACGTACACTCGGCTACCAGGCACCTATAGAAAACATTGATTGCCTCCTTCGCCCATCCAGAATGAGAGTTCGCACTGTTGTCCATTGTAACGTGGTCTCTATCTATTCAAGCTCTTCTGTGGAGCAGTGTGGTCTGGTGGCCAGAATGTTAGACAGCAAATCAGGAGATCTGGCTTCTACTGCCAGCTCTGCTACCTTGGGCGAGCTCCTTCCCCTCCCTGTGCCTCAGTTTCCCCATCGTACCAATGATACTAACCTCCTTTGTGAAGTGCCTTGAGGTCCACGGATGTTAAGCGCTCGGTGTGATTACTGTTACTATGGCCCTTTGCGCACATTGTTTTACCCTGGGAGCTTCCTCCACGAGGAGGTTTTTTCCTTTGTCATCTCTCTGATCTCCAGCCTCTCTTTCCACCCACCACTCAGCACCTGGCTCCGGGCATATGATTCTCAGCAATGCACTAGCCACCAGATCCTATAAAGCACCCTCTGCAGATAAAGCCTAGCCACTGGGAGAAGGGTGACTTTGGAGAGGACTGGCTGGATTTGGGGGATCCATGAGGGGAAGGTGGCTGTGTCTGAGCCATGCTAGAGAAGCCCAGTTTTCTTGGAGGCAAGTGGAGGGTGGGATTGCGTCTCACAGATCAAGGAGAGACACTTATGACACAGAGGGTCCAGCTGTACTGCGGTCAGGGGGTGTGAATGCAGCATGTATGGACGTACCTGAGCTAGCATGAGTAACAATGGCCATGAAGCCGTGGCAGCTTTGAGGACATTGGGGCGGGTGAGGAGAAGCACGGGAAGCCCTGTTAGGAGTTCAACACCATTTGGCAGAGGCGCTTAGGTGCCTTTCCTTGGCCCGTGGAGCTGGGCAGGTGGGTGACTCCAGACCAGCACAGCTCAGTTACGGGCAGGGGGCCAGGAACTGATGGGGGAGGCCCGTGTCCTCCCCAGAGCTGGGCCCCATGTGAAGCTGTCCATCTGGTCTTCCTGCTGCCGGGCTGCAGAGGGTTTGATTGCTCTGGCCTGCTGTCCTCTCGGCAGGTGGACGAACAAGAGATGAGGAAACAGCAGGACGAGATCCAAGCCATCATCAAGATGCGGATAGCCGGCTCCTCCAGTGGAACCCAGGTAGCTGGCCCGTCCGCCCACTGGTGGAGGAGGGGCAGGTCTCACCTGCACACGCTCGCTCGGTTCTGAGACTTCTCTTCGGAGAGCCACTGGGAAACTAAGCTCTCAGGAACTCCAAAGGGAACAGGCAGATACAGTTAGTCTCCTCCAGCAGCTAACCTGGGAGGGTCGCTCTCCGCTGTAGCGGTCTGGCTGTAGGGGCTGCTTCCAGTTCTGACACACATCGTTTCATGGCGCTGTGTGTGCTGGGTCTGTCCATTCGCCCTCCCAAGAGCAAGTCCCCTTTTTCTATCGCTCCCAGAATCCTAGGCGGTAGAAGGGGGCAGCTTGTTAGGTCCCAGCTAGCTCACGCCACTTCCTGTTACCCTTTGGAAGCTGAAATAGAAAACATTTTCAGCTATTTCCCCCTCCCACTCAGCAGCCTCTGGGTCTGTCCTCAGCATCCCTGAATAGACCACTGCTGTACCACCACAAAGCCAGCTAGAAATGCTCCGTGTTCCTGCTGATGGCTTCTCGCGGCTCCAGTGACTGCTACTGCTGACCAGCGGGGGCGCTCAGGCAGATGCAATCTATTCTAGTGGGGACAAAGCAACACTCCTTGTGCTGAATTGCTTGAGAATAGGGGGTGGAAACAGGGTCAGCTGCCTGCTGAGCAGTGGCCTGATTAAATCACATGACCCACTGATCACATGACCTTCCTTTTGCCCACCTATGGAGTTAAGTGTGTCACAGGTAGGGCTTGGGACCCTTCTCCCCTTAAAGGGCCAGCCACCCTGTGATGGGGGGTTATTTGGCTAATAATGTAGGGCATTGAGGGGATCTCTGCACCCAGATTAACTCTGGGGTGTGGCAGGCCAGGCCGGGAGGGGATTCACACTCACCAGTGTAAACAGGAACCTGCTGGTAAAAGCCCCTTTCTGGTTTCCTTCCAGCAAGCCGGGGACTTCATCTGCACAGTGTATCTGGAGGAAAAGAAGACGGAAGCAGAGCAGCACATCAAGGTGAGGCGAGGGCAGGGGCGGTGGGAAAGGAGAGAGGCCGTCGCTGGGCGTGCTTCAGGCAGGCCTGCGCGGAGTCTCTGCCAGAAACCGTGTCATGTGCTGTGCGCCCCGAGGAAGGGGAAGCTGGAGGGATACGCCAGGTGGTGGCACGCGATAGCCACAGAATGAACACAAAGGTCCATGGGCTAGTACCCCACTGGATGGTCGGGCTTGCACTGAGGGGTGGGGGAATCTGGAGACATGACCTGCCATGATGCAGACATGAGAGAGGCTTCTTTCTTCCTCGCCTCAGATCCCAGCCACCATGACCGCAGAAGAGCTGACCTTCGAGATCTTGGACCGGAGGAAAATCGAGACGAAGGAGAAGGAGTACTGGAGCTGCTTCGAAGTGAATGAGAGGGAGGAAGCAGGTTGGTGTCTGGGCGGGAGAGAGAATGCTAACCTGCCAGGTGTAGAGCGGGCAGGGCATTGGGTCCAAGAGCTGGATGGATAACCTATAACAGCTCTGGCGAGCAGACTAGAGAGGGCATCGGGAGAGTCTTGGCTCTGACATTGTGACCTCGCAAGTCACTTAGATCGAACATAAAGGCAAGCGTAAAGCACTTAGTTAGGAAGGAAAAATCAAACACACAACTACAAAGTGGGGAATAACTGGCCAGGCGGTCGTACTGCCGACTGGGATCTGGGGGTCAGAGTAGATCACAAATTGAACGTGAGTCAACAATGTGATGCAGTGGTGAAAAAGGCTTATATTTCAGGGTGTGTTAACAGGAGTGTTGTATGTAAGACATAGGAGGTAAATGTCCTGCTCTACTCAGCACTTGTGAGGCCTCAGCTGGAGAACTGTGTCCAGTTCCGGGTGCCACACTTTAGGAAGGATGTGGACAATTTGGAAAGAGCCCAGAAGAGAGCAACAAAAATGATCAAACCGAGCTGAGGAAAGGTTAATGAGCTGGGCGTGTTTACCCTTGAGAAAAGAAGACTGAGGGGAGGGCAGACAAACTTTTTGGCCTGAGGCCCATGTTGGGTTTCCAAAATTGTATGGAGGGCCGGTTGGGGGAGACTATGCCTCCCCAAACAGCAAAGTGTGGCCCAGCCCCTGCCCCCTATCCAACTCCACCGCTTCTCGCCCCCGACAGTCTCCCCCAGGACTCCTGCCCCATCCAGCCTGGAGGATGGCGTGGACTTTACTCTCATCAAGTTTGCAGCTGACACTAAACTGGGAGGATACGCTGGAGGGTAGGGATAGGATACAGAGGGACCTAGACAAATTGGAGGATTGGGCCAAAAAAACCTGATGAGAGTCAGCAAGGACAAGTGCAGAGTCCTGCATTTAGGATGGAAGAATCCCATGCACTGCTACAGCCTAGGGACCGAGTGGCTAGGCAGCAGTTCTGCAGAGAAGGACCTAGGGGTTAAAGTGGGCGAGAAGCTGGATATGAGTCAACAGTGTGCTCTTGTTGCCAAGAAGACTAACGGCATTTTGGGCTGTATAATTGGGGCATTGCCAGCAAATTGAGGGACATGATCATTCCCCTCTATTCGACATTGGTGAGGCCTCATCTGGAGTATTGTGTCCAGTTTTGGGTTCCACACTACAAGAAGGATGTGGAAAAATTGGAAAGAGTCCAGCAGAGGGCAACAAAAATGATTAGGGGGCTGGAGCACATGACTTATGAGGAGAGGCTGAGGGAACTGGGATTGTTTAGTCTGCAGAAGAGAAGAATGAGGGGGGATTTGATAGCTGCTTTCAACTACTTGAAAGGGGGTTCCAAAGAGGATGGATCTAGACTGTTCTCAGCCGTACCAGGTGACAGAACAAGGAGCAATGGTCTCAAGTTGCAGTTGGGGAGGTTTAGGTTGGATATTAGGAAACACTATTTCACTAGGAGGGTGGTGAAGCACTGGAATGGGTTACCTAGGGAGGTGGTGGAATCTCCTTCCTTAGAGATTTTTAAGGCCCGGTTTGACAAAGCCCTGGCTGGGATGATTTAGTTGGGGTTGGTCCTGCTTTGAGCAGGGGGTTGGACTAGATACCTCCTGAGGTCCCTTCCAACCCGGATATTCTATATTCTAATCTCCCCTGTTCCCCTACGCACCCCCCCCCCCCCAGGACCTCTGACCCATCCACCCCTCCTTGTCCCCTGATGGCCTCTGGGGCCCCCACCCCTGATTGCCCCCTGCCGCCCCATCCAACCGCCCCTTTCCTTCCTGACTGCTCCCCTGGGACCCCTGCCCCCATTCAATCCCCCTGTTCCCCACCCTCTGACCACCCTGACCTGACCCCTATCCACACCCCCGACCCCTGACCATCCCCCTGAACTCCCCTGCCCTCTTTCCAACCCCTCCCGCTCCCTGCCCCCTTACTGTGCTGCCTGGAGCACCGGTGACTGGCAGCGCTACAGCCGTGCCACCCAGAGCACCAGGACAGGCAGCCGTGCTGTTCAGCAGGAGCCAGCCATGCCACCGCCAGCACAGAGCACCGGGTCAGGCCAGGCTTTGCAGCTGGGCTGCCCCAGGAGCTCGCAGCCCCACCACCCAGAGCACTGCACCGGCGGCAAGCTGAGGCTGCGGGGAAGGGGGAACAATGGGGGAGGAGCTGGGGGCTAGTCTCCCGGGCCAGGAGCTCAGGGGCTGGGCAGGAGGGTCCCGCGGGCCGGATGTGGCCTGCAGGCCGTAGTTTGCCCACCTCTATGATAAGTCTTCAAATACGTGAAGGGCTGTTACAAAGAGGACAATGATCAGTTGTTCTCCGTGAAGGTAATACAGAAGTAATGGGCTTGATCTGCAGCCAGGGAGATTTAGGTTAGGGATTAGGAAAACCTTTCTAACTGTCAGGATAGTGAAGCTCTACAATAGGGAGCTTGTGGAACTTTTAAGGGAGGTTGTGGAATCCCCCTCACTGGTGGGTTTTAAGAACAGGCTGGACAAACGCCTGTCAGGGCCGGTTTATGTTGACTTGGTCCTGCCACAGTGCAGGCAGCTGGACTAAATGACCTCGAGGTCTCTTCCCGCCCTCTATTTCTGTGATTTCCAGAGCAGCCACTGAGTTTACGTGGGTCGGTTTCTAGGTGCCCGTCCTGACATTTGGGGCTTGAATTTGCAGAAGTGCTGCAAACCAGCTGCTGGGGGCCAGATCTTTAAAGGTTTTTATGCACCTACAGATGCAGATAAGCATCAAGGACTTTAAAAAAACCCACTAGGTGCCTCTCGGCATTTTGAGGCTCCTCAAAACCTTTGAATATCTGGCCCTAGGTGTGCTGGGCTCCCCAGCTGTGTGGCACCCAAAATCAATAGCCACTTTGAAGTTAGGCCTTCCCTCACTGTGCCCTCTGTTTCCTTTAAACAAGGAGGGTTATAGCTATTCACCTTTGGAAAGTTCTTTGAGATCCTTGGATGAAAGGCCTCACGTTAATACTAAGTAGCAGCAGAGGGCTGAATCCTGCAAAGAGCTGAACACCCAGGAAGTCAGTGGAAGCAGTGGGTGCTCTGCAGCTACTCAGGACCTCTCCGGATTTTGCCCGGCCATGCTGTGAAAATCCCAGCGGCAGTAAAGGCTTTACACGAGCAGTGTTTCCTGACCTCCAGATGGCTGAGATGCCTTCAGGAAGGTGAAACCGCCTGACTCATTCGGCTGGGCCATGTGTCATTAAAGGCCGATCTGTCTGCAGTAACAACTCCCCTTTGCCTCCCCGCAGGGCGTGGGGTGAGCTCACCTCACGTTGTGGCCGGTGCTGACATACGCTGTTGTTTCTCCTTCAAAAGCTCAGTCTTGCTTCCAGTGAAGTCACTGGCAATACGATCAGTGAGACCAGCAGGGGCAGGATCGGAGCCATGATGGGGAAGTCGCTTGTGCAGATTTGAAGGCCCGAAGGGATCATTATGATCATCTAGCCCTCTTTGGGCACGTCTTCACTTGAGTCAACTCGGGTTCTAACTCGGTGTTTGACCCTGACCACCTCCTGTCTACACACACAGCCGTCTCACCTGAGCTTAGTGGTGCTTTCAGCCCGGGCTCGCAGGTCACCCTCGGGTATAGGTTAAAACCCAGGTGAGTCTTTCACTCGGCCTGCTAACCTACCCACTTTACAGAGGACACAGGCTAAATCTCTGCAGTGCTGATAGTCCTCCAGCACCTTCTCACAATTCCCCCCATGTGCCCAGGACAGACAAGTCCTCCCACAATTCCCTGGGACAGAACCATAGTGTGGCTCAGCGTCTGCGGCACGAAGAACCCGGGATCGTTCCCCCTGGTGACACACAAGGGAAGACAGAGTAACGTGGGTGAGGCTTTGCGGGGAGATTCTCACCCCCAGGCAAGGCTGACTCAGGTGCTAATCCCGAGTGAGCTCTGCAGCAAAGACAGCCCCTTTGGCACCCAGCTCTGATCCGTGGCCTTTCATCCGTTGATCTCTAAGCTCCTGACAAAAACTGGGGTATCATTAACCCTGTTTGCCCTCTGATGGCAGCAGCACCCAGAAGCTGCACTGGCTGTGGTCTGCAAGTACCTCTTTTTCTCTTCATCTGCCTTCCCCGTCCCCTCCAAGCAGGAGCACAGTGCCAAGGAGCTCTGTCAGAGAGCTGGGCTCTCCACAGCGGAGTGGGACAGGAGAACTTGTTAGAAGGGTGACTGTCCCACTCAAAAGCTGTTTGTTAATTGATTGGACTAGTTAATTCACGCTGCACCATGCTTACTATTGATTTCCCATTAGTAGTATAATGGTGTGGCCTGCTCCCTAGTGTTTTTCTGGTTCCCTGGCTGTATTTTTTTACTGTGGCTGATACGTGATTCTGTCAGATCGCACAGGCTAAGCAGGATCTGGCCTGGCCAGTACGTGTATGGAAGACCTATAGCAAAGATTTCGGCGCTGCATGACATGGCACGGATGTTTTTCCTCTGAATCTGTACTGAAGCAGTTACCCAACATTGTGCTAGGGGGCGCTATGCTGATGATGAGGCAGAAAGCCGAGGGACTGAACTCTGTGGTCATTAAAAGCCCCCAGGCACTCTTTGCCAGAGAAGATGCATGAGGCCTTGGAGTCCAGCCTGAATCCTCACATTCTGCTTCCCTAACTCCACCTTGCAGCCTCAGCTGGAAAGGATTTCATTCACTGCCTCTCCTAAACAGTTGGGTAGTGTTGCTATAGGCTGTTGAACAGCCACCCACATTCCACCCCAGAGGTGGCTGCATTCTGGTGGTGGGGGAAGAGATGCTTGAGTATAGTTGGTAAAGCAGTTGAAGAGACTCTATACATGTAAAATGATGATCCTCCCCCAAGGGGTATTTAGTTGGCTCACAAAGAGTTGAATTAAAACATGCAGCTTTGGTCACTGTCAGCATGCTCGCAGAGTGGGGAAGCCAGATGGGGGCATTAATACACCTGTTCCTCCTTCCCCGTGCAGAGCGGCCCTTGCACTACTCTGAGAAAGTCCTGCCTATCTTGCATGGCCTGGGGACAGACAGCTACCTGGTGGTGAAGAAGCAGCTGTCCATGGAGAACATGCTTATCTATCTAGGTAGGTGGTTGCAGGGGTGTGTTGGAGATGTACCTCAGTGTGGATGGGATCCAGGCCGCTTAGGGTTCTCGCACTTCTTAGTCTTCATTGTCCAAAAGAGAGAGTGAGCTGGCTGGTCTGATGCGCGCGGCACAGAGACACGTGCGCTGCGGGAGGTGCAGTGTTCTTCAGGGTAGCCTGCAGTATCCTCCAGACGTAGAGCCCTGGAATTGCGTGAGTAGAATCCTGCACCCAGATGTTCCTGGGTCTATCTAGGGTTCTGTGCTCTTCCTTTGTCAGTACTGGGTTGTGCTAAGGGGCTCCAGG
Organism: Gopherus evgoodei; assembly: GCF_007399415.2. Classification (NCBI taxonomy): domain Eukaryota; kingdom Metazoa; phylum Chordata; order Testudines; family Testudinidae; genus Gopherus; species Gopherus evgoodei. The sequence goes on from NC_044322.1 coordinate 3,815,716, forward strand.
CAGCAAACCCATGGTTGGGGAGCAGGAGGGAGGGAAAAAGGAAAGACCTAGGAACGTGCGCATGCCAGCCGGTGCCAACCAATGGCAGGGAGGAGCTTTTCAACCCAACAGATGGGCTCAATCCAGACCCAATCGGAGCTGATCCTGCAAACAGAGGGCAAAGAGACATGACATCAGCGTCTTTCTCCAGCGCCTGCCCTCCTTCTCACTCACTCAGACAGGAAGCCCGTTTATTATCAAGCCCTGCCCTGGTCAGTTTCTGCACAGATCATTTGCCATGTCTCTGCCCAGCTGGGGCAGTGGGACTCTCTCCCGCAGCCCTGCCCCCTGTATCAGGGATGGCAAATATGGCCTGACCCTGCAGCTTCCGTTGGTGTTTCCTCAAAGAAAGAGGAGACTCCATTGAAGAGAGAGCCTGGGACGCAAGGGAACAGGGTTAGAAACCTTCAAAGGGAGGGCTGCAGTGCCCCACAGAGAGAGTTGTTAGAGGACTTATTCCTTCACCCTCTCACTTCCCCGGTCCTTCTTGCATGAACAGAGCAACAATACCCGAAGTCCGAAGGTACAAACAATTCAGTGTTTACTGAGGGGAGCTTCCAGCAAGCAATGATTCCAGTTTCCTTCCTCAGTGTCCCCCTTCCCAGCTCTGACACCACAGAGACTTCCTGTGTCCCTGTTCCCATTCCCTGTTCCCATTCCCCCCTTAGCAAAACATCATTCCAATTGCCCCGCCCCCATTCCCTGATCCCATTCCCCCCCTTACTTCCAAATTGACTGCAGACTAATAGTAAAACTTGAGTTCTGCTTAGCTATACCTTAACCAATCATTTTACTGAAATTTAACCAACCAATCCTAACATATTGTAACATGATTATCTAACCAATTATATCCCACCACCTTAATTGGCTTACACCCAACAAAATTAATTATACAGCAGACAGAAACAGTCACAGAACCAGACAGAGATTATACAGACAAACAGTAGGGAAGTGGAGATGATAGAACAGTACAGAAATGAGGATATCACACCCTAGCTATTGATAAGTGAGTTCTTGCCAGACAAGAGTTCTTGAGTTCTTGCCAGGGGAAAAACAACTGAGGAGAGTTGGCAGTTTTTCAAAGGGACGCTATTAAGGGCCCAAAAGCAAGCTATTCCGATGGTTAGGAAAGATAGAAAATGTGGCAAAATACCACCTTGGCTTAACCATGAGAACTTGCGTGACCTACAAAATAAAAAGGCGTCATATAAAAAATGGAAACTAGGTCAGATTACGAAGGACGAATATAGGCAAATAACGCAGGAATGCAGAGGCAAGATTAGAAAGGCAAAGGCACAAAATGAACTCAAACTAGCTATGGGAATAAAGGGAAACAAGAAGACTTTTTATCAATACATTAGAAGCAAGAGGAAGACCAAGGACAGGGTAGGCCCACTGCTCAGTGAGGAGGGGGAAACAGTAACGGTAGACTTGGAAATGGCAGAGATGCTTCATGACTTCTTTGTTTCGGTCTTCACTGAGAAGTCTGAAGGAATGTCTAGTATAGTGAATGCTTACGGGAAGAGGGTAGGTTTAGAAGAGAAAATAAGAAAAGAGAAAGTAAAAAATCACTTAGAAAAGTTAGATGCCTGCAAGTCACCAGGGCCTGATGAAATGCATCCTAGAATACTCAAGGAGTTAATAGAGGAGGTATCTGAGCCTCTAGCTATTATCTTTGGGAAATCATGGGAGACGGGGGAGATTCCAGAAGACTGGAAGGGGGCAAATATAGTGCCCATCTATAAAAAGGGAAATAAAAACAACCCAGGAAACTACAGACCAGTTAGTTTAACTTCTGTGCCAGGGAAGATAATGGAGCAGATAATTAAAGAAATCATCTGCAAACACTTGGAAGGTGGTAAGGTGATACGGAATAGCCAGCATGGATTTGTAAAGAACAAATCATGTCAAACTAATCTGATAGCATTCTTTGATAGACTCATAGACTCATAGGTCAGAAGGGACCAATCTGATCATCTAGTCTGACCTCCTGCACAAGGCAGGCCACAGAACCCCACCCATCCAATTTTATAACAACCCCTATCCCAGGATCGAGTTATTGAAATCTTCAAAATTGGTTTGAAGACCTCAAGCTGCAGAGAAACCACCAGCAAGCGACCCGTGCCCCACGCTGCAGAGGAAGGCGAAAAACCTCCAGGGCCCCTGCCAATCCGCCCTGGAGGAAAATTCCTTCCCGACCCCAAATATGGCGATCAGCTAAACCCTGAGCATGTGGGCAAGAGTCACCAGCCAGCACCCAAGAAAGAATTCTCTGCAGTAACTCAGTTCCCATGCCATCCAACATCTCCCCGCAGACCATTGAGCAGACCTATCTGGTGGTAATCCAAGATCAATTGCCCAAATTAACAATCCTATCATAACATCCCCTCCATATACTTATCAAGCTTTGTCTTAAAGCCAGGAAAGTCTTTTGGCCCCACTACTTCCCTCGGAAGGCTGTTCCAGAACTTCACTCCCCTAATGGTTAGAAACCTTCATCTAATTTCAAGTCTAAACTTCCTAATATCCAGTTTATACCCATTAGGATAATGAGCCTTGTGGATAAGGGAGAAGCGGTGGATGTGGTATACCTAGACTTTAGTAAGGCATTTGATATGGTCTCAGATGATATTCTTATAGATAAGCTAGGAAAGTACAATTTAGATGGGGCTACTATAAGGTGGGTGCATAACTGGCTGGATAACCATACTCGGAGAGTAGTTATTAATGGCTCCCAATCCTGCTGGAAAGGTATAACAAGTGGGGTTCCGCAGGGGTCTGTTTTTGGGACCGGCTCTGTTCAATATCTTCATCAACAATTTAGATGTTGGCATAGAAAGTACGCTTATTAAGTTTGCGGACGATACCAAACTGGGAGCGATTGCAACTGCTTTGGAGGACAGGGTCAAAATTCAAAATGATCTGGTCAAATTGGAGAAATGGTCTGAGGTAAACAGGATGAAGTTCAGTAAAGATAAATGCAAAGTGCTCCACTTAGGAAGGAACAATCCGTTTCACGCATACAGAATGGGAAGAGACTGTCTAGGAAGGAGTATGGCAGACAGAGATCTAGGAGTCATAGTGGACCACAAGCTTAATATGAGTCAACAGTGTGATACTGTTGCAAAAAAAGCAAACGTGATTCTGGGATGCATTAACAGGTGTGTTGTAAACAAGACACGAGAAGTCATTCTTCCGCTTTACTCTGCGCTGGTTAGGCCTCAACTGGAGTATTGTGTCCAGTTCTGGGCACCGCATTTCAAGAAAGATGTGGAGAAACTGGAGAGGGTCCAGAGAAGAGCAACGAGAATGATGAAAGGTCTTGAGAACATGACCTATGAAGGAAGGCTGAAAGAATTGGGTTTGTTTAGTTTGGAAAAGAGAAGACTGAGAGGGGACATGATAGCAGTTTTCAGGTATCTAAAAGGGTGTCATCAGGAGGAGGGAGAAAACTTGTTCACCTTAGCCTCCAATGATAGAACAAGAAGCAATGGGCTTAAACTGCAGCAAGGGAGATTTAGGTTGGACATTAGGAAAAAGTTCCTAACTGTCAGGGTAGTTAAACACTGGAATAGATTGCCTAGGGAAGTTGTGGAATCTCCATCTCTGGAGATATTTAAGAGTAGGTTAGATAAATGTCTATTAGGGATGGTCTAGACAGTATTTGGTCCTGCCATGAGAGCAGGGGACTGGACTCGATGATCTCTCGAGGTCCCTTCCAGTCCTAGTGTCTATGAGTCTATAAGATGCTATCAAACTAAGTTTCCTTTTACATCTTCTAGGCTCTACCCTTTCTCTGGAGGTGATGGAATATCAGGACAGGATTGTATTCCTAACAGCCCAATAGCACCTTATTTTAGTGTGACTAGTTTGGAATGTGAGGATGTCACCGTTCACTTCCCAGCTTATGGCTGCCTCTGCTGCTTAGCTGAAGGCCTTAGCTTAAGTACAGGGCCTCAGACTGTCACAGTAAGGGAAGGCCCTTACACAGACAGACAGTGATTTTGATTCTTTCTTTTATACCTCTGTAACTAGCTAAGTGATAAGAATACACCTACATTCTTAAAGTATAGGCCTTTGCAGCAGGCTTGACTATCTATATCCTAACAAGAGTGTGTGTGTGTCTGTGTGTCCGCGCCTTTCCTTGAGGCCACCGCTCCCAGTGGAAATCCTCATTTGCCAATTATGGGACCAGTAGGGCAGGTTCTGGGATCTCTCATCTCACCCCACTGCACTTTGCATTGTCTGCCAGCTAAAGGCGAGATGGGAATTACCCTCCATCTGGTGCGGCGTGGGCTGCAGCCTGTGTCCCCCTGCAGCCGTGTGTTTAACCCCTTGCAGTCTGGCTCTGACAGCTCTGTGCTTTCCCCAGCCAGCAGAGTGAGCGACAGCAAGCACGGCATGATGAAGTTCCGGGAGGAGAGGAACCTGCTGGGGCTCGGGCTGAGCACGGGCTTCCACGACCGATACTTCATCCTGAACAACAGCTGCCTGAGGCTCTACAAGGAAGTGCGGGTGAGCTCCCTGGGCTGCCACAGTCACCTCCCATCCCGGCACACCATCCTTTCCCAGGCCTCCTGGCCAGCAGTGCCCCCTACTGACCAAAGCTGACCTGCGCAAGCATCCTTTTTTCTGGCTCCACTTCCCTTCTGTCATCCACTCTTTGCCTCTCCTTACTGGTAGCTGTACGATCTCGCTGGGCGGGGGTGGGGGACTCTTCCTCAGGGCGACGCTGTGGTCAGTGGCATTTGACTGCAAGCATTTCAGTTGGTTTCGTTTCCAGTATACGCAGGCGAGGTATTTCCAGCTGCGATACGGACATATCACTGCCTGTGTGCAAGGCACTGGTGAGACCTCATCTGGAATCCTGTGTGCAGTTCTGGTCACCCATGGTGGAGAGAGAGGGAGCAGGTGCAGAGAAGAGCTGTGAGGATGATCAGGGGAGTGGAGGGCCTGTCTTAGGGGAGGAGACAGAAAGGGCTTGCCTGGCTTAGCCTGGCAAAATGCAGGCTGAGTGAGGATTGGATTGGATTGCTCTGTAAATACACCAGGGAGGGAGAAGAGCTATTGAAAGGATGTTGGCACAGGAACGAATGGGGATGAACTGGGCATGAGTAAATGTAGTCTGGAAGTGAGAAGAAGGTTTCTGACCATCCGAGGAGGGAGGTTTTGGAACAGCTGCCCAGTAGAAGCAGTGGCGCCAACAACTCAGCTACTTTTAAGATGGAGCTTGTTAAGTTGATGACCGGGATTATATGACAGAGTTGCCTGTGATAGCCAGGACAGGACTCAGTGACCTAGGAGGTCATACCAGTCCTATGTTCCTATACAGCAAACTGCCTAGTATGTGTGTGCACCACTTCCCTCTACTGGATGGAATCAGAACTGCTTCACTGTGTCTCATGGGTCCCGTACTGCTAGCAGCTAATGGGGAGTCTCCTTTGGCTCAAGCGCAAAGGGCCTGTGCTTTTGGATTCATTATAACACATTGGAGGCTTATTTACTTCTCATTCTCAAGTCCCATTTATAGCAGCAGAGATGAAATGAAGAGTAAGCATCTGTTTACACTGTGCAGTTTCTGTGAAGACAGCACCAAACTCTGTTATAGCCATGTTGCCAAACTGTGTTAGCCTGGGGACTGTGACATGTCACCATAGCGGGGTCACAATAATACTTCACATTGGTATCCAGCTTTTCACATGTTGCAGTCCAAGCGCTGTGATCCCCATTTCAAAGATGGGAAAACTGAGGCACAGAGCAATGGCGTGACTTGTCCAGAGCCACACGGTGGGTCCCTGGAAGAATCAGGATTAGAACCCCAGTGTCCTGACACCCAGCTCTAGGCTCACTCCACTCGCTGCTTACAACCCAGTTTGGTCCTGCCCTTTCAGTCTCTGGGCCTTCCTGCCCACATATCACACCCTTTGTGGCCAAGTGCCCAAATCCCTGTGCCCCACTGCACAGATCCTTGCAGCTTCCGTTCCTTGCTCCATGGGAAGTGAGACGCAGATCCACATTGGCTTTACAAGCCCCCTGTTTTGTGGCCGTAGTGGGGTAGAATAGGGGATTACCCAGAGGGTGACACTTCACCCCCCAAAACACACAAACCTCTCCCCGATCTGTGGCTGATCCTCTGTGTCCGGTTTAACCCTGATCCTTTATTAAACAGAGCGTGAAGCAGCGGATGCCTGCCATGGAAACCGTGAGTAGAGAAGTGTGCTGTGTGACAGCTGAGCGGGATGATCCGGGGGCTTTGATTTGCTCTCTTGCCTTACAAGGTTGCCCTGGGTCAAACCCAAATCCAGTCGCTAAACACACTCAATGGTGTGTTTGCGTGAGACACACGAGCACGTGGTTTTCCTTATCCGAAAAAAAAAATGGATTCACACCATCACAAAGGGAAATCATGGGAAAAAATACGTCAGTATTGTGTAACAATGATACAAAACGATAGATCTCCTGCTGGTGCCTTGGGCTGTTCCTGTATAGTACCACAGTGGTTTTTTAGGGTGTGATCCAGCCCCGCTGAGTTCAGTGGTCTCTTGTAAGCGATGGAAATGTCTTGCCTGCTGTGTGCGGACACCTCCTCACCCCGGCGCACACCCCTGCACCCTCAGACCTGTGTTCCCTATGATACCTGACATTCACTGTAACTAGCAGCTGTCACGAGAGAGTTCAGGTGTGAGTTGCCATGGCCAGGGAAGTTACACCAGCAACCTCTTCCTTTAAAGAGTTAAGGAAATTAGTTAGGGAAGTGGATTGGATGGAGGAATTAGTGGATTTAAATGCGGAGGAGGCCTGGAATTACTTTAAGTCGCAGCTGCGGAGACTGTCGGAAGCCTGCATCCCGAGAAAGGGGAAAAAAACCATGGGCAGGAGTTGTAGGCCAAACTGGATGAGCAAGCAACTCAGAGAGGGGATTAGACAAAAGCAGAAAGCTTACAGGGAGTGGAAGAAAGGCAGGATCAGTAAGGAAAGCTACCTTGGTGAGGTCAGAACATGTAGGGATAAAGTGAGGAAGGCTAAAAGCCGCATTGAACTGGACCTTGCAAAGGGAATCAAAGCCAATAGTAAAAGGTTCTACAACCACATAAATAAGAAGAAAACAAAGAAAGAAGAAGTGGGGCCGCTATACACTGAGGATGGAATGGAGGTTAAGGATAACCTAGGCATGGCCCAACATCTAAACAAGTACTTTGCTTCAGTTTTTAATAAGACTAGTGAGGAACCTTGCGATGATGGAGGGATGATAAACGGGAATGTGGATATGGAAGTGGATATTACCGGAACTGAGGTAGAGGCCGTACTTGAACAGCTCGATGGGACAAAGTCGGAGGGCCTGGACAATCTCCATCCGAGGATATTAAAGGAACTGGCGCGTGAAATTGCGAGCCCGTTAGCGAGAATTTTTAAGCAATCGATAAACTCGGGGGTTGTGCCGTATGACTGGAGGATTGCTAATGTAGTTCCTATTTTTAAAAAAGGGAATAAAAGTGATCCGGGTAATTATAGGCCTGTTAGCTTGACGTCCGTAGTATGCAAGGTCTTGGAAAAAATTTTAAGGGAGAAAGTAGTTAAGGACATAGAGGTCAATGGTAATTGGGACGAATTGCAACACGGATTTAGTAAAGGTAGATCGTGTCAAACCAATCTGATCTCCTTCTTTGAGAAGGTGACGGATTACTTAGATAAAGGAAATGCGGTGGATATAATTTACCTAGATTTCAGTAAGGCGTTCAACACGGTTCCGCACGGGGAACTGTTAGTCAAATTGGAAAAGATGGGAATGAATATGAAAGTTGTAAGGTGGATAAGGAACTGGTTAAAGGGGAGACTCCAGAGGGTCGTATTGAAAGGTGAATTGTCAGGCTGGAAGGAGGTCACTAGTGGAGTCCCTCAAGGATCGGTTTTGGGACCGATCTTATTTAACCTTTTTATTACTGACCTTGGCACAAAGAGCGGGAATGTGCTAATAAAGTTTGCGGATGACACGAAGCTGGGGGGTATTGCTAACACGGAGAAGGACAGGGATACTATTCAGGAAGATCTGAACCACCTTGTAAACTGGAGTAATAGAAATAGGATGAAATACAATAGTGAAAAGTGCAAGGTTATGCACTTAGGAATTAATAATAAGAATTTTGGATATACGTTGGGGGCGCATCAGTTGGAAGCGACAGAGGAGGAGAAGGACCTTGGGGTACTGGTTGATAGCAGGATGACTATGAGTCGCCAATGTGATACGGCTGTTAAAAAAGCAAATGCGATTTTGGGATGCATCAGGCGGGGTATTTCCTGCAAGGATAAGGAGGTGTTAGTACCGTTATACAAGGCGTTGGTGAGACCACATCTGGAATACTGTGTGCAGTTCTGGTGTCCCATGTTCAAGAAGGATGAATTCAAACTGGAACAGGTTCAGAGACGGGCTACAAGGATGATCCGAGGAATGGAAAAACTGCCTTATGAAAGGAGACTCAAAGAGCTTGGCTTGTTTAGCCTGGCCAAAAGAAGGCTGCGGGGGGATATGCTTGCTCTATATAAATATATCAGGGGGGTTAACGTTAGGGAGGAAGAGGAATTATTTAAGTTTAGTACTAATGTAGGCATGAGGACAAATGGGTATAAACTGGATATTAGGAAGTTTAGACTTGAAATTAGACGAAGGTTTCTAACCATTAGAGGAGTGAAGTTCTGGAACAGCCTTCCGAGGGAAGTAGTGGGGGCAAAAGACTTTTCTGGCTTTAAGACAAAGCTTGATAAGTATATGGAGGGGATGTTATGATAGGATCGTTAATTTGGGCAATTGATCTTGGATTACCACCAGATAGGTCTGCTCAATGGTCTGTGGGGAGATGTTGGATGGAATGGGAACTGAGTTACTGCAGAGAATTCCTTCTTGGGTGCTGGCTGGTGACTCTTGCCCACATGCTCAGGGTTTAGCTGATCGCCATATTTGGGGTCGGGAAGGAATTTTCCTCCAGGGCGGATTGGCAGGGACCCTGGAGGTTTTTCGCCTTCCCCTGCAGCGTGGGGCACGGGTCGCTTGCTGGTGATTTCTCTGCAGCTTGAGGTCTTCAAACCAATTTTGAGGATTTCAATAACTCGGTCCTGGGATAGGGGGTGTTATAAAATTGGATGGGTGGGGTTCTGTGGCCTGCCTTGTGCAGGAGGTCAGACTAGATGATCAGATTGGTCCCTTCTGACCTATGAGTCTATGAGTCTATGAGTCTATAACCTTAGGGAACGGGCAGAGACAATGGGCTGCATAAAAATCCCTGATGCAACAGAGCCTGTGAAAGCAGAGTGACTTATTGCCAAAATGAAATCAGACCTAATCTTCCAAGGGTCAGAGCCAGAGTCAGGGCACTGATGCTGGTCCAGGCATCTACCCTAGGGCAGGATTTGGCCCAACCCTGTTACCAATGGCCCTTTCCCAAGGTTGCTGAAAGTCCCCCGTATCTCTGTTACCACAGTATCTGAGCACCTCACAACACCCCTGGGAGGCAGGGCAGGGGGGAAACTGAGGCACAGAGGCTAAATGACTTGTCCAAGGTCACACAGGAAGTTAGGGTGATGTGGAATGTTGAAAGAGGAGGCTTTTGGCAGATTGTCACCACCCGGTGATCAAGGGGGCACTACAGCCAGCGCAGCTGCTGCCATGTGGGCACAATTTTGGACCCCTCATATATGCAGGGGTGGCTGAAATATTAAAGTGCCTGTTCCCCTCAATAATTCGTGAGCTTGCCGGGACTGCAAACAGTTGTGTAATCCACCCCCAGCACTCATTTGGCCATCAGGGAAAAGGTATTGTTCCCAAGGTTAACGAGGGAGGTGCATCTGGCTGCAGTGCCGTTCTGTGGTAGCAGACGTTCCCAGGCAGGAGGGTGTGAAAGGATGATGAACGGGAGTTAGACAGTTTTTCACCGCTTGCCTGTCCCGGGGCTAGGGTAGGACGGGGACTGAGAGACAGTGGATAACTAGAACCATAGAAATTATGGGTGAAACAAGGCTGCTGTTAGGTCATTCAGTGCATTTCCCATCTAGTGCAGGAGTATTCCCCACAATGTGCCTTTCGGGCCTTTGTCCAGTCTCGTGTCAATATCTGTGCAATGGGGTTTCTCTCCCTTCCCTTGGGGAAGCTATTCTGCCATCGAGCAGAGCTCGCCAATGAGTGGGGGCGAGGGGCAGCATTCAGAGGACGGTTCTGTCCCATCACTCCTAGTTACACACACACACACACACACACACACACACACACACACACACACACACACACATATCTCCCTCGATGAGACGCTCGCAGGCACTGCTGGGTGACATGCCAATGCTGATCTTTCCTGCGTGTAATCACACCATGACCCGGGGCGCTTTTGTAAGTGGCTTAGTGTGAGATCGATGGTTTTGTAATTAAAATTCGCCTTTTCTGTGTGTGCAGCCTGCCTGCGACTTGACTGTGTGACCTGCTTCCTTTGGGTCTTGTACATATGAATATAATCGGCCATGTTCATATGGGGCCTAAGCAGGACCAGCCTGGAGACTGTGCCCCAACATATCTCAGAACCAGCCCTAGTGAATAGGAACCAGGAGTCCAAGCTGCCAAGTGCTGGACGATTCGAGAGCCCAGAGATCAGGTCCGGGAGTTGGGTTTGACAAAATTCAGATCCAAACCCAACCTTCCCTAGAGTGGAACGAAGCAGACATGGGGTAGATATGCATGCCACACAGGTAGTATGTGTTGTATCGCTGAACTCCTGTGACCCACGGCACGAGCTGACCTGAAAGTGGCTCTTTCATAGGTAACACGTCTGTAACATACCATTCCACACCTGGAACGCGGTCCCGCCTTCCGCATAGGCAGAGCTGCAATTTTGGTTTGAGCCATTCCAGGCCAGCATGCCTAGGTCTCGATGCAGGCTTGTTGGTGGGTGTTTGTGGACTGAACCAGGGCCGGATGTACAGGAGGACTGGCCTGGAGGTGAAGGCACTAACTCCATTAGCATGGAGTGAGGAGCAGGCGAGTGGGGCCGGCTGGTGGAGGGAGGCGTTTGGATTCTGGGGCGTGGCTGGGGCCCTTCTCCAGCAGCCGGGGTCATGTCTCTCTGTTCCACCCCACTTCTCACCCCTGCTCCTTCCTCTCAAAGGGGCCCTGACACTGCATTGTGCTGCTCTCACCTGCGTCCTCCACCCCTCTCTCCTTCAGCCTGCATCCGTAGAGATGTTTACATGGAAACGGGAGCTTTGTGGATTACGGCTCCATCTGCTGCCACTGCCTGGGCCGCGCTGAGGCCCTCGCCTGCTGTTGGACCTCACGGTCTGTAGGGATTGTTGTGATGTTACAGACAGGTTGGGGGCAGGCAGCAGGTGCAGCTGGCCCGTTCTGTTTGTATGCACCTAGCCCCAGCATTAAACACAAGTCTGTGTCTGTGCTCGGGGAATCCCAGCCCCAAGCCCAGCTTCATTCGCTGGCTTCTGGGGCCCAGGCAGACCAGGAGTGCACATACAGTGCGGGGCAGTGTGAACAAGACCCTAATGCGGGTCAGCCCACCCCCAACCAGCAGTTGGGGTTGCATACACACATCTGAGGACAGGATTTGGTTCAGCAAAGTCAGTGAATGGCAGAGTTCCAACCCTACTGTCGGCGCAAGACACACACCCCATGCTCCCATTCCTTCCTGGCATTCACCTCTATACTTCAGAACAAAACATAGGAGCTGCCTCCTGTTCTTTTCTGAGCAAGACCTTCTGTGTCATCCCCACTGCCTCTTTACTTAACCCTTTGATACCCTGAGGCTGGAGCTAATAGGACCCACCTGCTCTGGTTGCTGGGTGAATCCGGAGAACAGCACTGCACCATCTGCTGGCCCTTGGTGCTCTGTTGCAGGCTGGTCTCTAAGAAGGCCTTATATTCATGTCTGTCTGTCCCAGAAGGGTGTTTCTATTGTTGGAGGAAGAAAACGCTTCCTCTTTTTGTGTGTTGCTTTGGCATCATTCAGAGTTCTGCTCACACTGGCGCTGAACTCACCAGAATGGACTGTCCCCTGCAATCATAACTGGAAGGCTGATCCAGATTGTATACGTCCGCACCATGGCAGAGGGTTCACTGTCGATGTTGGGATGTTTCTCTCTCTGACTCCCTCTTCTCCTTCTGTCTCCCCAGAGCCACAGGCCGGAGAAAGAGTGGCCAGTCAAGAATCTGAAAGTCTACCTGGGAATTAAGAAGAAACTTCGCCCTCCGTCCTGGTGAGCAATGGGTCGGAGTTTGAACAGCGGCACTTCTCGTGGGTCCTGGGCTCAGCCCTACCAACAGGAAGCCATGAGGCCACCACGGCAACACAATAAGCAAAGTCTAGTAGATAAGAGCAGAGGGATGGGGAGCTGGGAGCTCTGGGTTCAACTCCTGGATCTGCCAGGGAATAGCTGGGTGACCTTGGGTGAGTCACGTCTCCACTCTGTGCCTGGGTTTCCCTATTTGTGGAAGAGGGGTACAGCTGACTATGAGATTGCGAGGTTTCATTCATTAATGTTCTGAGCACTGCGCCTGGTGCCATGAGGATCCTGAACGGAGCCTCTGGGCACGACCTCAGTACAGTAATAACCAACCGGAATGGAGTGCTGCTATCATCTCTTCCATCAGGATCCATTCCACATATTTACTACTGTGCTGCAGTCGTGCCTAGGAACCCCGTTCAGGATCCAGGCTTCACTGCAGTTATAAGTAGCTGTTGACTTCTATGGAGGTGACGGTCATCCTAGGCCAATAGCACTGTCTCCATTTCACAGAAGGGGAAACTGAGGCACAAAGAAGGAAAGTGGAATTACCCCAGGCTGTGCAGTGACAGAACCTGGAGGGCTGAGCTCCCAGCCCCACCACGCAGTCCACTTGGTCTCTACTGACCCACAGCACTGTCACGCTAAAGCCAAGCTGCAGCTCTCGGAGCCATCTGCTGCCTGGATAATAGTGCTGTGGTTTCCCGGCTGGAACACCGTTTTAGCGACTGTACCTTGCACGTGGAGCAGAGCCGCGTGCCAGGAGGTGGCCAGTAGAGAACCAGAGGTGCGTAAAACCCCTTGGAGGTGCCTTTGCCCCAGGCTGCACAAGACTCAGCTGTCTCGCGGTTGTGCTGTAAGCTCCGAGGTTTGCTGCTCTTCTCTGCTGTTCCCACGGGCACATGAAAGCTGGGAACGAAGCCCAGGTGTGTTGTCAGTGCTGCAGGCATCAGGACTGCCTCCAGCAAAGGAACCGCGCACGTCCCAGTTGCTGGGGCTTCTCCTGTTCTCTGGCTTCTTGCCACCAGATGGCAGAGCAGCCTAGCAAGCCACAGTCCTCTTCCTCTGGCTCCTCAGGCAGTGTCTGGGACACAGGGCTCCTCTCCATCCCTTCTCTGACATCCCCAGGCCCCCCAGAGCCCCAACCTGCCAAGGGATTAGCACGTCCTGGGAGGAAAACCTGCTCTCAGCAGCCCTGGGAACAACATCGTGCTGGCCGGCCCCTTCCATGCCTTCTGCCCTGATTCCATGCCAGCCTAACGGTCCCTGTGCCCCGCTCTGCGTGGCGGGTCGCTGGGAGGTGGCGGGTCTACGCCTGCCCAAAGCTAAAATCTCGCCCCCTCAGCCAAGGGGAAGGAGTCGCTGACCCCAGGCCACGAGTAAATACTGGGGACAACAGATGAAAAAACAGGGGCGGGAGTGAAGGTTAAAGAGTTAAAATCTGAGATCCAAAGGTGGAAACTGAGCCGAGACCCCCCCCCGACAGCCCCCCCCCGCTCCGCAGAGGAGTCAGTGGGCACCGTCCAGGGGCACTCTGCCAAGAGGCATGGTCAGAGACAGGACTGGAAATAGGAACCCCCAGTCTCTGAGCAACCCCCCCACTCCCACATCCAGCTTCGTCCTGCTGGGATAGACCACGGCCATCTTGGCAAGCGCTAGGAGGAGGTTGACAAGGAGGCCAGGGATGCGGTGTGCCTGGATCAGAAAGTGGGGAAGAGTGCAGCTGGAGCCTCAGTAAGAGGTTCTCAAGCAGCTGCAGCCTGATGCCCTCAACATAGGGGTGCGCCAGGATCTTCCTCTCACTGCAAGAGGCGCAGGTATCAGGGGAGTAAGTGATCCCCGCCAGGTGTACACACATGCTGATAGCTCTGCGGAGGAGCTGCCAGCTGATAACCCTGCTGGACCGTGGAACCAGAGTGGAGAACAGGCTCCCCCCACCCAGGTTTCTCACCCTCCGCAGCTGGCAGCAGGCCCTGGTGCTTGGTGCCAAAGTGGGCAGGAGAGGATGGCATGGAGCACGAGCAGACACAGATGTTTCCTTGGTGCAGTTTGGAGACAGAGCCAGTCAGCCTACTCAAGCAGTGTGTTGGAGATGGGACACTAGCTGGGGAGGGCTCTGAGTTACTACAGAGAAGTCTTTCCCAGGGGTCTGGCTGGTGGGTCTCCCCCACATGCTCAGGGTCTAAGTGATCCCCCTGTTTGGGGTTAGGAGGGAATTCCCCTCCCTCAGTCATATTGGTAGAGACACTTGTGGGTTTTCGTCTTCCTCTGCAGCGTGGGGCACGGGTCACTTGCAGCTTTAAAGACTTTGAGTTACAGAGAATCCATTTACACTAGTTTAAACCATGATTAGAGGATATCAGTGCCTCAGCCAGAGGCTAAGGATTTATTACAGGAGCAGGTGGGTGAGGTTCTGTGGCCTGCAATGTGCAGGAGGTCAGAACAGATGATCATGACCCTTGTACCGTTAAAGTTTAGGAGTTGGGCAGGCTTGCTGGGCAATGGCCCAGGGACAAGTTGCAGAGAGCAGCATTACTCTCCAGGTTGGAATCTGACTAAGGCACCCCAGCTCTTGTACAAAGCAGCTGGGGGTGACCTCAGACAAGCTTCTTGGTGAAGCATTGCCCCGTGGGTTCAGTACTGCCTCAGAGGAAAGGGCCACTTACTGGAGCATCAGCACTGTCAGACGCCCTTCCAAGTATTGATCTGGCTGGCCCCTGCTTAGCTTGGGAGGCGTGACAACAGCATCGCTGGGGGCGGTAAGGCTGCATCTGCAGCTTGAGATGTGTCTTTGGAGGTCTGCAGGTGCAGATGTTCTTCTAGTTTTTTATTCCGTAGGGCAGTAAGGGAAAAGGCAGGAGCTATGAAATAGACCACACAGGCTGTCTGCCAAGGCTGGGGAGCGCAAAGCACCAGGGGAGGAATGCCCAGAGCACAGCATGACAATGTGACACTGTGTTATTCCAGAGTGATTTATTCAGTACATCACACTGGGGGTTAGACAGCACAGGTCAGGCAGGCCTGCTGCAGGGGGCTCAGCCCCAAGGCTGGGTCTGAACTGGGAGCAATTCTGTCGGGTAAGAGAGGGCAGGGAGTGGGCTGGAGACTTGAGGGGCCACCTCCAGCTAGCTCCATTGTTCAGATTCTGGCAGGGCTAGGCTCTTGCCTTGGGAGTGGTGGGGTTTGGGTTGGCCCTGGTGCCAGGCCTTACTAAAAATGAGCCTGAGCCTGAGAGATGCTGAGAACCCAGTAATGTTGGGGCCTGATCCCAAATGCCTAAAGATCCTGGTTTTCACGCTGCACAAATCAGATTTACGATGCTGACCAATCCCATCCATCAGATTCAAACATCAGATTCATGAGCCAGAATCAGTCTCTCCTTGCTGCAAACAAACCTAGGCTTGAAAAGAAACCAGAATGTTGCCTCTTGGGGGAACATGCCACGGATACATAAGCAGGGAGCACGGCAGGATCCCGGCTCTCTCTAGAGACAGCCCTGCCTCCTGCTCCCGTGGGCAGCCGGTGCCTCGTGGAGGGCTGTGGAGCTGGCATCTTTGCCAGAGCTCCACTCATGCCTGGAAGGTCATGATGTTGATTTGGACATCACTGTCTCATTGGCTGGTTGAGACACCTGTGCTTGGGGACAACTTGTGGGTTGGACACTGGCATAAAACTGGAATGACTCAGGGCTAATGTCTTTTGCTTTACCCTGCTGTGTAATGTTGCATTGTGCTGTTAAACATCCTCCACCCCAGATGTGGCTGCATTTAATCAACAAGCAAACTTGGGATCAAATGCACCACAAAACGGTGGGAGAGGATGATTTTATGGCACGTGGCAGTCTTCCACCCTTTGCGGGGAGTCCCTCTCATTGCCGGAGGCTGCCAGCAATAGACTGAAGTGCCATCTGGCCTCTCCAAAAGCAAAGCGCATGGAGGAAAGTGCCTGGCGATGGTGACACAACAGTTTGCCACGGTAACACAGAGAGGCTCGTGGTTGCTGGGATACCAGATTTGCTCTATTGAAAAACTTATTAACCTAAAGCTTGTGGAGCTGATTGGGAGAGGAAACATTGGAATTCAGCGCTCTGTTTTCTTCTCTCCCTGGCAGCTGGGGATTCACGGTGTTCTATGAAAACGAGAAGCATGAAAAGCAACAGTGGTAAGGAGCTGTGGCGGGCCGGGGGGCTTTGCTGGAGGAGAGCTGTTTGCTAAGCTTAGCCAGGCCCATACCCTGATCTGCTGGAGTTCAGGCAGACAGAGCTGGAGGCGGAGCTCTTTTCAGAAACAGAACTGTGCTCACGTACCAAAGGGATTCTGGGACTTCCCTGCCGCAGGAGATTTGGGGAGGAAGAGTCTTTTCTGCACAGAAATGTCCCTGGCCAGGATCTGGCTGCATGGCCTGGTACGGTTATTATTGAAACAAATTCATCGCCAGCCCAGATCTCGCTGTGCCAGACTGTAGCTACTTAAAACCCCCATCTGTGGGTCCTTGTCACTGGAGCTAAATGAGACTTTCTATTGATAGGGGTCTCTGACATACAGTCCAGCAATTCTGAGTCCATCCAGGACAGAGGAGTGGGCTCTCTGTCACCCCCTCCCCGAGCCTGTTCAGCGTAATTTTATTTAAAGGGGACACTATCCATTTCTTCAACCATCTGTCCCTCTAGATCAGTAGTTCTCAAACTTTTGTACTTGTGACCCCTTTCACACGGCAACCCTCTGAGTGCGACCTCCCCCCCATAAATAAAAATACGTTTTTATATATTTAACACCATTATAAATGCTGGAGGCAGAGCGGGGTTTGGGGTGGAAGCTGACAGCTCGCAACACCCCCATGTAATAACCTCACGACCCCCTGAGGGGTCCCAACCCTCACTTTGAGAACCCGGTTCTAGATTCACTCCCTCTGGCTCTGCCTGTCTAGCTGCCGTCCCTGTCTAATTATCTAGAGATCAGAAGCAGCTTTCATCATCCGACACTCCCGATGTTCTCTGGTCACTAATGATGACGTCAGGAACAGATCACTCGGCACAGCTGTATTTCTTAACCACAGTGATACCATGTACATCCACAGCCTGACAGCCAGGACCCCATCCTGAGAGATGCTGAGAGCCCAGTAACGTTGGGGCTGGTCCCAAATGCCTAAAGATCCTGGTTTTCAGGCTGGCACAAAGGCTGGATCAGATTTGTGACTCAAACCAATCTGATCCATCAGGTTCAGAATCAGATTCACGAGCCAGAATCAATCTCCCTGCAGCAAACAAACCCAGGCTTGAAAGGAAACCTGTGTGCAGCCTCTCGGGGGAACATACCACTGATACATAAGCAGGGAGCACTGTAGGGTCATGGCTCTCTCAAGAGATGGCCCCGCCTCTGGCTACACCAGCAGATCCAACCCCACTGGTCACAAGTGCCACGGCTGGACCCAGGGCAGCCGGCAGCCCCTGTGCTGTCTGTGCCCTGCACTGGGCAGGAGCCGTCGGCTGCTGCCTGGAATAGCAGCCACTGAGGCAGCTCTGATTGTGAGCGAGCGAGCCGGCCTGTAGGGCCAGTCGTGTTTCACATCTGCTGTGGGATTTCTGCCACAGGTGGCTTGCAAGTAACTGCATTCCCTACGCTGGACGCAGGCAGGCTGGGTGGGAGGCAGGGGAGGGGGCTCGTCTCGCTGCTCACGTCACCTCCAGCCAGATGCACCGACCCTGACCTCCGCTTTGATCTCCTCCCCAGGTACCTGTGCTGCGATACCCAGATGGAGCTGCGGGAGTGGTTCGCATCCTTCCTCTATGTACAGGTACCTGAGCAGCAGGCGGCCCCTCAGCGAGCCTTGCCATCCTTCAGGGTGGGAGGGGCCTTTCCGCACGGCTTGGCTATACCCCCTGCCGCGTGGGGGGTCTGCCAGCCTCACAGGACAGTCACATTTCACAGCCCACACAGCCAGCTCACCATCTCCCCCAGCCAGCCCAAGAAGGATGGTCTGGTGGCCAAGACTCGCTTGAGGTGTGGGAGAACAGGGTTCAATTTCCCCCCCACTTCCCCCCAACATCCTGGATGACCCTGGGCAACTCACAGCCTTTCCAGGCCTCAGTTGCCCCATCTGTACAATGGGGACACAGAGATGGAAGGGAATAAATATAGTGATGGGGACCAGATAAGTACGGCAGGTAGGTAGCTGAGCAGGTGTGTTGGAGAGGGGCAGAGTTGGTCATTGATCCCTTGAACTGACTGTAAAGCCTTTGGCTACTAGATTCCCCACTCTGGACCTGGCCCTGTTCAGTAGTGAAGTCTCTGATCTCTGTTTGGAGCCGGATGTGAAATGCTTTGATGCTTCAGTGGCTCTCTTAGTTCAGCTCCTTACGGACAAGAGCTGGCGCAGCATTGCAGTGGGCTCTGGTTGCTCTCCAGGCTGAGCAGAGGCCAAGGACTGGGTGGAACTTGGGAGTCAGAGTTGAGGCATGTTGGCCGGACAGCATGGAGGGCTTCCGGCGCCACTTTACGTCTGAACTAGAGAGCACTCAGTGAGGCCCCGTTCACTGGCACACTCAGATCCCAGGCTTGTGCCAGCAGCGCTGGCCGCGTCCCTGCCCTATCTGCTCACTCGCCACATGTCTGCTCTCCCTCCCCAGAACGGCGGGAACGTGTGGCCCTCTGAATCCTCCAAGGTGCGGGCATCGCGGACGCAGCAGGACTCCAGGTTGGGTAACATCTCGCTCATCCCTCTGCGGGGCAATGAGAATGAGATGAGGAACAGTGTGGCTGCTTTTGCTGCTGATCCGCTAACTGTGAGTGACAACCAGTCGGCGCTGGGTTTCACGGTGCAGGGAGCGGCATCCCCCTGGCTCATAGCATCACGCCTGCTGGGCTGGTGGGACGGGGACAAGATCCCCACGCATGAGATCAGAAGGCGAGAGCTGGGTGGAGTTGGTAAACGCTGTTAGTCTGGTTCCCGATCCTTTTCTGGGTGGGGTCCTAGTCATTGACTCAGAGCAAACACAGCCAGGAGGGCAGTGCTGGGTAACTGTCACCAGCAGGCCTCGGCAGCCATTATCCAAAGGTCGGCGGGGAGGTACCTGCAGGCGTGATGCAGCGACAGGGGATGCAGCTCGGCAGATGATTTCTCCTGGTAACTGGGGTCGCTGCTTTGAAATTCCTTCTCAGTTACAAATCAGCTCCTCCCGGCCCTCTCCTTGCCTTGTCCTGGCTCTGGACTCTGTCCACACGCAATGGCAGCACAGGGGAGAGGCTACTGCAGACTGTGATTTGTCGACTGCGTCTTCCACAAAAGTGGAAATCTCTCAGATTCGCTTGAGCAACAAGGCCCAAGCCAGCAGTCGGTGACCCAGATAAGGACGAGCTGAGTGTAGGGGGTTAGCAAAGAGCTGCTCTTTATCTGGTCGCCAACGGACTGATCCTGGGGGGCCTTATTGCTGTTATAAACCTGACCAGAAGCTTTTCTCCTGGCCCCAGAAAACAGGACAGCTGGGTCTGAGGAATGCAGCTGGTGGCCAGAGGGAAGCTAGCAGCATTCATCCTGGCCAGCTCCTCCTCCATGGCTTGGGGACTGGGCGATGCTTTCCAGCTACCAGCCCGGGTTGGTAGGGACTGAACCTCAGTACTGCTCAGTGGCTTGGTGTTAAATGAGCTTGGTGGGTCTCACACCAGTTCCTAATGGATGACCCTCCAATGGGTGGGGGCCGTGACACGAGCCGGCGGGTCTCAGCCCAACGGCTAGCAAACAGGCGTTCCTACACAAACAGCGTCTTCACAGGGGGCCACTAGCAGAGAAGCCAGGGACTGAACGGGCCTCTCTAGAGGGGCCAGGGCAGGGCAGGGTCGTGGCACATCGGCCAGGCATCCGGGGGGAAGCTTGCCCCACTGGTGCCCGGGGTGTATCTCCGCTGTGGGTCAGGAAGGGACCAAGACTTCCCAGCACTGAATTCACGATGTCCGTGTTTAAATGTCTGTTGGTACAAGCGCCCTTTGCTGAGGAGATCCAGCACCCTGGGCCCAGCCTTCCCTCAGGTTTATAATGACAGCTGCACTGGGACAGGATCCCCAGCGCGGCTCTGTGCAATGGGTGCATCTGGCTTTTTGCTTGGCAGAGGGGGCAGGGAGAGATGCCCTCCAGCTCCCCACCCGGGGGCACGATCGGACGCTGCTGCGTGTTTGCTTCCCCTCTTCTGCTCTTGCTCAGTACAAGAGTTTGAGGCTAACCCTGAAGCTGGCGGCCGTTTCCCGTCTCTGGATGTGTCCGCAGGCCGAACTGCATACAGCGGGTGCAGCACGCCAGGGAAAGGGCAGAGGGTACGGGAGCAGCATTTGATGTGAGTCCTGGCCAGGCCGCCACCAGCCTCAAGGGTGAGGAGAGTAAGGGCCCTGCGGGGCTTAGGCAGCCCAGATCCCCCCCGTCAGGATGCAGCATCGCAGGGAAGCCCCTAGGAGCTGCAGCTTCTCAGGAGATTCCCCAAATTAACAATCCTCTGCCGTTGTGCACATCATCAGTGAATTCACCATCACCAAACCCAGGGGACGTGGGCCGGCATCATTAGCCCTATTTGACAGATGGGGAAACTGAGGCATAGAGTGTTTAGGTGACTTTCCGGGGGGAAAGGGGGCACAGCAAATCTGTGGCAGGAATAAAACCCATGACTCAGACTCCCGTGCTGTAACCACTAAGCTAAACTGTCTGCGGGTGCGGTATAATTTCTAAAAGGATGGGACTCCCTTGTATAACCCCCCCAGCATGCTCAAGAAATCTCTCCGCAGTGTAGCAAGGCTTTGAGGTGCGGAGTACACTGAACCAGGGTCCATTTGCCTAGAGCTGTTGTCCACTTGTTGTCTGTTGTGCGTTCACTTTGAGAGCCTGGTGCTTTAAGCAAGGAAGGGCTTGAGCTGGCCGACGGAGAAACGATTCTGTCTCCAACCCCCTTGCTCTGAAAGCTAGGGCCGAAAGGAATCGTGAAAGGGGGGCTTGATGGGGCGGCGGGTGGGAAAGCTGCTGAGTCCCGAGGAAAAGTGCTGAGTCTTTGAAGAGTAACTGGTGACATGCCGGCAATGTTCTCTCCCCTCCTGTTTCTGAGATCAACCACAGGGTGCCGGGGCGCTGTATCCGAGCACAACCCTCTGGCTGCGGGCCGGGGCTCAGGAGCACATGGGCAGACAAGTGTGTGTGCTGGTACAGGCAGAGCTGGGTCGCGGCCCTGCCTCCTTCCTGCCCCTCTCAATGTGATTTTGCTTCCCAAAGGGAGCAAAGAGCAGCTGCTGAGGCTGGACAGTGTGTGGATGAGGCGTGTTGCATTCCCACCACTGGGTTGATCCTAACCTGGCCCCTTGACGCTATGGACAGTCTCTCGGTGCATGATGCACTTTCACCGCAAGCCCCTGCCTCCCCATCCAAAGCTGTTCGGACCTATTAGAATCTGTCGTTGGGTGAGACTGTTCATCCCCCAGCTGATCTGAGGGGTCAGGATTAGAGACGGCATCTTCCTCCTTCCTCTGGTGCTTTTGTGCCAGCCCCCTGGCAGCAGGTCTGGTTCAGCAGCAATGGGACAGCTCAGCTTGGCTGATGTTTGCACCATGGCTCCAAGCATTTGCCAGGCTATTAAACTTAGCGCCTCTTTGTTCCTCTGACGCAAAGGTTGCCACATTTTCCGGCAGCTGCCGCTGCTGGGGTTGTTACTTGTGCAGCTGCGTGGATAACACAGGCCGTTTTCCCATGGATGTGTTTGCGGCACATCTTGTGGTCACTGCTCTCAGGTGTGCGAGCGAGGCAGGATGGTTGTGCGGTTAAGGTGCTGGACAAAGATCTGGGTTCAAGTCCCAGCTCTGCCACAGACTGACCTTGGTCAAGTCACTGCATCTCTCCGTGCTCACGCTCCCCATGTGGCTAAACAGGGATAACAAGTTACCATGTAGGAGGGTTGTGGGGTGCTCAGACACTGTGGCAGTCTGGGCTGAAACGTTTGATGGGCACACCATGCTCGCAGGAAGGGATTTAAAAAGTCACACTTGCAAGTCTTTGTGCGGGATGCACTTAGGTTCTTCTCCAGTCAATATCGCATGATATTTTTTTGGACCAATCCCAAAGCTGCACAGTTTGAGTTTCCAGTGTCCCTGCTCAGACTGTGGAGTAAAGAAAAGCGGTTTGAGTATGGGGCCGTCGCAATGTGTGAGCCAGCCAACTGCTAATAACGATTCCCTGTGACTCAGGCCTGGGTTGTAGCGATTCGCTGTGTGTCTTTTCCGAGTCAGGGCCTTGGGGCCATTAGGTGTTATCATCGGTTTCCCGTGTACCCTGTTTTCTGCAGGAGGATGGGGCATCGCCCCAAGCACTTGGGGTTTGCAGCACAGAGCTTGCTACTCCTGGGGAGGGTGGATGCTGGAGAAATTGACATGTCCCCAGACAGACAGGACTATGATACAGTGGCTCTGGTTCTAAGGGAGCACCCTGGTGAGGTTTATGCCTGCACCATCCCCAAGAGGGTGTGAAAAGCGTGAGGTGCTTTGTCCATAATGCGAGTTGTGTGGGGGCGGGAGCAGCCTGGCTAAGGGACATGTTGCCGGCTTCTGCCACTGTGTTTCTATGAGCACGTGATGTGCCGGGTGCCTCTAAAAGAGACAGAGGTGCGCGCAGGGCTGCCCCTGAGATTCGTGGGTTTGCAGGATTCAGCCGGATCTGGAAATTTCACTGCACAAGGCCTGGTGCGACGCCATCATCCTTGGTCACGCTGGCTGATGTGGTGGTGCTCAGTAGGCCATGGGGGTGGAGAGGGTTGAGACCAGCAGCTGAGTTCTCTCAGTTCCACCGCTGAGCTCCCATCTCAGGCGAGTCATTTAACCTCAGCCCCTGCCCCTGCAGAGTGGGGTGGTGCCTGTCCCGCACTCAATGGTATCTGGGAAGCGCTCAGGCATCCTGGAGTGAAAGATGCTCGAAGAGACCCAGATAGTGGCCACTCTCGGCTTCATAGGGTAGCTCCAAAGTGAAGGTCACCCCTTCGCCCTCTCCCAGGCAGGCAGCTAATTGATACAGGTACACAGCGGGAGGGGAAACTGAGCCAGAGTTAACCCTTTGTTCCTCAGGGATAATTCATCTAATTACCCACAATTGTTCCAAGCCGAGGCTCTTCCAGCTACTTAGCGCCCTCAACGGTACATGTCGGAGAAGGAAAACTAACCCCTTCCCCCTTATTTTCTCTCTCTCCAGCTTCTTCGAAATGTATGAGCCGGAGGCCTAACACGTCAGGTAATTTCAAGCCTTCCTGCTTGTCTGCCGTGCTCTGCATCACGGTGTGTGCTGGGGAGATCTTCCCCCAGCTCCCAGGACCCAGTGGCAGCTCGATGGCCAGACTTAGCCCAGAGCCGCTTTCGTCTTCTGAGCAGAGCTACAGCTCACATCGACTGCCTGGGCAGATCCCACACCCTGGCCCGCTCCATCTCCCTGCAGGTGGCCGCTGCTCAGATCAGGAGGTCACATGACAAGCTGGGGTCTGTGTAATACAGATCGTGGAGTCTCCAGTTTCCATCTCGATCCCAGCTGCCCCTGGCCAGGCTCTCCGTGGGGTTCAGACCAGGAGGTCTGGATCTAAAAGGCATGTCCCGGTGCTACCTGATCTGTGAGCCAACCTGAAGGGTCAGAGAGGTGCTAGAGTGGGTAACGCCAGCAAGCCGGCTCCTGCACAGTGCACAGGGGTGGAAACGACATCTCCTGCCTGGCTGGTCCTCAGCACTTCTGAAAACCTGGCCGAGTCTATTTGGGAACTTGGGGAGGGTCCTGGGGCCTAACTATGGGCACCCACATTTTGGCCTGCGTGGCTTGCTCAAAACCACTCAAGGGAAGCAGAGTCAGAGCCAGGAGAAGGACCCAAGAGCTGACCTAGACTCCAGTCCCCTCCTGAACCCCCACAACTGTGCCAGCCTCCCCTTAACGACGTAGCGAGCCCATCTCCAATGGGGGGGCGGAAGGGGGCCGCAAAGCACTGCCCTGGGCCATGCAGGGTGGAGAAAGCAGCCCAGAGAGTGGGAGACATGAGTAGGGAGGGATTGCAGGAGCCAACGAGGCAGGGAAAGCGCCCAGAGGAGCCGTTTGGCTGGCCAGCGATCTTTCTCCCTGGGAGTCAACCTGGCATCTCTCTCTTTTTGTCCCCAGGTCCGTTTGCGAGAGGGGGAGGCAGCCTGAGAGCCCAGGAGCGCACAAGTCCCGTCACATTGTCCCTGCTCACTCAGCGGGGTCTGCGCGGAGGCCGGGGGGCTCTCTGAATGCGTGCCAGCCCCTTGACCCAATCATCTCTTTCTATGGCAACGCCGACAGCAGCAGCAAAACAATAAGCAACCATCTTTGATTTAAGGAAAATGAATCCATTGGCAATGAGCGAGGGACCCAGGAGCTGCTTCTAAAGGGTTAATTAGTCAAGCAAACACCGTCTCATCAGTCGTCTTGCCAGCTGTCAGTGCCATGACCAGCCGAACCCCAAAGACAGGGCAGAGGCTGTGCTGGGGCGGGCTGTTCTGAACCCATCGCTTCACCTGGGAGTGTCTTTCTCCCCCATCACCAGCTGCTTCTTGCTTCTTCTTGGGTCCTGAATGAAAACTGGAAGGGCGCAGGCTGGGCTGGCCCCTCTCTGGTGCCGGCTGCTACTCCGGGAGGGGTTAGGGGCTGGGGGAACTCTTGCTTTCTTTAAAATCTCTCTCTCTATTTGAAACCACAAGCCTCGGAAAGGCGGCAAGGACCGTCCAGCCAGTCCAGGCAGAGACGTTCCTGCAAGGGTGCTTCTGCTGGTGGAAGCATTAATCCTTCCCAGGGAGAACAGCGGGCTAACCCCGGCCGTTCTGTATCACTACGTTGGAGAAGGGCTGCAGACGACCCACAGGGGGAGCGGATCAAAGGCTCCCATCTCTGCTGCTGGCCCCTCAGAGGCGCATGTCGCTTCGCTCCTTCTCCCAGGCTGCCCGATCCCGTGGCCACATGGGCCTTTCGGGCGAAAGCTTCGCGAGCAGGGCGTTAGATGGGGAGAGTCCAGTGCCCAGCCATGGGCATGTACAGATGGCTGAGTGGAGCCACAGCTGGGACATGTGGCTTGAGGGGCCCTGGTGGAAGCAGCAAAAGACTGGGGCGGGGAGGTGGGGGGGATGGGACTCTGGACCAGCCTGAAGTTGAGCTTGGCATGGGACCATTTGTCCTGGGTGTCTATTGCCTCGTGGTGTATAGGAAACTGCAAACTGGCTGCTGCAGTGGCTGCGGGCAGGGAGAGGGGCCAGCGCTGCCCTGGTCAACAGCATCTTTGGTTATTGTTAATATTAAATGCCTGGGGAAGTCAGTGTTATGGTGTCCCCATGATTCTGGGCTGCAGGGAAAAGAGAGGGGCTGGCAGCTTGAATGCATCAGGCCGATGTCGGGGATGGCCCTTTACCCCCGGGCTGCAAGCTGAGGTAAAGGGGCAAAGAACCGTGGTCTTGGGGCTGCAGGCCGAGATGGGGGAGCTGGGGCAGGGGGGAGGGGCAGTTGCTTCCACTAGAGGTGAAGATGGAGGAGCATGAGCCCATTGTTTTAGGGCCCCAGGCCAAGCAGGAGAAGCAGTGGCCCTCTTCATCAGGACTGTAAGTCGGGACAGAGAGAAAGAGGCCAGTTTCTATCTCCGTCAGTGTTCAAAAGTGGGTGCTCAGAGAGCTGAGCCATCCATTGCCAAGGCACGTATCAGGCAAGCCAGAGTGTTCTCCAGTTGACTAGCTACATGGAAGAATTCCTCTGTTTAAAAGCCTCCCTTTTCTTTAAAAGCCTAGGAGATTCTAGACAACAAAACAAAACAAATTATGTTAAAAGAACATTACATCTACATGGTCAAGCACTCAAAAGCCAGGAAATGTCAAAAGTAAGGTTATTCAGGCAACCTTAACTCTGCCCCTTGAACACGTGCATTATAGTATAGTGTTTAATGATGTGATCACATGCCCTTTTCTCTGCAAACCCTCTGTCCCATTCCTTGTTTGGGACCACACAGTGAACAGCTGTCTCATTTGCTGCATGCCAGGCAGCTTGTGCCCTGAATGAGGCAGGTGCTGCAGGAAACCAGTGTGTGATCCTGTAATTAAAGAGCGTTTTGTAACCCATACCCAAGGGGAAGAGTTAAGGTTAGGTAGCAATTTGTAACCACGTAACCTTAACGTAAGCGTCTTTTTGGTATGGAATAGGGTAGTAATATTCTGTCTACATATAGCACCTTTCAGCTGGGGATGGCAGAGCACTTTATCCTTATCCTCCTTTGTAATGTTGCTCTTTCTATCAGGGCTTGCACGCTAAAGAACAGCTCTGATGCAATGCCCTGGAAAACTGAAGTTAGAATTAAGCATGGCCATTTATTTATCCTGTTAACCTGGGCCAAGGAAGGGGGCCATAGGGATAATAAATGTTTTGCACTTCCTTAGCCTCTTTTGCCCAAGGATCTCTAAGCACTAGAAGAGCCCCATTGTAAGGGTTAGATCTGGGGGGTTCAGATCACGTTTCACTCCCCCTCACACACTCAGACATAGCCAGCATCAGGACTGGACACAGCTGCTGTTTAACATCAGCGTCGCACTCCACGTCAGGCCAGGAACTGAAGACGAATGCCATATCCTGCTGAAGCTACAGGGGGAATTTAAGGAGGCGAATTGGAATGGTCCAAGTAGAAATAGGCCCAGGAGCCTGGTGTTAACACCCCCTACTCTTGGGGAAAGTACCAGGCAAGCTGTGGCCAGTGCTAGAACCTAGTTTCTCACATAAAGAAGCTGAGAGACCAAGGTAACAGGTTGTTCAGAAACAGTATGTCCAGTTAGCTAGGGAATTCCATTCTCTCCTGGTGGAGGGTGACCTGGCCTCAGTTTTTCAAGCCTTCCTCACCTCTCCTCTGGTTTACAGCAATACGATACACCTGGGCATGAAGCCTTCAGGGTTTAGGAAACTTCAGCTAATACAGAACATTGCAGCATGTCTTCTTAGCAACACGGGCTACCGCAAGCACATCAGACCTGTTCTCCACTTCCCACAGAACACTGAATCCAGGTGCAAGGTCCTTATTTTCAGAGCAGTCAATGGCCGCAGCCCAGGGTATCTAAAGTAGTCTGCGGCTCCAGGAGGAGGACTGGTGTGGAGCACTTCACTCTGGTACAGTAGAACTTGCCACCATTATCTGTGCAGGAGACGGAACGTTGTCGGGCTGGTCCCAGACTGCGGAGTGAACTTCCCCAAGAACTAAAGACCATCGTAGACCTCACCTTCCACCCCCAGGGAAACAGGAGCTTCTCCAGTCAGCCTTCTCGAAGAGAGAGAGATGATGGAGAGTGCCACTTGGCCCTAGCATTAAGAGGTGCAGCTGAGGAGCTGCTCTAACTTACACCCGTGGTGTAAGGTCCATAAGAAGACAGGACACCAGTGCTCCATGGGTCTTGCCACCTCTCAGGATTTGGCCATAGGATTGTAGGAAACAGCTGCAACCATGCATAGGTCTAAATTACCATACCAGGGCTGGAGCAGTTAGTCATCAATGAATCTCGTTTGTTGGCTAACTGGAGTTTTTTGAAACAGTTGTCAGGTTGGTTCCCATTCCCCAAACCGCTCCTTGGAATGTGCTTCTGAAGCAGACACTGTGTGCAGCTGGCTCAGCAAAGCCAACATGAATAGCAGATGATTAATGGAATGAATGCTAGGAGTAACTGAGTCCCCCAGGGGCTGAGAGATAGAGAGAGATAAAGAGACCCACTCAGGCCGCAGAGAGACAGGCATCAGAGCCAAAAGCTATTCTGGTTGGAGATCCAAGAAGCTGGAAGCAGCTCACTGCTCTGCTTGGCGAAAGATTGAGACCCGTGTTTATGCCTTGTGGGCATAAAATGGACTGAAGTTGGGGCCCATACGTGCTGCTTGGGGTTTTACACTCTGTGTCGTATGCATTGTGGATGGGAAAAGTCCATCTATTGAAGGGAGATGGTCAGGCACCAGATTTTCCATTCTGTAGATCTTTTTTTTTTTAATTTCTGTTCCTAAATGGAACAAAACCAAAAAACATTGACATGTCCTGAAATATGAAATTTCAGGGGAATAATTTTAGGTCAATTTGAAACATTTTGTTCCAACTTCAGCTTTTTCAATTTGCTATGATGTCATCTAAGATAAAATAAAGAAATGGCAAATGGTTTCTAAAGGAGATTCGGAGCAGCTGGCCGTTGGGTTTTGGTTTGGTTTTCCTAAAATGAAATTTTGAAATCAACATGTTTCCACAAAACGTTTTGCTTTTGACAAAGCAGCATGGAAAAATGTCCTGTTGGAAAATTCCTGGCTATTGTTGGGTCTGTCTCTACTCTTGGGATGAATCTGGCTGTCCTCCTGTAAGCACATGCCTGGTCTCTAGCACCTGCATGGCGATGCTGGACCCTGTCATGTTGTTTTCAGCCCCTTGTCTTTAACCCATCACTACTCTGAGGAGCCCTAACATGAGTCTCATTCGCCAACTGCCCCCTCTCTTTGTAAAGAGCCCCCATGTGCCCCACCTTCTGGGAGAACCAGCTGGCAGAGAATGACACTCTCCCCATCTTTCATCAGCTTAGCCCCTGCTAGACATGATCACAGTCTTGAGTAGCCACATGGGGAACAAATATTTAATAACAGGCTTGGTCTGGCAGAGAAAGGTCTGACACGAGCCAATGGCTGGAAGTTGAAGCTAGACACATTCAGACTGGAAATGAGGCATAAATATTTAGCTGTGAGAGTAATTAGCCACTGGAACAAATTGCCAAGGGTCACTGACTATTTTTAAATCAAAACTGGCTGGCTGTCTAAAAGCTCTGTTCTAGGGATTATTGTGGGCAGGTCTCTGGCCTGTGTGACACAGGAGGTCAGACTGGACCATCACATTGGTCCCTTCTGGCCTTGGAAGCTGTGAATCTAGAAGGGGACGTCCATTCCCAACAGGCCGACGGAGCCGCTAAGGCAGGTCAGTAATTCCAGTCAGGGCGGGTGGGACGGAGGTACAGGAGGAGTCAGGGGCAGAGTCAGAATTAGCACTCAGGAGCCTTGCGGCCCATAGCCCTGTGCACAAGACTACTAGCCTCTTCCTAGAAGGGGCTCACAGAATGAAGCTAAGGCCATGCCATCCTGTGCAGGGCTGCAGAGACTGCAGACCCTGGGGCCACCGAATAGATGACAGGCCGGCTGGCCATATGTGTGTCCTGCATACCGTGACTGGCAGCTACAACCAGAGAATAAAGGTGCCAGGACACTGGGTAGAGCGCTGCCCTGCCTCCTGCTGGGAGGCTAAACACGTGAGCAGCGGGGGTGGTCTTAGAGATTAGGCAAGTGAGAGCTATATAAGTAGATGTCCTTGGGAGATGACCATGTCATTGCCCCCAGTTGTGCCCTGCACCTTGGAACACGCAGAGTTAACAGCATAATCAGGTCAGTGAGATTCCTGACCTTGGAGGAGAAGAGCTATTTTTGTTCTTTAAAAGCCAGAGCTATTTTTAAGAGGTAGCCGTCATCCTTTAAGTGAAGACGCCGGCGATGGTAGCTTCCGCTGCTAATGGAAGAGCTCTCCTGCATGTGTTCTGGGCACCAGGCCCCATTACTGTCACTCAGCCATTCTTCTTCCATTAGCAGGTGGGAAGGCAGAGCTGGAACTGGTTATGTGTCAGGAACAGCTTGGGCACTATGTGTGCCACAGAAGATGGAAGGCAAGATAGCTGCTTTCACATTTACTTTAGGAAGGAGTCTGAAGAATTACTCCTCCTCTATGGCTTTCCACACAGTTGCTATCTAGCCCCCACCCTCCAAGCCCCGTTTGGCATGGGGATGGAATGCGTGCGCATCTGCTCTAGAACCAGTGGAGCTAAAGGAAAATCCCTCTTAACAGTCAACAGAAGTAGTAGGTCTTTTATCTACTGTCGACCTCAGTGGAGCATGTACCCTGGAGGTTTTACCTAAGCAAGGCAGCATCTAGAGATAGCCAGTGTTCGTGTTAGCTAGTGCAACACAATATGTATCGTGGGGAGGTGGTAGCATTAAGGAATTAGACAAGGCTGCTGCCTAGCTGTGACGTACGTCCCTAGGGTGCAACCTGGAATGGGGGTATCACTGAGCCCACTGGCATACCACTCTGGGCTCCCTCTCACATTGTGAGGCTGTGACAAGCTGCAATCCTCTCCAGGTCTTGCACTTCCACAGCCATACACAGCCAGGGACACACCCAGCTGCAGTTACACAAATGCTTTCGCTAGCCACTCATGAACCAACAATAGGTTTCATCCAGTTCCCCCCCCAGCCTAGGACCCCAGAGATGTACTATTGGACTGGTGTAAGTTATTATCCGGTCCTCAATGTGGAGAGGACAATGCACCAGCCCCCCGTTCCTGAGCAGATTTCCCTTTGCACTTCAAACCACACACTGTATTAGGTAAAATATATAAAACAGATTTATTAACAAAGATAGATTTTAAGTGATTATAAGTAATACCGTACAGATCAAAGTTGGCTACCTAAAAAATTAAACAAAATTGCAATCTAAGTTCTATACACTACACAGGATTTGAAGTGAGCAGTGTCTCACCCTGATGATACAAACGGTCCACCAATCTGTCATACACAGGCTGGGATTCTCTATTTCCTGCCTGGGACCACCTGCCCGGTTCAGTCTTTGCTCCTGAGGTGTCTCCAGGTGTTGAGTTGTGGGGAGAGTGAGGCCAAGTGACGATGTTGCTTCCCACTTTTATAATTTCTTCCATGTGGAGGGAACTTCATTGTCCCAAACAAAGCCCCCAGAGCAGTTAGTGGAAAAGTACAGGTACAGAATGGAGTCCAGAGTCACATGAGCTAGTCACATGCCCTCACATGCGTCGATGAGTCATAGCAGCCATTGACCATATATTGGCTGGAACATTCACAGGAAAGTCCATCAGGTGGGGATAAGCTTATGTTAATGGGCCATGACCTTGAATGGTTCATCCACAATGTGCTGGCTAGACTGGATGTAAACTACCTTGTGGGTGTCACCCCAGCAGCAAATACAATTGAAATACTGGTACATAGTCAATATTCATAATTTCAAATACAATGACAGCACATACAATCCAACAGGATATTGATGTTCAACAGATCAAGACTTTTAGAATGATACCTTATGAGGCAGACTTTGCACAAAACATATAATGATACCGCCAGAGTTAATATGGGGATGCCGGGGTGTTGTTTTGGGGTACAGAATGTCACACCAGCCATTTGTGAAACGTCACAAACTGGCTGTAGAAGAGGAGGGATAAGAGTTTATTTCCCATCTATACCTAAGAGCAAAGGGATGTTGATTCTGGAGTGTCTCTCTACTCAGTGGTTTTAGCGTTGTGAGAAATACTCCAAAGCTGGTGGTAATCCTCCTCTCTGAGCCTGGAAACGTGGAATCCCAAACAGCTGGGCTTAACAGTGCCCCAGGTGTATGGAGTGTCCGTTGACTTCAACGAGCGTGCCACAAGGATGGTGAAACCAGCCACATCCCTCCTTCCCCGTGAGGGACACTGTCTTGATCTCTTACCCTCTCTCAGACCCACCTTCAAACAATTACTCCTCTGATCCTGGCACAGGCCTTTCAACCCTGCCAGCTGCTAGAAAAATGCTGAATTTTCCCAGGAGGCTGGTATGTTTCATTGCTTGGAGCTAAGCCTGGGGAAGCCAGAAACTAGAGAGCCAGACCTATGAGCCCGTAGTGTGAGATACATGGGAAGTCCCAGTGGATGTCTTCCCCAGAGAACCCTCTACAGCCAAGTAACCCAAGACGTGTCAGCACAGGGGCCTGAGATTGCTCCTGTGCAGATGTACAGATGTGTCAAGTGGAGATGGGTACTTAGGAAGGGAATGGCCATCTCTCAGCAGAGCAGGTGTGAGAACTTTGGGCTAATATCCTTTGCCTGCCAACACAATGCTCTGCTGTCCTCACCAAGGAGGAGAGAAGAAGAGCCCCTTGACCCCTGACTGATTTGGCTTCTTCCTGGGCTTCATGGATGTGCTCTCAGAGTGAGCACCAGCTGATCTTTGCCTGCATGTTCGGGGCCAGGTGAGATTCTCAGGTGTGTGGATACTGCAGAGATGGGTGCATTAGCAATGTCGTGGTCCCAGCTGAGCACTGTTGACTTTTCTGTGTGTGAACACTAGACAACTTTACTAGATTAGATGTATTTTGAAAGTCCATCTGTCTTGCTTCCACCCAAAGTAATCTATCCAGAAAGTCGCAACAGACCTCCCCCATCAAATACCACCATTTTGCTCATCTTCACTGCTGTAGCCGCTACACGAGTGCCCTTGTCTTCAAGATTTTTCATTGCCATGTCCCCATCTATCTCTCTGGCCTCCCATTCTGCTGCGGCTGGGTCAGTGCTGTCATCTTTCTATCTAGTCATTTATCTACATTCCTCTGCCTGCTATCTCAGTGCCTCCCATATCCCCCCTTCTGTTCTCTGCCTTGTTGGAGGTTGATCCTTTCCTGACCCTCTCTCCATCTCTGATTCTCTCAGCTCTTCTCCACAGCCCATTGTTGACCTGTTACCTGTGAGGGCACTCAGCTCATAGAGAGCCATTGTGTCTCTTCTTTTCCCCTCTCACTCTAGACTTTGCATTGCTGCAACCTCTGGGCATTGCAAGACTGTTCTGTTGAGAGCAGTGCTGTCTTTGCTGTTGAGTAGCCAGAGTTTCATGAACATGACTCTCATAAGCAAGAATACACAAAGTTCCTCTCACTTGAATTTTCAAATCATTGTGCTTTCCAAATACCAGCCATACCAGCCTGGAAATAAATCCGTGCTAAAAATGTCAAGGCAAATCTCTGTGGGGGAAGGGATTTGTTTGCGGAAACTCATTTTCAGCATGAACCGGATTGGGCAGAAGAGTCTGGGGTCAGAGATTGTGTGTGATAAGCCAAAACTTGTCCCCACATGACATAACACTGAGTCTGACCTGGGGATTGGTCCTGCTTTGAGCAGGGGGTGGGACTAGATACCTCCTGAGTCCCTTCCAACCCTGATATTCTATGATTCTATGACCTGGAGAGCTGATGAATCAATCTCTTCAGTGAAACTGTAGCTTGATGACTATTAACTGTCAAGCCAACGTTTGGGAGCGAGGGGTGGCTTATGCACAGATATAATGGGTATTACGTTATGTTTCTCTCCTGTTGTATCAGAGAGTGCCATCTTTGCTCCCCGTGTGTCTGTCAGCTTCTCTCCACTGTCCTTTTCCCATCCCTGGCCTCTTCCCCAACCCCTTCTGCCTTCCGTGTACCCGCACGCCAGCTCCTTCTCCAACTCTTCCCACCAGGCCCCTCCCTCTTTCTTGAGCCCTCATCAGCCCTTTGTTCATTGCTGGGCCATCGCCCCTTGTCCTGATCTCCTCCAGCTGGTTCTCCAGCCACCCAGTTTCCTCCCTTCTCTCTTTCCACTTCTTTTGGCCACCGCTGGTGGGAAGCTGGTGCATTTCAGTTCTGGACTGCTCTCAGCTGAGGAGCCAAGTCCATCTCCTGGGTTTCCAGCTTCACCCCCCTCCTTCACTGTGTTGGTTCTCGGTGCTGCACATCTCTGGGACACCCCACAATCAAAGGAGCAGCTTGCCCACTGGGCAGGGCTGCTGAGGCTTAACAGCTGGCCCCACCTTTCTGTCTCCCTAGGGTTTTATAGTCACATGTCACACTGGTATCTGAGTGTCCCCCTGCAGAACACAAACGTCTGTCTCATCCAGTCCTGCTGGTAGGAACAAGCTTAAAGACTCTTGTTGCTGGGACGGCTCTGTATTGTGGGTGGGCGGATGCTGAGGGGCCCAGACATTTAGCCCTGCATGCAGCATGGCTGTCGGTGGTGATTTCATCAACCGCTTCTGCTGGATGCTGGTATCCTGCACAGATGTTAAGGCTGGCATGGACCGCTGGGATCAGACAGTCTGGCCTCCTGCCTAGCACAAGCTGGAGGATTTCAGCCAATCACTGCTGCTCCAGCCCAGTGCGGTGAGGTTGAACCAGAGCAGGCTGTGGTCGTGACACCTGGAGTTTACAAACGCCTGGCTCGCTGTGGCCAGGTCAGTGTCTGCCAGGAGCAGCGTCATCCCCTGGCCAGACGCAGGTGGAAACATCTGTCCTTTGTCACCACATCGATTCGGGTATCTAATCACATTGCCCAGCACCAAGGCTGTGGACGGATCTAACCCAGAGCACGGTATCTTCAACCAGCAAGGGGCAGCTTTAACTCCAGTGCATGGAACCGCTTTGATTTTCCTAATGCGAGAGAGTGCAGCTGGGTAAGAGACCATCTAACGTTTGAGTCTGGGGCATGGCAGTAGGCAGCTAGATCCCCCTACTCAGATCAGCCCGTGGCCATCACAGATCCATCCTGGCAGACAAGCTGATGGGCGCAGGATGGAGGGATGAATATAGATCTGTAAAGCTGGGATTCCTATAAATGCTCCTTCCTTTAATGGGGCCTGCTGAATGGTAGCAGGTTCCCCTGGTAACACCACCAAGGTTACCATGGCAGTGTCTTGGCTACAGATTAAATAAACCCCACCATGGGATTCTTAGAAAAAAGGAAATGGAATAAATTGCCCATGATCCATAAGGGGGGGGAGGGTGCCACGAGCTGCTGCCACACCCCATGGGGCGTAGATGGGGGTCTTGTCACACTGGCCGTGCAGCATGTACACACGCCTGGTGCACTTGTGCATAGGCAAGCACACACACAGTGCACAATTCTCAGGATCCCCTGACTTTTAATTGAATAATTTTCGTGCTGGTGCCATGTTCTCCTCTCCAGTTTGTTCCTCCATGTGACTCAGCTTAACCCTTCCCCTGCTGGAACCCCTGCTGTGCTGCCATTGTCTATTATTGTTCCATCAGGGGCAGGGCCAGCTCCAGGTTTTCTGCCACCCCAAGTGGCAAAAACAAACAAACAAACAAAAACAAAATTAAAAAACCCTCCAAAACAAAACAAAACAAACAAAAAAACCCCAGCATCGCAGCAACACAATTACACTGCTCCACTCTTCGGTGGCAATTCAGCAGCGCGTCCTTTGCTCCGAGAGGGACCCGCCGCCAAATTGCTGCTGAAGACCTAGATGTGCCTCCCCAATAGCGGCCGGAGGGCTGCCCCTTGGTATTGGCTGCCCGAAGCACCTGCTTCTTTAGCTGCTGCCAGGAGCTGGCCCTGATCAAGGGACATCTAGGTTGCCCCTGGCATGGTCAGCAGCAGCAATCCCTCCCTTCCACTTTCCCCATCCCCAGCTAGACCTACTCAATCTGCCCACCCCTCCAGTTCCCTGGCCCCAACCGGAGCTGCGAGGCTCATGCTTCCCCCAGCATCCATCCCACCTCCAATTCCCTCTCTCCAGCCACAGCAACTCAGCATCTCTCCCTTCCCCATTCGCCATCCCTGCTCCATCTCCCCAGAACCACCAAAGCCAGGGATGAGCCTTCCCTGCAGTGATGAAGTGGGAATGTCCATAATGTTTTCTCTGAATACTGTGTGGGTGCCTCAGTTTCCCCAATGCATTTCTTAAGTATCTAGGTGGTGGGATAAGGGTGTGTGACTGTTGCAGAGTCCCAGAGGGCAGGGGTGTGCAGGAGTCTGCCCAGAGAATGGCCGACACCCTGTCTCCTGGCAACTGATGGCCTGGGCTCCTCCCCTGCAAATGCCAGCTGAAGGTGTTGGAGAACAAAGAGATCAGGTGACCTCCTGACCTGGAAAAGAGACAAAGGCCAGAGGATGGGCTGGAGAGTTTCTGTTTGGAGCTGGCTGGGGAAAGAGAGGGAGGCCCAGAGTCAGGGCCTGGCCTCCCTGCCACCCCAAGATGGACCTGCCTGAGGGGTCCTGTTTCCTATAATTACAAGCTCTGTTTTGGACCGTGTTCCTGTTGTCTAAGAAACCCTCTGTTTTAGTGGCTGGCTGAGAGTCACGTCTGGCTGCGGAGTTGGGTGCAGGGCTTCCCCAGGAGCCCCGCCTGCGCGGAGTCACTAGGAGAAGCACATGGTGTGAGAAGGGGATGCTGAATGCTCCGAGCTCAGACCCAAGAAGGTCGAAGCTGTGGACGCTTCTTGCCCTGGAGATGAGTCTGCTCAGAGGGAGGAGGCTCCCCCAGAGTCCTGCCTGGCTTCGTCTAGAGTCGTTCCAGAGCATCGCCCGGTGATTCCGTGACCACCTGCTATGGGAGGGGCCCTGCAGCTTTGCAGCAGGGATACCAGGCCCGGGGAGCCCCTGTGTGTGGGGTGGGGCTCTCTGGCTCTAACTCGGATGGTGCCAGGAAGTGCCTGAGCCCGCGCCGGCTGGCGATGTGCCAGGGGAGCAAAGGGCTTCCCCCAAGCATCTGACTCCCTGCAGCGGGCCTGTTTCTTCTGCGCCTCGTGGGCTCCAGTCTCTCATTATTCGCTTTCAGCTACACAGCGTGGCTGATACTTGCCAGGCCCAACCCCACAGCAGCCTCGGCACAGAGATAATTGGCTGGGCTGGAGATGGATCAGGTGTGGGGGTTCTGACCTGGGGCAGGGAGCTGGGGGGTGGCAGAGAGGTCGGGGGGGAGGGGGTTCTGACCTGGGGCAGGGAGTTGGGGGGTGGCAGGGAGTAGGGTGGGGGAGGGGGTTCTGACCTGGGGCAGGGAGTTGGGGGGTGGCAGGGAGTAGGGTGGGGAGGGGGTTCTGACCTGGGGCAAGGAGTTGGGGGGTGGCAGGGAGATCGGGGGGGAGGGGGTTCTGACCTGGGGCAGGGAGCTGGGGGATGGGAGAGAGTTTGGGTGGGGGAGGGGGTTCTGACCTGGGGCAGGGAGTTGGGGGGTGGCAGGGAGTTGGGTGAGGGAGGGGGTTCTGACCTGGGGCAGGGAGTTGTGGGGTAGGAGGGAGTTCGGGTGGGGGAGGGGGCTTGGGAGTGGGGTTGGGGTGTGGGAGGAGGTTCTGACCTGGGGCAGGGAGTTGCAGGGTGGGAGGGAGTTTGGGGTGCAGGCACTTACATCAGGTGGTTCCTGGTTGGTGGGGCAGCAAGGCTAAGGCTGGCTCCCTGCCTGCCCTGGCTTCACGTGGCTCCTGGAAGAGGCTGGCGTGGCTGGCTCCCGGTCAGAGAGGCCAAGGGGCTCGGGGCGGGGGCAGTGTGTGGAGCCCCTGTGGCCACCCCTGCACCCAGGAGATGGCCGGTTCCAGGAGGCACGCGGAGCCAGGGCAGGCAGGGAGCCGGCCTTAGCCCTGCTGCGGTGCTGACCGGACTCTTAGCAGCTCGGTCAGCAGTGCTGATTAGAGCCACCAGGGTCCCTTTTCGACCAGGTGTCCCACTCAAAAACCTGGCAGCCCTAAGCAGGGTGCACGGCTGCTTCAGGGGAAGATGCAATAATCCCCCCGGGGGACACTGCTGGAATGACCTCGAGTTAGCGACTGGTTTGGGTGCTGAAATGTTAATCCTTATTGGGCGACCATGCTAAGTCCATCGTTGTGTGTTGTGTGGTTGTGACTGTCCCAGGCTATTAGTGAGATAGGCAGGGGAGGAAGTGTCTTTTCTTGGACCAACTTCCGTTGGTGAGAGAGAGGAGCTTTCGAGCCACACCAGCCCTCCTTCGGCTCTGAGGAAGGGACTCCCAGCAGCCCAGCGAAATACAAGGTAGAACAGATGGTTCAGTGTCAGGAGTTATGTGCCACCCATTTTGCTGGGCCGCCGGGAGTCCCTTTGTCCCTGAAGCAGAGCGCTGTGGGGCTCGAAAGCTTGTCTCTTTCACCAACAGAAGATAGGCCAATGGAAGCTATAAGCCCCCCTCTCCGTGCTTAGGCCAGCAGGGCCGAGTCACTGTACAAACCCCACGCAGTACAGGGGCTTTATGACCCCAAGCTTCCCGCAGCTCATCTGCAACGAAGCTGGCGCTCTGCATGACCTGTCACCAGAGGCAGCCGCTGGCAGCTCAAGGCCACGGAGCTGAGAACAAACCACAGCCACAAAACACCTCATTCACCAGCATCACAAACCAGGCTGCAGAGAGAGCCGGGGTCAGGCTCGGAGCCACAAAGCGAGACTCCAGAGGAGGAGCAAAAGCTGCAAAGCGAGGGCACTGCACACGCGAGAGGCCTGTTCCATTCTCTGACTACTCCGATTGTACGGTTTGCCGGCCAGGGTGGAAGATATTTTCAGCTCCATCCTCCAAGCCCAGCCCCGGAGCAGCAGAGCAATGAAAGGAAAACCCAACCCCAAGGCGCCCGACGGGATGGTACTGCCTGGACAGGGGTGGCCAGTGATCACTCACCCCTAGAACCGTCCCTCAATATCGGGCAATCAGGTGTCCTGCAAGTGTGCTAGTTCCCCATTCTTTTACAGTTACCACTGTGTGCGTTGCAGTGGTACCTAGAGGGCCCAGCTGAGCTTGGGGCCCGGTTGTGCTGGACGCTGCCCACACACTGAGCTAGAGCCAGCCCCTGCCCCAGAGAGATTACACTCTAGCGAGCCAAAGGAAGGAGTATGCCCATTTCACAGCTGAGGAAATGACTTGCCTCTGGCAGAGCTGGAAAATGGACCCAGATCCCCTGAGTGCTACTCACGTGCCTTAACCACTAGCCCAGCCTTCCTCTCAGCTTAGCCTACTTGCAATAGGAGAAAGGCCAGCCTCACTTTAGGGAAAGCATTGCCCAGTGGTTAGGGTGCTAGTCTAGGACTTGAGTGCCTCAGGTTCAATTCCTGGCTCGGCCACACACTTCCTATGTGACGCTGGGCACTTCCCCATGCCTCAGTTTCCCCAATGGGGTTAACAGCCCTGCCTCAGAGTGCTGTGTGAGGATCCCTACATTAAAGATCACATGGTGCTCAGAAATGGGAATGGCCAGAGAAGTACTGTAGCTAGAGTCCACTCTTTGATCAGTGCGCTGGTGTGTTCTCTCTTTAGGGCAGGATACTCAGACCTCAGTGGTTCAGGAGACAAATTAGCAATCAGCATTACCCAAAAGAGGCCCAGGCAGGTGTATTCCTTGTTCATTTACTGTAGTACTATAGGTTCTTATTTAAACAGCGTGACGGGAAGTATTTCATTTAGAAATCTAGATATTATTCTCCCAGAAAAATGACTGGCCAAGTGTCATAAACAGATAGCTAAGGGTTAATGTCTCTTTCACCTGAAGCACCTGACCAGAGGACCAATCAGGAAACCTGATTTTTTTCAACTCTGGGTGGAGGGAAGTTTGTGTCTGAGTCTTTTGTCTGTCTGCCTGCTTTCTCTGAGCTTTGGAGAAGTAGTTTCTGCTTTCTAATCTTCTGTTTCTAAGTGTAAGGACAAAGAGATCAGATAGTAAGTTATATGGTTTCTTTTCTTTGGTATTTGCATGAATATAAGTGCTGGAGTGCGTTGATTTGTATTCTTTTTGAATAAGGCTGTTTATTCAATATTCTTTTAAGAAATTGACCCTGTATTTGTTACCTTAATACAGAGAGACATTTTTATGTATTTTCTTTCTTTTTTATATAAAGCTTTCTTTTAAGACCTGTTGGAGTTTTCTTTACTGGGAAACTTCAGGGAAGTTGAGTCTGTACTCACCAGGGAATTGGTGGGAGGAAGGAGTCAGAGGGAGATCTGTGTGTGTTGGATTTGCTAGCCTGATTTTGCATTCCCTCTGGGTGAAGAGGAAAGTGCTTTTGTTTCCAGGACTGGGAACGGAGAGGGGGAGTCACTCTGTTTGGATTCACAGAGCTTGTGTCTGTGTATCTCTCCAGGAGCACCTGGAGGGGGGAAGGGAAAAAGGATTATTTCCCTTTATTGTGAGACTCAAGGGATTTGGGTCTTGGGGTCCCCAGGGAAGGTTTTTCAGGGGGACCAGAGTGCCCCAAAACACTCTAATTTTTTGGGTGGTGGCAGCAAGTACCAGGTCCAAGCTGGTAACTAAGCTTGGAGGTTTTCATGCTAACCCCCATATTTTGGACGCTAAGGTCCAAATCTGGGACTAGAGTTATGACACCAAGTACTGTTATTTTACCAATCACAGTTTGTTAATAATAACCTAGTAAAAGCATCCCAATTGATTGATACTGTCGCTTGGTTAATAATGCGATCACACCGTGTTTTAATATCATGTGCTGCAAAGAGCCGTGGGGGCCGCATTAAAGAGCCAATTGCCAGCCTCCGGCTGAGTATCACTGCCTATGGGCATGTATTTGAATCCTGTCCTTGGTCACTGTGTACAACACCCCCACAACAGCCCAGCCTCCCGTGGGTACACGTCACGGAATGAGGATTTTGCTTGGAAGCGAATGTAAGTCCTGGCCAGATGGGGGATTGTCCTGATTTTCGGCCAGGCACCAGTCCAAGCCGCTGCCAGTTGTGAGTTCCAGGGGGTGGCTTCCCCTGGGCTCAGGAAAGCCAGCAGCGTGGCTGCTCTGCTCCAGGGCTTTGTGGGTAACGAGGGGTTGGAGCAGCTGCCCGGGTGGGTGAAATAGAGCAGATAAAGGGTTGGTCCAGCCCTTTGCGGCCTGCCTGGTGGATATTAGTCCAGAGTTACAGCTTCAGTCCTCGAAGGAGCACAGGCCTGGGCGGGACCGCCTGGGTCACAAGTCCAGGCCCCTCTTATCTCAGGCAACCGCAGTGCAGCATCCTGTGTGTAAACGTGGCGGCCCAGAATTGTGCACAGTATCCCAAAGGTCTCCGCAGGGCCTTGGCCAACGGCACTAATATATCCCTGTTGTGACTGGACATGCCTTGCTTGAGCTATTGGGCTGCTTTCACGGCCATAGCACATCCTGCCATTTCTCCAGGGAGCAGCGGTGACCACCAGAGGGGGCGGTCACACGTTCCCCTTGTGTGCTGCCCCCATCCACCACTGCCCTCTGCTGGAGGGACTCGGGATTGCTCGGCTATGTCCGTCAAAGCCCCCTCCCGCCCATAGTTGATGGTGACACTCAAGGGGTAGACACCTGCTGCTGGAGAAATCTGTTGCCATTGGGTTGCACAAGACATCTCACATCCTCTCAACTGGAAACCTCTCCCTGTCACCCTTGCCGACGGCTGCTGCGCCCATCACAATGTCTTTGCTAGATGCTACTGCGCGCTGTGGGGGATCCAGAACCAACCTTGCTGAAGCTGGCCAGCAGGTGGCACTGGAAGAGCAGACAAATGGAGTTTATTTCCTCACTGATTTTCCCAAGTGCACATTGCATTGCCAAGGGTTCCCCTCAGCCGGGCGTGTGCCGCTGCTCAGTTCCCTTCCCCACTGGTGCTACAGAGGAGCCGACCGGTCCCTGTTGTCTGGGCAGGGAGCACCCTGCTCAGTAGCTAGAGGGAAGGGAAAGCTGGGCTGCAGGGCAGGGTCTAACAGCCTTGCTGGGGGAAAGGATGGAGCAGCAGGGTGGGTCGAAGCCTGGAGTGACTGAGGCCCATGTTCAGTGACAGGTCACTTGGCCTCGCCATGCCTCAGTTTCCCAGCTGCACCATGGGGTGAACAGCCCTGTGCTGCCTGTCCGGGCATGTGAGGATAAATACATTACAAATTGCGAGGTGCTCAGACATGGGGGTCCAGGTGAGGCTCAGCTCTAGAGATGGCCACGCTGTAATGGGTTGCACATCTACAGCTGTCATAATAGCCCCATTTTATGCATGGGCAAACTGAGGCACAGAGCGAGGCAAAGGGCTTTGGCCAAGCCCACACAGCGAGAGTCATGGCCTCTAGCCATGTGCTCTAACCACTGAATCATGCTGCCTTCCAACCTAGTGTCAGTCACCACAGTGGCTGAGTGCACGAATACATTTCTCCTCCCACTACATAAGTGAGGTAGGCCGGCCATTTTGCCGTGGGGGAAACTGAGGCACAAAGAGAGTAATTTACCTAAGGGAAGAGAGCCTGTGGGCAAGCCAGGGTTTGGGCCCAGGTTTCCTGCTACCTAACTCAAGTCCTTAACCACAAACCCCACTCAGCACCTCCTGCATTGTTCGTTTGGCTGATAGGTCCTGAGGCCAACACCAGCTGTGGCCACGTCTCTGGTGGTTTCTGCCAAAGGCGCTGCAGCAGCATGACATATATCGACTTCAGAATTGGGCCATACTGCTCTGTGAGAGCCTGTGTGGGCCTGTCTGACACTGCGTGATGGGCACAGGATGGCGAGGAATTCCCCCACCGTGCAGGCAGTGGCCAGGAAAGGGCACGGATGTGCGGCAGCATTTTCCTCTGCCCATAAATAACATATAATACCTGTCTCCGCTTGGGGGTGATGCGTCTGGCGATGGGCATTGGCAGGTGGGCGAGGTTGATGGGGCTGCTAGGGAAGCACGAGGAGAGGCCCCGGGCATGTGGCTAATGCATCTCAGCCTTTCCTGCCAGCGCCTTCTGCTAGTCTGGCCCTGGAGCCACCTTCCTAGTCCAGGCATGGCCGCCTCCATGGCTCTGCCAAGCCATCCTGCTGCTGCACATGCCCTGCTGTGTGTGCCACTCTGCCAGCGCTGCTCTGTGCTGACCTGCAACCCCTGACCCTTGCTGGTCCAGGCCTACCCATGTCAATGCCCCTCAGTGCAGCTTTGCCAACCTGCTGCCATCTCTGCTTTGCTCCTTCTCCGCCAACGTAGCACAGGCGTGACCTACCCTGCACCCCTGCAGCTGGCTGCTGCGTGGCTAGACTAATGTCACTACAGCTGATGTGCTGTACCCCAGAGGTGGCTGCATCGCAGAGACTTCAGGCCGTACGCTCTGGGCTCATTTGAGTTGGACCCAGCATATAAAGGTGCAGGCTCAGGCCAGCTCCTCAGCTAGTGTTCACAGGCTGTGGAGTCAATTAACACCAGCTGGGGCTCTGGTTTGTTACTCTCAGCTTGACTGTGCTCTTTGCACCAGGCAGCCCCACACAGTCCCCAGGCGCAGGAGGAAACCAGCCTTCCTCCTCCTCCTCCTCCTCCCTTGGCCACCCTTCGCTCAACTGGCCTCATCAACGTGCGGTGCGAGCAGCCCCACTTCCCTGCTGACCTTCCGGCTGGTCTATTTATAGGGACATTTCCAGGCGAGAGATCTTCAGCTCAGCAGCTTTGAAGGCAGCGCTCGCCACGAGGGGCTCTGGGGCAGGCGCGGAGCTGCCAGGTTTGGAGGCAGGGCAGGAGATCTCAGGAGTGTCCCCAGAGCATGGCGCAGGCCTCGGAGGCAAG
Source organism: Gopherus evgoodei (assembly GCF_007399415.2). Taxonomy (NCBI): domain Eukaryota; kingdom Metazoa; phylum Chordata; order Testudines; family Testudinidae; genus Gopherus; species Gopherus evgoodei. The sequence continues at coordinate 3,859,132 of NC_044322.1, forward strand.
GACAGGGAGTGGCAGAAAGCCGAACTGCTGGCTGGAGAGCTGGTGCCTTTTATTTCATACTTGTGTGTGAGACTCGAGTGCATCCGCGTCCCTGCTGTCAGTCGTTGGGTGAGCTGGACCCCCTGAGGCCCCCTGCTCTGCGGAAACCGTTTCAGGTTCATCTGAACCACAGCTGCCCTTACGCTAGTGAGGACAACTCCAATGGCAACTGATCCTCATGCTTCAGGGCCCAGCTACCAACAGAAAAGATCAGGAAGAAACATTCCCCAGCTGTACAGGAGCACACAAGCAGGGGACTTATGATGGACTGAAATCCTTCCTCTGAAGCAGACAAGGCGCCAGAGTAAATGGGCCATTGGCTTGTTCCGGCAGGGCCGTGCTGGAGAATTAAATCTGGAATGTAAATTACCTTCTCTCAAAGTCCAGGGAGCGCAGGATTTACCCCTTTGTAACAGTGATCAACGAGATCCCTTCCCCCCTCCCCCTGAGGGTCATCTGCTTTCACAGCTCTGCCTCATGTGTCAGACGCTGCTGCACAGTGACTTCCAGTTCTGATGTGTCCCATCCATTCTGGCACAGCCCCGTGGCTGGGCTCACAACTGGGCCCAGGTACACTTGGACGCTTCCTGACAAACCTGAGCTGAGTTTGCCGGGAAATCGGCCGTGTCTTGGGTTCCGTTGCAAACGTTGGTGCAGAGCCGTGGTTGATGGTCCTCAAGCATCCCAATATTAGACCAAGGCACTGTCAGGAGAGTGCCAGGGAGCTCCAGGAGAGCTCCTAGCAGTAGGCACTTTAACTAAAGAGACATGACCCTCACGCTCGGGATCGTGGGTTTACTGAAAGATTTCGAGAGGATGCCTGGTTTTCGTTATATACAAAAGCTAATGCCTTGAGAACATTGCCAGGTCATTAGTGCTGACTGCTGCTGCGGCTCTGTGATTGCGATTGAACTGGTGCCACAAAGATACAGACACCAGGGCCTGTCAGCGGGGATGGAACCTGGGACCTTCAGTAGTAAAAACTCATCTGCGAAATCCTGTTAGATGAGAGGGCTCAGCAGGCTCTCACTGTAACTGTGGGGCCAGCCACCAGGGGGAGACACAAGCACACAGTTCCCAGGGAGAAATTCTGATGGGGCAAAAGCCCACCTGTAAAAGACACAGGCTTCAATGCCAAAGCCTTTCATCGGAGCACCGTGAGCAGTGGTCTCCTAGATACCGGGACAACCCCTGGGCTCCTTGATCCTCCTGATGGAGCGTGACCAAACCATCCCCCATAAATCAGTCCTGGCTGCAAGAGCCACGTCGCTCCTGGGTGGCGTGCCGGGGCTGTGCTTGGAGCAGAGGCTGTGCTGGGCCCCATCAGTCACCCCACATGTTGGGCCATGGGGCCTTTCGCTGCGAGCAGCATGGGGCCCGGTGATGTACGGTGAGCTCTGTATATGTTCCCAGCATAGGAGGCAGCTTCCTTCCCATGGCACACCCAGGCCACTCAGACATGGCACCTTCCTTAGAACTGCAGCAGCCCCGGTCACTGCAGCCCCCTGTGCCCCACTATGCCAGTGCTGGGGCCCCACACAGCTCTGCTGATGGCCTTCGCTCCCTGTTATAATCTCCTGGATCCTCGCACAGCCCTGCCCAGTGCTTCTCTAGCTGAACTTGCAGCCCCTCCCATTGCTAACCTAGCCCCATTCTTCCCCCACAGCCTTGCCAATCCAGCTAAATTCTGCACCTGGCCCTGGGCTTCCCCTTACAGCCCTGCTGGTGCCCGCAGCCCCCCACTATCTCACCTCTGGGCTCCCCTCGCACAACTCTGCTGGTGCCCCTCAATCCCAACCTGCAGCCCCCTGCTATCTCACCTCTGGGCTCCCCTCGCACAACTCTGCTGGTGCCCCTCAATCCCAATCTGCAGCCCCCTGCTATCCCACCTCTGGGCTTCCCTCACACAGCCCTGCTGGTGCCACTCAATCCCAACCTGCAGCCCCCTGCTATCCCACCTCTGGGCTTCCCTCACACAGCCCTGCTGGTGCCACTCAATCCCAACCTGCAGCCCCCTGCTATCCCACCTCTGGGCTCCCCTCACACAGCCCTGCTGGTGCCCCTCAATCCCAATCTGCAGCCCCCTGCTATCCCACCTCTGGGCTTCCCTCACACAGCCCTGCTGGTGCCACTCAATCCCAACCTGCAGCCCCCTGCTATCTCACCTCTGGGCTCCCCTCGCACAACTCTGCTGGTGCCCCTCAATCCCAATCTGCAGCCCCCTGCTATCCCACCTCTAGGTTTCCCTCACACAGCCCTGCTGGTGCCACTCAATCCCAACCTGCAGCCCCCTGCTATCCCACCTCTGGGCTCCCCTCACACAGCCCTGCTGGTGCCCCTCAATCCCAATCTGCAGCCCCCTGCTATCCCACCTCTGGGCTCCCTTTGCACAGCCCTGCTGGTGCCACTCAATCCCAACCTGCGGTCCCCTGCCACCCCACTCCTGGGCTCCCTGCAAAGCTCTGCCATTGCCCCTCAATCCCAACCCGCAGCCCCCTCTAGCCCAGCCCTGGGCTCCCCACGCACAGCTCTGCCAACGCATCTCAGGGCTTCTTTTTTTAAAGGTCTATTAAACATTTATGAAGAAACACAAAAGCAAATGGGAAGGAAGCACATGGTGGAAGGTCTCAGAGGGGTTATCTTCCCAGATACGGAGGCAGCTGGGAGAATAGATATTTGAAATTTAAGGCTCATTATCCTTTTCCTCATGTTGTAGGGCAAAGCTGACCTGATTCTGCGCTCGTGCTGGTTTTACACCAGCAAAACGCGACGGATTTCTAAGGAGCCACTCCCAGTTCCCACCGCGGTGAGGGAGAGCTGAATCCGGACCAGGAGTGCAGCCGTCTGGCCTGGAAGGAGACATGCACAGAGGAGGGGAGTGACTCTCACTTTGGGCCTCTCATCTATCCCGGGGACTTACGTGGCCCCTGGCACTGGTATTGTCGCCTCTCACAATACTTAGTGTATTTAACCCTTGTGACGTTATTGATATAAACTGGGACCATATAGAACATGGTTTGCAACCAAGGTCCTGCAGTGGCACCAAATCTTATGTAAAGGGGGTCATAGAAGGTGTCTAAGACCAGGTTATGGGTTGCTGATTATGATTATGCTGTCTGTATGCCTGTATCATTTTGTAGTTGAAGTTATAAGTATTGGCTGTATACTGTCTGTATTTCAAATTGGTGCTGTGGTTCTGGGTGACACCCCAGACAAGTTGGTGTTAGTTCTGCCTAGCCTGCTTGATGGCCCATTAAGGACCATCAGCTACACAACTGACCCATTGAGAGGAGGCAGATATGCCTACCTCTGGAGGGACTTTGCTACAAACTGAAGCTCTACACAAGGGACTGATGACCCATCCCAGTGGCATACTGTGACAATGCGGTTCTGGTGGGACCCAACTGAGAGTGCCAATTCAGGACCAATTGCTTAAACAGGGCAGTTACAGCCCTAGGCTGGGGTTTTTCCACCTCTAAGGCAAACCAAACCAGCCAGATAAAAATGACTTCGGTTTCACCCCACTGGCTAACCACAAGTCACACAAGCAATTTTCTTAGATACTCCAGTCTCCCAGTATCACCACCAGTGCCACTCATCCTGGGGATGAATGGTTATGAAAACCAACACCCCAATAAAAGAAAAAGGTTCTCTCGATCCCAAAGGACCAAGCCCCAGACCCAGGTCAATATACACATCAGATCTTACCCACAAATCACGCTGTTGCCAATCCTTAGAATCTAAAATCTAAAGGTTTATTCATAAAGGGAAAAATATAGAGATGAGAGCTAGAATTGGTTAAATGGAATCAATTACATACAGTAATGACAAAGTTCTTAGTTCAGGCTTGTAGCAGTGATGGAGTAAAAAGACGGTTACTCACCTTTGTAACTGTTGTTCTTCGAGATGTGTTGCTCATATCCATTCCAGTTAGGTGTACGCGCCGCGCGTGCACATTCGTCGGAAAACTTTTACCCTAGCAACTCAGTGGGCCGGCAGGTCGCCCCCTAGAGTGGCGCCACCATGGCGCTCCATATATACTCCTGCCGGCCCACCCGCTCCTCAGTTCCTTCTTGCCGGCTACTCCGACAGTGGGGAAGGAGGGCGGGTGCGGAATGGATATGAGCAACACATCTCGAAGAACAACAGTTACAAAGGTGAGTAACCGTCTTTTCTTCTTCGAGTGATTGCTCATATCCATTCCAGTTAGGTGAATCCCAAGCCGTAAAAAGGCGGTGGGGTCGGAGTGAAATGTGGCAGAATAAAACTGCTGAGCCAGAGGCTACAGCCTCTCTTGACTGCTGAACCAGGGCATACTGCGAAGCAAAGGTAAGGACCGAGGACCAATGGAGCTTCGCGACAGGTCTCGTGGGTAGAAACACGAGCCAGCAAGGCGGCAGATGAAGCCTGAGCCCTGGTAGAATGCACGGTGATGTGGCTTAGGAAAATATGAGCCAAATCATAACAAGTGGGGATGTCCGCCATCACCCAAGATGAGATCCTCTGAGAGGAAAACAAGCAAGCCCTCCCTTTGGCCCGCTACCGGGGCAGAGCTGGGGCACCTTAGGAAATGATTCTGTCAGCACAATATAATGCGAGCACTCCACAGATGTCCAAGGAGTGCAACGGTTATGCCCATTGCGTTGAGCTGTGGGTAACATGAAAGGCCAAAACACCTTAGGGAGGAAAGCCGGGTGCGGTCATAACTGCACCTTGTCTTTGTGGAACCTTCGTAAGAGCTCTGATCTCAGAGACCCGTCTGGCCAAGACTAGGTTGAGGTCCCAGGGCGGGGCTGGGCGGCGCACCCGAGGGTGCAAGCGCTCCAAGCCCTTGAGGGACCTCGAACCCATAGAGCGTGGGACACTGAACGTCCATCTTAGCCTGCTGGAAGGTAGGGATGGCTGCTGAGAGAATCCTCAGCGATGATACCGCCAGATCCTGCCGCTGAAGGCCAGAGGCAGGCCAAACAGAGGGGATCGAGACCTCAGCAGGAGCAAGATCGAGCGTACTGCAGCTGTAAGGAAACACTTCCACCTGGCTCGGTACGTTGACCAGGTGGAAGGCTGCCTGTCACCCCGACTCAGGTACGCAGGAGCCACCATGAGGCGAAGAGGCTGCAGGTCCGAGTGACGAAGCCTGTCATTGCCCTGAGTGATGAGGTCTGGGCTGACAGGCCGAGCAACGTGGTATGTCAGTGCTGCCTGGACCACTCTGGAGTGATCATGATGATGCACGCTCTGCCCCTGCGGAGTTTGAGCAGGACGTAACGAACCAGTGGGAACAGTGGGAAGGCATAATGCAGTTGGCCGTTCCACGGCATCAGGAATGCGTCCAAGATCGATTCCGAGGAGAGACCTTGGAAGGAGCAGAACACCTGGCATTCCCTGTTCTCGCGGTGAGCAAACAGGTCTGTGTGAGGAACCATCTCCACTTCCGGAAAGCGGGACGCCTCACATGGGGCAGAGTGATCACTCGTAAGACAGGAAAAACCTGCTGAGTCAAAGAGTTAAGACGTTCCGAGCGCCTGGGAGAAAGGACGTCGCCAGCTCCATTGAGTGGGCCATGCAAAAGACCCGGAAATGGATGGCCTCCTGACAAAAAAAGGGGGAAGGACTATGTCCCCCCTGAAGACTTATGAAGCACCTGGCCATTGTGTTGGCTGTAAACACCGAGATACAACGGCCTCGCAGCTGCCGCTGGAACCCCTGGCATGCCAGGCGGACTACTCTCATTTTTGGGGCATTAATGAGGAATGCCAGCTCTCTAGAAGACTGAAGGCCTTAAGCTCGGAGGTGACCATGAGCACTCGAGCAGAGAGATGATGCGTCCGCCGTCAGGGGCAGTGAGGGCTGGGGCGGATGAAACCGCATCCCTGTCCACACCAAGGAGGGAGTTAGCCACCACTCTAGGGAGCCTAAGGCGTTCGAGGGAACGGTGACTACCATGACCACTGGCTCCCTGTCCAAGCGGTACGCCGAGGTGGGCCGGACTTGGAGAGGACGGAGGCGGAGCTTGGCGTGTTTGGTTACAAACTTGCGGGCAACCATGGACCCAGGAGACTGAGACAAGAACGAGCTGAGGTCGTTGGGAAAGCCTTCAGACCTCAGATGATTGATGCCATCGCCTAAAACCGCAGTTGTGATAAGCAGGCTCCGGCTAGGTAGGAGACCAAGATAGCCCCTAGGAAGCCCAACCTCTGCGTGGGAACCAGAGTGGATTGCTCTATAGTAATCATCAGGCCTTGATCTGTGAATAAGACCGTGACGATGCCCACGGGCTGAGTGGTTTGTGTCTCAGAGTCTCCTCGGATAAGCGAATCGTCCCAATACGGAAAAACGCATATCCGACATAGCTACGGTAGGCGGCGACTATGGCCGTAAACCGGGAGTATTCACCGCTGGCTATAAAGCGGAGGCATCTCCCGTGCGGAGGGAAGATGGCATTGCGAAAGTACTCGTCCTTCCTATCCAGGGCGGCATAGTAGCCCCCAGGAGGCAAGGATGGAATAATGGTTCCCAGGGATACCATGCAGAACTCCAACCTTATCCTAAACCGGTTGAGTCCATGCAGGACCAGGGAGGTCTGAGACCTGTGTTCGAGTGGGGGACTAGGGCATAACGGGAGTAAAACCCTTAGCCCCTTTCGTCCGCTGAAGGGGGACAGGGCTGGAGCAATTTAAAGGTGGTACCTATGCTCCATCGTGCGCAGGACCCAGCGATCTAAAAGTAACTGGGGCCATGCCAGGAGAAAGCGGGATCAGGATCCCGTCCTGCGACTGGTACACCGCCCTCCGGCGAACCTTGGAAGGTCCGTCTTTGGTCCCAGTGGTAATTGCGAGGGACCTTGACTTTGGCTTTTTAGGGGGCCTGACGTTTGTCTGCGACCACCTTGGCCTTGCCGTTTTCCAGAGTTCTGCCTCTGGCTAGGCACAGAGTATGGCGGCTGGGGCCATAAAGGCCTGCGTTTGGTCGCTGGCGTATACATGCTGAGACGCATTAGGACCCTATTGTCCAGCAGGCTTCGCAGTCTGGGGCTGTCTCTGCCGCGAAGATGCCGTTACCAACAAAGGGTAAATTCTTTCCCCCGTCCTCCAAGACGGCAGCGAACTCCAGGTGGGAGGTTCGAGGGAGAAACTCCTCCACCCAGGTGCTATAATTATCGCAGGTAAGCAAGGCTTGTTGCTTTGCTACCCAGAGGTGCAGGGCCCCTGCAGAGTACACCTTGCATTCGCCAAGGCTCTTTCTGCTTCGGGGCTGGCGCCCGCTGGCCATCATGTCAGGATCGTGGTCCTGAGCATAAAATCTGCGCATATGGGATGACACGGATGCGTGTCCGGACGGCCATGGAGGTACTAAAAGAAGGCACGGGCCGAGTCTCTGACTCACTCGGACCTTGCCCAACTCGGCACCGGGGACCGGCATCGGGAGACGTATCGGTACCTGGAACGAGATCCAGACCCGCAACCAGAACGGTGTCGGGAGGTCGACCGAGATCTCGAGGCTCGGAGAAGAGCTACAGGAGTCAAGGTACCTGCCCCGGTGCCAGATGTCGGAACGGTGCCGATAGCGGGTCGGCGAACGGGATACCGACCGGTGCAGCGAGTGTGACCAGTACCGAGGAAAACAGCACCGGGACTGCCAGTGGTGTCCGGCGTGCCGACAGGACTTGGAGTGCCTGCGGGACCGTGATCATGAACGGTGCCGCTCTGCTGTACTGACAGGGGACAGTCCCTTGAAGAGACTGTATTACCCGTACCGGCGGAGCCCGGGTCAGGCAGCACTGACTCTGTCATGGCACTGAGAGCCCTCGCCGTTGGTAACATCTCCGGCGTTCAGGGAGCAGCAGGCTCAACCACAGTGCGTACTGGGGAGCTGTCAGGCACCGGATTCGACGGCCCTTGTGGGGCCGGGATCCACGGTACCGAGGTCATCAGAGCTTCGGTAGGTGCCGGTGCCGGGCGAACCGAGTTAGATAAGCTGTCTGGCTGCGGTTCCGTCAGCACTGAAGCAGCGGGAGTAATACGCTCAACCACGGCGCGTGCCGGGGAGCCGTCGGGCACCGGATTCGATAGCCCTTGTGGGACTGGAATCGACGGTGCCGATGTTGTCGGTGCCTCAGAGGCTTCGGTTGGCATGGAAGCAGCCGGAGCAGGAGCTCAACCACGGCGCGTGCCAGGGAGCCGTCAGGCACCGGATTCTACGGCCCTTGCGGGACCGGGATCGACGGTGCCGACGTCATCGGTGCCGCAGCAGGTGTCGGTGCCGGGCGATCCGACTTAGACTAGCCCTCTGGCCGCGGTGCCGTTGGCACGGAAGCAGCCGGAGCATTAGCTCGACCACGGCGCGTGCCGGGGAGCCGTCAGGCACCGGATACTACGGCCCTTGCGGGACCGGGATCGACGGTGCCGACGTCATCGGTGCCGCGGCAGGTGTCGGTGCCGGGCGATCTGACGTAGACGAGCTCTCTGGCTGCGGTGCCGTTGGCACGGAAGCAGCAGGAGCAATACGCTCAACCACGGCGCGTGCCGGGGAGCCGTCAGGCACCGGATTCTACGGCCCTTGTGGGACCGGGATCGACGGTGCCGACGCCATCGGTGCCGCAGCAGGTGTCGGTGCCGGGTGATCCGACGTAGACGAGCCCTCTGGCTGCGGTGCCGCTGGCACGGAGCAGCAGGAGCAATACGCTCAACCACGGCGCGTGCCGGGGAGCCGTCAGGCACCGGATTCTACGGCCCTTGTGGGACCGGGATCGACGGTGCCGACGCCATCGGTGCCGCAGCAGGTGTCGGTGCCGGCGATCCGACGTAGACGAGCCCTCTGGCTGCGGTGCCGCTGGCACAGAAGCAGCAGGAGCAATACGCTCAACCACGGCGCGTGCCGGGGAGCCGTCAGGCACCGGATTCTACGGCCCTTGTGGGACCGGGATCGACGGTGACGACGTCATCGGTGCCGTAGCAGGTGTCGGCGCCGGGCGATCCGACTTAGACGAGCTCTCTGGCTGCGGTGCCGCTGGCACGGAAGCAGCAGGAGCAATACGCTCAACCACGGCGCGTGCCGGGGAGCCGTCAGGCACCGGATTCTACGGCCCTCGTGGGTCCGGGATCAACGGTGCCGACGTCGTTGGTGCCGGGCGAGCCATCTTAGACGAGCTGTCTAGCTGTGGTGCAGCTGGCACAGAAGCAGCAGGAGCAGTAAGCTCTACCACGGCGCGAGCCGGGGAGCTGCCAGGCACCGGATTCCATGGTCCTGGGGGACTGGAATCGACGGAGCCGAAGTCATCGGTGCCTCTGCAGGTGACGGTGCCGGATAACGCAAGTTAGGCGAGCTCTCTGGCTGCGATGCAGGTGGCACGGGAGCAGCGGGAGCAGGGGGCTCAACCACGGCGCGTGCTGGGGAGCCGCCAGGCACCAGCAGGAATCGTAGACTCTCTCGACCTCGGAAGAAGGGAGCGGTGCCGAGTCGACATCGGTGCCGGCGACGGTCGGTGCCGAAAGGCCTTGGTGGTACCGGCGGGGTCCGGTGCCGAGGAGGCGCTTCTGCCCGCCGCTTGAACATCGCTCGGCGCTCAAGGTGGAGGGGTAAGTGAAAGTCCCGCACCTTTTTGTTCTCGGCTTAAAAGCCTTGCAAATGGGGCACTTATCTGTCAAGTGTGATTCCCTGAGGCACTTCAAACAGGAGTCATGTAGATCTCTCTTCGGCCGCGGCTTCTGGCAAGCCGGGCCCCTTTTAAAACCCGGTGAGCCATGCATGGCTCCGGCACTGGGCTCATGGAAGGGGCTACTTCCTGAACCCCGCTAACTAAACTAACCATGTTAGCAAAGAAAACACGTATAACCATACAAATATATATATAAAAGTGTTATAACTGCATAATTATATACGAGAAAACGAGTAGCTAGGGAAGTGGAGGTCAGCTAAGCCGCGCTCCACTGTTCCAACGACCGACACGGGCGGTAAGAAGGAACTGAGGAGCGGGTGGGCCGGCAGGAGTATATATGGAGCGCCATGGTGGCGCCACTCTAGGGGGCGACCTGCCGGCCCACTGAGTTGCTAGGGTAAAAGTTTTCCGACGAATGTGCACGCGCGGCGTGTACACCTAACTGGAATGGATATGAGCAATCACTCGAAGAAGAACTGCAGGTTCAAATCAAGTCTTTGGAGTTCATCCCCTGCTGGGATGGGTCATCAGTCCCTTGTGTAGAGTTTCAGTTTGTAGCAAAGTCCCTCCAGAGGTAGGAAGCAGGATTGAAGACAAGATGTAGATGAGGCATCAGCCTTATATAGTCTTTTCCAGGTGTAAGAATACTTCTTTGTTCTTACTGTGGAAAATTACAGCAAAATGGAGTTTGCAGTCACATGGGCCAGTTCCTGCACAACCTGCTGAGTTACAAAGCATATCTGCCTCCTCTCAATGGGTCAGTTGTGTAGCTGATGGTCCTTAATGGGTCATCAAGCAGGCTAAGCAGAACTAACACCAGCTTGTCTGGGGTGTCATCCAGAACTACAGCACCAATTTGAAATACAGACAGTATATAGCCAATACTTATAACTTCAACTACAAAATGATACAGACATACAGACAGCATAATCATAACCAGCAACCCATAACCTGGTCTTAGACACCTTCTATGACCCCCTTTACGTAAGATTTGGTGCCACTACAGGACCTTGGTTGCAAACCATGTTCTATATGGTCCCAGTTTATATCAATAACATCACAACCCTCTAGCAGCTCCTTAGCCCCATTGTACAGATGAGGAACTGAGGCATTATGTGACTGACCCAGTGTCACCCAGGGAATCTGTAGAGCAGGGCCTTGAAGCCTCAGCTCCTGAGCCCCAGACCGGCCCCCCAACCTTGGGCTATTTTGTAGCTCTTTTACACAGGCCCTGCCATCTGAGTCAATGGGAGCCCTCTCCCTGGGGTGAATTATACACCGATGTTGAGGATCATCCTGTCACATTATTGACTTGAACTGGAATCATATAGAACATGATTGCAGCCAAGGTCCTGTAGTGTCACCAAATCTTGTACAAAGGGGGTGAAATGAGGTGTTTAAGACAAGGTTATGGTTTTCTGGTTATGATTATACTGTCTGTATGTAACCCCCAAGGAGATTACATAGATTCCTGGAGCTCTATCTGCTGGCAGCTCAGGGACGAGGAGCCAAGGCAAACTCAAGAGTCTGCCCGGCAATGAATAGGGAGTGGAGATGCCCCTCCCAGGGAGTTCAGGAGAGGAAAGAAGCCATTTTGAGGAGAGGCTGGAGCCAGCCAGGGCAAGGGCCAGACTGCCTGTGTGAGGAGTTGGTAAGTCCCAGGCCTGCAAGCAGGGTTCCCCCTGAGAACTGGCCTCTAGGGACCTGACCGCAGATCCCTCAGCTGGGTTTTCCTTCCCCACGGATGATTCCCAATTGTTACGATTGCTGAGAAATTTCCCCAGCCAGGCTGGGTTCACCTCCACCTCCCCTGGTGAGCCAGTCCCCACATGGTCAGCGCCGCTAGTCCAGGGCTGCTGCCTGCGGAGTGTGTGACTGGAGGCTGGGCTAGGAGGCTACAGTTTGGATGTTAGGGTAGTTGTATAACCTACACCTTGAGCCCTGCACCCCTTTGTGGTGAGGGGAGATCCTGGGACCAACGCAGCCTGAATCCTGCCTGAGGAGGATCCCTGTCAGCAGACAGCAGCCCCTCTGCAGTGACTGAGGAGTCCAGCGTCATCTTCCAACCTGAAGGTCATGCATGGAGTTCGTGAGTGCACCAGCTTTTAGTTAGTTAGTCAGGGAATTTGTTTTTGGGGATCCCCTACTCCCTGAACTGTGTCTTCAAACCAGTGAGTAAGGGTTTGAGGATTTTATTACCTGCTGCTTGTTACACCTGGGGAGGGATTCACCACCTCCTCCCACTTGTCAGTCCTTTGGGCTGTACTGAACCCAGTCAGCCGCACTGCTAAACCACTGCAGAGAATTTTATGTCATCAAGGGCTCCAGCAAAGTACGCGTACCAACAGGACACTAATTGTACACATGTTACATCAAGTCATGGGTATTTTAGGTGACCCTAAAAATAGTGTTTCACCCTGTTATGTTGTATATGTTGCCTGTTTAATATAATTATTATGTTGAATATATTTTTATGTGTTGAGTTATTTCTTGGAAGTCTCCAGCTATCTGGCAGGTAAATGGGATTACTCTGTAGTTAGAATTTTCCGCCCAAGCTTCCCTGGTGACCCTGCCAGGAAGGAGCGAGGGGGGTGGAGGCACCGCCAAATAATTTCATAGCAAAAAAGAAAAAAGATTCACCCAGCTGAGTGGGTGGCGGGATCCAAAAGAACCCAGACCTGTCCATCAAAACCTGTAAGCGGATTGCCCTTAAAGGAGGTAATCAGGTAGAGGGGGGCGCTACATATATGTGTGTATCAACTTTGCAGTTGAAGTTATGAATATTGGTTCTATACTGTCTGTATTTCAAACTTGTGCTGTGCTTCTGGGAAACATCCCAGACAAGATGGTGTTAGCTCTGCTTAGCCTGCTTGATGGCCCATTAAGAACCATCAGCTATACAATTGACCTGTTGAGAGAAGGCAGATACGCCTTGTAACTCAGCAAAGTATGCAGGGACTTGCCCATGTGACTCCAGACTTCATTTTGCTGTAATTTTCTACAGTAAGGACAAAGAGGTTCTTATACCTGGGAAAAGACTATAAAAGGCTGATGCCTCATCTCCATCCTGTCTTCAATCCTGCTTCTTACCTCTAGAGGGACTTTGCTACAAACAGAAGCTTTGCACAAAGGACTGAATGACCCGTCCCAGCTGGGGATGTTCCAGAGACTTGATTTGAACCTGCAGTTTATCACTGCTACAAGCCTGAACTAAGAACTTTGCCATTACTGTATGTAATTGATTCCATTTAACCAAGTCTAGCTCTCATCTCTACCTTTTTCCTTTTATGAATAAACCTTTAGATTTTAGATTCTAAAGGATTGGCAACAGCGTGATTTGTGGGTAAGATCTGATTTGTATATTGACCTGGGTCTGGGGCTTGGTACTTTGGAATCAGAAGAACCTTTTTTCTTTTACTGGGATATTGGTTTTCATAATGATTTGTCCCCATGATGAGTGGCACTGGTGGTGATACTGGGAAACTCGAGTGTCTAAGGGAATTGCTTGTGTGACTTGTGGTTAGCCAGTGGGGTGAGACCAAAGTCCTCTTAGTCTGGCTGGTTTGGTTTGCCTTAGAGGTGGAAAACCGCCAGCCTTGGGCTGTAACTGCCCTGCTTTAAGCGATTTGTCCTGAATTGGCACTCTCAGTTGGGTCCCGCCAGAAGTTACACAACCTAAGGGAGCTTGATGTTGTTTAGACCTTGCGCTGGGGTGAGCTTCAGCCCTACGGAGAGATCTCGCAGGCTCGGCTGCTTCGCTTGGGCAGTGGTCAAAGGGACGTGCCCCTACGGCCCAGGTGTTAGGAACACACCGTGTTTGTAGCACACAGACACTGGCCCACTTAGCTCGCGGGCACTGGCACGCTGCTGAATGGGGCGGCCACTCAGAACATCAGCCTGGCAGTGGGGAGAGCCCAGCACCTGCTGCAAATCCAGGCCTCCATCCCTTGGCAGCAGCATGATGCAGCTGAGGGCCTAGGACACACAGCTAAGCCAGTCTGCGGCCAGTTCAGTTCAATGCTGCTCACGCTGGCACGTGAAAGACAGACATTCAGTGCTCCGAGAGACAAAGCCTTAGTGGGTGGCCAGCAGTGTAGCTCCGGTGAATGCCCTGGCTTGGTGCTGACTGACACCAGCTGGGGCTAAAAAAGGCCGGTGTAAATCAGGCTCGTGTACTGCAATGGACGCATAAACTGACTGGACTCTCTGCCTGCAGGATTGGACCAGTGAGCCCTGAGCAAGCTGCTCTAGGATGACATCCTCATAAAATCAGACTCAGGAGCACCGGGGGAGCTTTTCTTCTCGCTGAACTCCAGGGCTGACTGTCCCCAGCCGTGTGGGCTATGACAGCCCAGAGAATGTTCCCGCTGTCATTAAGGGGAAGGCAGGTCACTTAAACCCCTTCCAGCATCTGCAGAGTCACCGAGCCGCTTTCTCCTCTTGTTCTGAGTGGGGCCCCACCCCACCCACGGCACTGATGAGGGTCACTCCAGCGTTCCACCAGGGGGAGTGAGCAGGGAATCAAGCACACTGCTGGCTGCGCCCCGGCTTTCTCTGCTGGAGGCTGGGGAACAATCTCTCCTCCAGGCTTTTTTCAGCCATGCCGGTGGCGTAGTCGGTTCTGCCAGCTGGGAACCTCTCCCAGCAGCGCGGAAATTAACGCCATCAGCCTCCGGTGCGGCTGCAGTGAGTTTAATCTAAGTAATAAGCTCCCAGGCTTGTCACCTGTCTGTGGCTCATGCCAAAGCCTGGAACATCTGTTGAGCCTGTGTGAAGGGATGGAAACAGGCTATAGGCACAGCTGAGAGCTCTTTTTGTTCAGCGAAGCTCCAGGTTGAATTGTCGCTGGGTTTCCCAGGCTGTTACTGGCCACGTTTTACGTTCATAGACAGTTCAACTTTACAAATGACACCCATGCCCTAGCCAGACAAGACTAACGGTAGAAGAAAGGCAGGATCATTGCCCCTGTTTTATAGGGAGGAAACGGAGGCATGGATTGATTAATACGTTTCTGCCCCCTGTCTTGGCTGTTTAAACTCTTCAGGGCACGGACTGTCTCTCTGTGTGTAGGGTATGGGGGGTGTATCCTTAATCTCAGTTGGGTCTGCTGGCTGCTGCTGTAATATAATCAATGATCTTGTGCTTGTAGGGAGCTGGGCTGATTGAAGAGACAGGACTGGCCCATCATTAGCTGCTATGGGTCTGTCGTCCTTGCGTCACAGTGGCTTTGTCATCATTCGCACCTGTGCAAAGTGCTCATGGCACACTGCCATTCTGAGCCAGCATGAGCTAGTGGGTAGTGCATGGAGCCAAAGAACCTGGGGGCAAGTCCCGGCTCTGCCACTGACTGCCTGTGCAACTGCTGTTAAGTCACGTCATCTGCCTGTGCCTCAGTTTCCCCTCCCACCCTTGCTTGTCTTAGCTCTTCGGGGCTGGGACTGGCCCTATGTGTATGTGCAGCGCCTGACACAATGGAATGCTGATCTCAGCTGGAGCCTCTGGCTGCTGGAGTGATATGAATAACACTCTTTTCGTGTTTCACAGCCATTTTGCACATGTGTAACTGACAACACAAGGTCGGAAGTCTGGAGGCATGGGGACTAATGACTAAATGCTTTTGGGTTCAGTGTGAGCAGATGAGAACCTTCCTCTTGGAATCAAGATCAGTTGAAAAGGGCAGCGCTACTGGCAAATTGCCAATCACAAAAAGAGGGTGTATTTTTTGCCCAAATATGGTCTTTTTTAAAAAATGAAACTTTGCACCCTCATTTGTCAACACTTACAATGGTTTCTGCTTTTCACATTATGTTCTGAGATATTTTTAACAGAAAATTGTATTGAAAAATTGGTCCAGACATTTTCCTTTTATCAAAACCGTGGTTGGCAGTTGAAACAAATGCAGTTATCGGTACACAAAGCTGATCTCGCCAAAAAGTCCACTGAAATGTCACAAATACCAGAAAATTCATCCATTTTAACCCCTGTGTAATGGAAACCAATTTGAAATTGTTCATAAAATCATTTGTCACAGATTCATAGATTTTTTAGACCAGCAAGGACCCCTCGATCACCTATCTGATCTCCTCTATATCACATGCCATTACGTTTCCTCCCGTTACCCTGTGCTGGACCCCAAAACTTGTGTTTGGCTTAAGCATGTTTTCCAGAAAGGCAGCCAGTCTAAAGATGGAGACGCTCTCGCTGCCCTTGATCATTTGTTCCAACAGTCAATCACCTTCACCCATGGAAACTTGTGCCTTATTTCATGTTCGAATGTGTCCACGTTCTGATGCCAGCTGCTGGGGCCTGCTGGGCCTTTCTCTGCTAGAGTCATTTTTAGAAATTAATTTTCAGCCAGTTCTACTGGAGGAAGATTTGTCTGAATTTTATAACGCCCCCCCAAATTGGTGTGGATGTCAAGATGTTTCAGGGCTGTGGGACGGGTCAGGTCTCTGTGCCGGGGAAACAAGGAATTCAGCTCAGGCAGCCTTGCGTTCCGTTTGAGTTCACAGCGTGCAGCACACACCAGCGTAACTTCTTTCAATGGTGTTGCCCTGGGCGCTTGGTTCCTAACACTTGTTGGTGAGCTCTGAAATCCACCTGGTACAAGATTCAGCCTGCAAATCAACCGAGAGCAGCTTCTGACCTAGCAAACGTGGCCAGGAATGAAAAGCAGATGACAATGCCCCTGTTTAATTCGGTATTTCCAATTTTCTTCTCTTGATTGGGCTCTTCGTTTTTAATTTGATTTCCGTGCTTTCTGTTTATTTCACTGAATACCAGGGCAGCTGAGCTGGTGTCTGATTTATTGTGTCTTTCCCCTCCCTCCCACGATATGCCCCAACCAATTTATAGCTGATGACAGAAAACAAGGGCATTAATAACAATCCAGGGAGAAATGGCTTTCATGTGTCAATTTCAGCAGCCACCTTTATCCCCAGCTATGATTTGCGGGTCCCTGCTTGGGATGGGGGCTTCTCACTCTCCTTCTCTGTAGAGGTTTTTCCTTGCAAAGATTTGATCCTGTCCAGCACAAACACAGAGCATGATGTTAGAGAGTACTGGGCAAGGGTGGAGGAGACCTTACTTCTGCATTATGGAGAGCTCTGCTGCTAAGCCAGGCCCAGAGGTGCCGGGGCTAGGGACTGACTGGCCCAAGTGCCGGACTATGAACTGCCAGGGCCGGAGGTGCCGGGGCTCTGAACTGCCAGGCCCAGAGGTGCCGGGGCCGTGAACTGCCAGGCCCAGAGGTGCCGGGGCCGTGAACTGCCAGGCCCAGAGGTGCCGGGGCTCTGAACTGCCAGGCCGAGATGCCAGGGCTCTGAACTGCCAGGCCCAGAGATGCCGGGGCCGTGAACTGCCAGGCCCAGAGGTGCCGGGGCCATGAACTGCCAGGCCCAGAGGTGCCGGGGCCATGAACTGCCAGACTCGGAGGTGCCGGGGCTCTGAACTGCCAGACTCAGAGGTGCCGGGGCTCTGAACTGCCAGACTCAGAGGTGCCGAGGCTGTGAACTGCCAGGCCCGGAGGTGATGGCTCTGAACTGCCAGGCCTGGAGGTGCCGGGGCTGTGAACTGCCAGGCCCAGAGGTGCCGGGGCTCTGAACTGCCAGGCCCAGAGGTGCCGGGGCCATGAACTGCCAGACTCGGAGGTACTGAGACTCTCAACTGCCAGACTCGGAGGTGCCGGGGCCGTGAACTGCCAGGCCTGGAGGTGATGGCTCTGAACTGCCAGGCCTGGAGGTGCCGGGGCCGTGAACTGCCAGGCCTGGAGGTGCCGAGGCTTTGAACTGCCAGGCCCGGAGGTGCCAGGGCTCTGAACTGCCAGGCCCAGAGGTGCCAGGGCCGTGAACTGCCAGGCCCAGAGGTGCCGGCTCTGTGAACTGCCAGGCCCAGAGGTGCCAGGGCCGTGAACTGCCAGGACCAGAGGTGCCGGGGCCGTGAACTACAGGACCAGAGGTGCCAGGCCGTGTTTCCATATTAAACATCTCTCAGGGAGGTCACACCACACTCGATTAGTTCTGTGGCATGTTGAACCTGGGAAAGCAGATCAGAGGATCCCAGCAGTCCCTGCTGGTCATGGAATCCATGAATCTATTTCACTGTTAGAAGAAAATTCTGGCTACCTTTTCCCATAGCCCACCGACCTTCCCCCTCTGCCTCCTCCCTTCTCGCTGCAGAGACTGCGGACAGATCCCTTACGAGTCGCTCCCTCCTCGAAAAGGGCTTGGGGATGAGTCATGAGTGGGAGCAGTGCTGCCAATCAGTCTAATAACCAGGGAAACCTGACAAGGGCCTTGGATTTGCCTAGGAAGCGCTGGAAATTTAATCAGCGAGAGCTTAGCAACGAGGGAAGATTTCATAGCCAAGGAAGATGAATCAGGGCTGCTCGAGATGGGAGAGGTAATACACTGGGTCACCCCAGGCAGGCGTGATCCCTACAGCCGGCTTTTGAGAGGGCTGCGTTTCAGATCCGTTTGCTGGGCTGAAGCAAGGCTGTAAATTGAGCTGGGGTTCCCATGAATGGAGACTTGGCAAACTGCTCCCTCTTGCTTTCCTAGCTCCCCCTGTGCCTGCCCACCGGTTCCTACCTGCCTGACAGTCTCCCGGGAGATCCCGTGCTCCCCCGGGGTCCTGCTTCCTCTGCTCAGATGTGTTCTGTAGCATTAGAGGTGTGGGTGGGCTTATAAACATCCATATCAGCTGTTCTCGGGCCTTGGCTGGGTTCTGACTGCGGCCACACTGCCCTGGCCCATGTTGCCTTATCGGCAGATTTCACTGCGCTGCAGGGCATAGGACTCGCTAATCCAGCCAACCAGTTCAGCTGTTCCCAGCCCCAGGGCAGAGTCCTTCAGTGCCAGCCCATGCCCTGCGAGGCCACGACCTCTCCTCTCTGCCCAACCAACCATCCGGCCACATCATTGATTCACTTGCCTCATTCCAGAAGCCAGACATGTTCAGCACCATTGCTTCTCCAGCCCCCAACTGGCTAGGCTTTCAGTGACATGCCTCTTCAGACACTCCGATTCTGGCCTGAAGAATGGGAAAGAACTGGATACCACCAGCGTGCCCCGGGGTGCAGAATACAAGACACCAAGACCAGGTCAGACCCTGCAATAGGCTGAGCACCCTCCCATCCCATTGCAGGAGCATGTCTTCCTGAAAGATCTCTCGATCCAAGAATCACTGGGTGAATTATCTGGCCTGGGCTATGCAGGAAGCCCGACTGGATGATCAGGGGTCCTCTTCTGGTCTTCCTAACTAGGAATCTTTCTGTGCATTCCTTGCGGGACGGGGGTTGGGGGGGTGTATTTGGTGATGGGAGTTAGGGTCACAGGATTGGAAAAGACCTGCTGGGCCATTGAGCCCAATAAAAATGATATCAAATGATGGGGCCTAAATGAGTTGTTCCCACTCAAGAAAGATGTTGGAGTCATTGTGGACACTTCTCTGAAAACACCCACTCGATGTGCAGCGGCAGTTAAAAAAGCAAACAGAATGTTAGGAACCATTAGGAAAGGGATAGATAATAAGACAGGAAATACCATAATGCTTCTATATAAATCCATGGTACGCCCACACCTTGAATACTGCGTGCAGATGTGGTCACCCCATCTCAAAACAGATCTATCAGAACTGGAAAAGGTGCAGAGAAGGATAACAAAAATGATGAGGGGTCTGGAACGGCTTCCGTATGAGGAGAGATTAAAAAGACTGGGGCTTTTCAGCTGGGAAAAGAGACGACTAAAAGGGGATATGATAGAGGTCTATAAAATCATGACTGATGTGGAGAACATGAATAGGGAAGTGTTATTTACTCCTTCTCATAACACATGAACTAGGGGTTGCCAAATGAAATGAACAGGCAGCAGGTTTAGAACAAACCAAAGGAAGTATTTCTTCACACAACGCACCGTCAACCTGTGGAACTCATTGCCAGGGGATGTTGTGAAGGCCAAAACTATAATGGGGATCAAAAAAGAATTAGATAAATTCATGGAGGATAGGTCCATCAATGGCTATTAGCCAAGATGGTCTGGGATGCAACCCCGTGCTCTGAGTGTCCCTAGCCTCTGCTTGCCAAAAGCTGGGAGTGGATTGACAGGTAGCTGATCACTTGATGATTCCCCGTTCTGTTCATTCCCTCTGAAGCACCTGGCATTGGCCACTGTCAGACAACAGGGCGCTGGGCTAGCTGGACCATTGATCTGACCCAATCTGGCCTTTCTTATGTGCTTATGTCCCCTGAGAAAACTGACAGGTGCTACCCACAGTGTGTGACCCATGACCCCATGAAAGCACCACCTCCCAAGTCTGGGGCTCAGGCTGTCCCACAAGCCGGGCTGGCTGCCATGTGTAGGCAAGGACCCCAAGGACAAACAACTGCTGTTAAAGCACTAACTGGCCGTTAATCAAAGCTAAAGCGATTCCAAGCAGGCAGCCAAAAAGGGAGGGGGCTGAGCCCAGAAAATAAAATACTTTGATCATCCTTGTCAGCTGGCCACTCCAGGAAAGGGAAAAAACCCAGCATTCAGCGCCAATCAATACACACACAGCCCTATTATTTAATTACTGCAAGCAAGTGGAAAAGTGCCTTCGTGAACCGCTGCCACTCTCTTGACATGTCTATGCAATTAGTGGAGCCCACCCGCCAGCATGTAAGGCGTGAGTGTGGCTAGAATAATGAAGTCTGAGTCCTCTGGATGCCTTCACTGGCCAACGTACAAGGGATGGGGATCGTCAAAAATGACGTGCCCTAAGAACCCAAATAAGTCAAAGCTGAGGGACGCAGCTGCTCTCATTCGCTGTTTCCACTTACTGGGGAGTTTGGTCCATCCCTTTCCAGCTTAGAGAACAGCGAGTTCATCAGGGCAATGGGATGGATCCTGGCCTCAAGCCTATGGTATTGTATAGGAACAGGGTAGGGGCACTTTAAAACCTTGGTGATCCTCCAGCAGTGCTCACTGTGTTTTGTGTTTCAAAAGCCAGCCAGAGATGCAGTGTGTATGGAACTAGGTCTGAGGTGTTGGGGTGTCATTACAAAATGTGGGATCTGGGACCCAGCTGAGCCCTGGGGGGTTTCCTCATTGTGTAATGAGCAAAAGATGCATGGAGCAGGATAGGACCAGAAAGCTCCTCGATCGCTTCTTCTCAATGCCCAACAGAGTCCAACTACCTTCCTCTTCTTCCCTGGTCCTTGGGCCTTTGTTGCCCAGCTGAATCCTGATCAGCCACAGCCCTCCTCTAGATCCTTTCCCCTCGGGTCTCTCTGGTCTTTGCACCTGGCTGATTCACTCTCGTGCCAGAGCCATCTCTGACTGCAGATCAGCGGCCATGTTCCCCGTGCGCCGTCTTCCTCTCAGGTCCCTGCAACGTGCCTGAGTGACTCCCTGTCCTGGCATTCTGGGCTTTCTGAGGAGATCCTGCCATTCAGAGTCACAGCCACCCCCTCACAAATGTCTCCAGCAGGTGCCGCCTGCCCGAGTGCTCAGGACTGGGCAGTACTTGGCAGCACGCTGCAGCTTTGGGGGGGCAGGCATGGGGCAGAGTGGCAGGTCTGGGGTCAGCATCTCTGCCCTCTTCTTAACCCTCCCTCTTTGTCCAGCGCGTTTCTCGTTTACATGTGCCTCACCCATTTCAGCTTGGTGCAGCGTGGTTAATGGCTGTGGCAGATGCTGGATAGGCAGCGCTGGTGCCGCTGGTGTAGGATGTAATAGGAAGAGATCCTGAGACATAAGCCCTTGTATCAGAGGCCTGGTATGAGGCAGGACCTGCTCACAGAATCTGGCGAGAACAGGGCGGCTGTTGCAGAAATACACATTCCTAAGACGTGCTAGGCATAGAGAACTCGCGCAAACACATCCCGATATCAAGTGGTACCAGAATGTCCCGATATCAAGGATGGTACAAAAACATTCCTCAAGGATAACGGGAACACACTGACCCTCCTGAAAGATAAGGTCAGGATGACAGTAGGTAATAGAAATGTTTTGATAGAACCAGCATGTACAAGGTGATGAGTGATAACTAGTCATGGCTGGAGGCAGTAACTATGTCAGAGCGGCAATACTAACTAGTTTGTCTTGGGGTATAAAGATGCAGAGGGAGTATCTTTGTCTGGCCTAGGGAGGAACGGAAAGTCTCGCCGTTCACTGAGCTAGTTCATTGTTACGGGCATACATGTATTAGTGGGCCAGTAAAGTCTGCGGGATACTAGTACCGTGCTTTGTTGACAATAAACCTGGCCGGGTGCCTTCATCCCTTAACAGATCTCGTGGTCATTGGACGGTTTGCTCAAGGTCTGCCATGCCAGCTCTCTGTGCAGGGCTGGGGCAGCACAGAAAAGAAACACACACACACACAGCCAAACATCTCTCAACATCTAACCACACTGGTGACCCATGACCACTGATCTGGTGAGTAAGCGCACTGCCCTCTGTAGGAATCATGATCTAACATGACAGAAAACCACAAGCTAGGGAACTCCCTAGGCACAGACACACAGCATACTCCATGCATACCACCCCTAGTGTGGGCTACACACAGATACATAGCAAATGCCCACACCCACACAACCCCATGCACACACACAGCTTCTAGCGTGGCTTACACACAGCACACACCCTCCACACACAACCCCTAGCATGGGTAACCTCCCCACATACACAAAACCTCTACTCTGGGTTACCTCAACCCCGCGTGGGTGTCCCCCCACCCACAAGCCCTGCATATCTGCCCCCTTGTGCGGGGTCCACTCATTCACTAATTAGAAGTCTCCCTGCGCCTTTCGACCCAGACAAAACTTTCGGGGCGATTTGGCTCTGGGGCTTTGGGCCGGCCCATTCCAGTGAGCCATCTCCCGTGTGCTCACATTGCCGCCCAGCCCTGTGATGTCCAAGCTGGGGCACTGTTGTGAAAGTCCGTCCCTCGGGTTTGGGGTTGCTTGCTTCGGGCTTCGTGTCTACCCTGGACACCCCCAAAGCCAGGCTGATTGACTCAAGCCGTGGTTGAGTTGCTCAAGGCGACAGCCCCCTGATGCCCAGCATAACCCTTCTGCTTCTGCTTTGATAAATGCACCAACTGTTACCCTCTGATAAGGGCTTGTCAACGCTGAGACCCCATCCCTGTAGTGCTGCAGTGAAGACATGCCTACGCCAATGGGAGAGGTTCTCATAAGAACATAACATAACGGCCATACTGGGTCAGACCAAAGGTCCATTTAGCCCAGTATCCTGTCTGCTAGGTGTCCCAGAGGGAGTGAACCTAACAGTGATCTCTCTCCTGCCATCCATCACCACCCCGTGACAAACAGAGGCTAGGGACACCATTCCTTACCCATCCTGGCTAATAGCCATGAATGGACCTAGCCTCCATGAATTTATCTAGTTCTCTTCTAAACCCTGTTATAGTCCCAGCCTTCACAACCTCCTCAGGCAAGGAGTTCCACAAGTTGACTGTGCTGTGTGAAGAACTTCCTTTTATTTGTTTTAAACCTGCTGCCCATTAATTTCATTTGATGATCCCCCTAGTTCTTGTATTATGTGAATAAGTAAATAACTTTTCCTTATTCACTTTCTCCACATCACTCATGATTTTATATACCTCTATCATATCGCCCCTTAGTCTCCTCTTTTTCAAGCTGAAAAGTCCTAGCCTCTTTAATCTCTCCTCATATGGGACCCTCTCCAAACCCCTAATCATTTTAGTTGCCCTTCTCTGAACTTTTCTAAGGCCAGTATACCTTTTTTGAGATGAAGAGACCACATCTGTACGCAGTATTCAAGATGTGGGTGTACCATGGATTTCTCCCCTTCAGCACCAGCATTGTCTCCCTGCCCCAGCCTTCCAGGAAATAAATATGCCTGCAGAGGCAGCCACTGGGGGCTGCTGGCACCAATGGGCTTAGCATCTCTATAGGCTGCTGTGCGTTTAATGTGCCAGCTGCTCTCTGCTTCCCAGCCAGGTCGATGGGCGAGGAGGAAGGCGCTGATGTCTGTGGGGAATGCTTTGTCACTCTTGGCACCATCGGCTCCTCTGAGCCCAGCCTACATGTTTATACATTGGAGGACGCTATTGCAGGGCAACCGGCTGCATCAGCTCTGTGCCGCTTCTTAGCTTGCCCTCCATCCAGGTGCCAAGCCCACCTCCCCCCCCCCCCCGCGGAGCTCAAGGCTGTATGCACATGGGCTGCCACGGGGGAGCCATGGCTCAGGGCATCCAGAGAGCTGCATGGTCAGATTTGAATGCTGGTACCACCTACACCGAGTTTCATTTTGAATGGGCGGAGCTTATTATATGGGCAGAGCTTGGAAGAGCAGCACCATCTCCCTGTCCCAGTTTGACCTCTGCTTTGTACCATCAGGGCCCATTGAGGGCAGAAGGGGGTGTCCTCCTTGGAAGGGGGCTATCAAAATGGGCCTGACTGGCCCTCTGCTTGGCTGTCTCCGCAGGGGGGCCAACTTGGCCCTGGAAACTAATCTCCCCTTTCACTGGCGGCCCTGTCGGAGAGGCTCGGGTTGGCCTTGCAGGGCTCTTGAGCTACGCCCCCTCTGGCCAGCCAGCAGCATCCTAAGCCCAGTTCAAACAGATCCTCGGGATATGTGTGTCCCACTCGGGCTACGGCCGGTCTGCAGGCCTGTCTGACTCCAGCTGAGAATGACTTGCTCATATGTCTCTCTGGTTCCTGGGTCCATGGAGGTGGAGGTCAACCATAGAGCCTTATAAAGAGATATTGGCAGGGGGGAATCACTGTTAAGAGGTAGAGGGTGCAGAGAGAGTGTGCAGAGGTATGGGGGGAGAGGCGCAGAAACCTGGGTACCCTCCCCCCAATTTTGCCTACACCCAGAGCACCAGAAACTGTAGGGCCAAGTTCGATGCATACATGGGGGGTGGGCGGGGGAATAACCGACAGTTCAGAGCTGCCTATCACTCAGCAGATGCAGTTTCCAGGGTTTCATTAGCACTGTTCTTCATGTTCACATCCATTGTTCACAATCTCTTTCATTCGGGTTCAACCCACCCTCAAGGCGAAATGCCCCAAAGCCGCTGAGTTTGGCTTGGTTTCGCTCGGTTCAGCTGCCATGACCTTGCTGGGACTGGGCCCTGTGCTGTCAGGGGCCATGGGCAAAGCCTGGGTAGATGGATTTACCCCCCCCCCCCACTTCTCTCTCGGTGTGTGTACATACAGATACAGGGGTGATCTCCGTGTGATACATTGCACAGATGAGCGATCAGTCGCACAGGCGTGTAATAAGCAAACATATCACATCCCTGTGCATTTTAGCACGTACCCATGTGAGCGCATCACCTTCCCACCAATCCATTTCCCCTGGGGCTTCTTTTGACCTTCCTAACCCCTCACCAGCTTTAGTTTTAAAACCAAACAAACCCAGTCTGGAGTGGAAACGTCTCTAGCAAGCTCTAGTGCTGGCTTTTCAGGGTATCAAAATGCCATGGCTGGCTTCAAAGCTCGGTGTTACCCTCGAATCCCTGCTGGAGCTGGGAGATTGATCTCATGCATGGGGGGAACCGCAGGGAATTAGTGGCTAGGCCGGGGGAATATGAGGATCCTTTTGATGCCAGGCGCTAGAGAACTACTGTCTTGTTGGTATTAATACTTTTGTTCATTGATTAAATGTACTAAGTAAATGCCAAGAAATATCCATTAATTTTCAAGGTAATGTAAAGCAAACACAAGTAATTGTATTACTTAGTACCAGCCACTAAAAATGACAGAGGGATCCACTGAAATCTTGCCGCAAGCTTCAGTGGGTTTTGGGTCAAGGCCCAGGCATTCTTTTCTCGTTGAACAGGCTGTTAGCGAAAAGGGAAGGCAGCGCTGTCTAGTGGTTAGAGCAGAGGAACAGAAAGTTAAGTCTTCCCAGACCCATTGCCGGCTCTGCTGCTGGCTTTCTGTATTGGTAAGTGGTTGTACTGCTCTGTGCCTCCATTTCCTCACTGGTAAAAGGAGGGTTAATCATACTGCCTTCCCCTCACTGAGGGGCTCTGAGGCTGAATTGAGTTTGCACAGTGCTTTGAGATCCACAGATGGGCGGAGCTGTAATGGTAAGGAAACAAATACTGTTAAGATACAAAACGTAATTGAACGTAACTCTTAACCAGGGACTTAGAGGCTGTTCCTAGCTCTGCCACTGCCCTGCTGGGTGACCTTGGGTGAGTCACTTTCCTCACCCCGTGCTTCAGTTTCCCCATCCTGACCATGGGAATAACAATCCTTATCCATCTCCTAGGGGCACCATGGGGTGGTAAATTCACTGATGTCTCCAGGGTGCTTGAAGACCCGGCAGGTGGGGAGGAACAGGCTGTATTATGGTAGCCTGGACTGTGACCTGTAGGGAAGGAGCCTGGAATGGCCTCACATGACCCAACAGCTCCTTCCTCTCTCTGAGCACTGTGAGCCTATGCCAGCAGCTGTTGCGTTAATGAGCCCTGCACGCACAACATGCAGCAGCTGTGCTGGCGGTGCCTCCCCACGGAAGGTTTGCGCTGGGGTTCCCCACCCCGCAGCCTGATTATGCCAGTTTAATTTGCTCATCAGCACAGATGCTGCCTTGTTCTGCACTTCATCCTCTTCAAAGAGCGAGCAGGACAGCCGGTCCTTTGCTCGGCGCTGCAGTCCCTCGCCTTTAATCATGCCAGCAGCCAGCGATCCCCCTCCACGTCCTTGCAGCTCGCTTCTCCCTGCAATTAGACCAACCAAAAGGAACACTGGGTCAGGGATCGAGCTCCTAATGCTGGATGCAGGCTCCAGCCGTGAGAGCTTTAATGATAAGCTGCTGACTGAGGGGATGACGGTGTCCTGAAATCATAACTCATCTGCGGTGATTGCCTTGTGTCATGGAGTGTGGGGGAGTCCGGTCCTGCACCCCTTTTCCTGGGACCCACAGAGACTCTCAGCCAGCCAGTAAAACAGAAGGTTTATTGGACAACAGGAACACCGGTCACAGCAGAGCTTGCAGGCACAGTCAGGACCCCTCCACCGAGTCCTTCTGGGCTTTCAGGGTGCTTGGATCCTAGCTAGGATACCCTGAATTCCGCCCACACAGCCCCAAGCCAAAACTCAAACTGCTTCCCTCCTGCCACTCCCTTCCTTTGTCCCTCTTCCCGGGCAAAGGTGTTGACCTTTCCCCTCCCTTACCTAGCTCAGGTTACAGGCTCCGGTATTATCCATCCCCTAAAGTCCTCCCCTGCTCTCCCATTCCCCACACAGACAGCCCCTACTCCATCACACCCTGCTCATAGCCTGCTCTGCAGAATCAGAGAGGCACAGGTTTTAGCCACCGGCTCCCTCCATGCCCATGTCTGGATGGATTGATCCAATGTTTTAAAGCTGATCTTCATTCTAGCAAAGGGCGGGGGATTCTGCCCCACAGCCTGAAAGCAGGTGTAACGCCAACAGACCTCGGTCGTCGGTCGGAATTGAACCGTGGACCTCTAGAGCATAGTGCATGAGCCTCTACTGCATGAGGTAAAAGCCAACTGGCTGTAGCAGACTCATTTTATCTCTAAGTGGTCTTGGTGCCACTAGATGGGACAGCACCCCACACCCAGGTGTGTGGATTACACAGGGAGAGGTGCTGCTATTTGGGAATCGGAGTTCAGCTGAGCCTTTTCCTCATGTCTAAGCAAGAGGGCTTTATTAAACCACCATCGCCCACAAACAAATTGCTGGGCTTCCCTGTTCGGTGTCACTGTGTTGGTGGATTCCTCTTGGGCTGAGTTACAACCCCATTTCCCTAGAACTTCCCATCCCCAAAGCGAATTAATCCTCAGTCCTTCTCTTTCCCTGGTAGGGAATCGTCATTGTTGTCCTTGTGCAGGTGGGGAGGCACACACTGATGTCACTCACGTGGGCCTGGATAAAATAAATTAGCTATGGTGCGTGGCTGCTGATGGCTTTTTTTTTGTTTTTTGACGGTGCTGAGGACAATGTGGAGGTTGAGTTTCAGTTTTATATGGCATCTGGAAGCTCAGAGCAATGCCTCTTACCTTGTAAATCTCTGGAGAAATAAAGAGATCTAGCGATTTTCCTGGGAAAACTGGCATCTCCAGCTTCTAGGAGATCCAGTCCATTTTTGTCAGATTATCAGTAGCCCCATGAGGTTTGGGGGCTATTGAAATCAACATCCCAGATGGACGGGGGTTGGGCAAGGTGGGGTGGTCCAGGCTTCATCAAGAGGTTTGTAAACAGTTGTACCTTTAAATGAACCAACCCTTACAACGTCCCAGTGAGGCAAAGTAATTGACCAGGCCTCTGGATCAGCTTTCATCTAAAGGGCTCTGCCACATTGTCCATCGCGGTTGTAAGTTACAAGGTTACTGGCAGGAGCGACGCCAGGGTTTTTGGCGCCCTAGGCAGGAGTCCTTCCACACTCCCGGTCGGCGGCAATTCTGCGGCGGGGGGGTCCTTCCGCGCTCCCGGTCTTCGGGGCACTTCAGCGTGGGTCCCGGAGCGAGTGAAGGACCTGCTGCAGAATTGCCGCCGAAGACCCGGAGCGCGGAAGGACCCCCCGCCGCCGAATTGCCACCGAGGGCCGCAAAATGCCGCCCTCCCAAATCCTGATGCCTTAGGCGACCACCTAGGTCGCCTAAATGGAAGCGCCGGCCCTGGTTACTGGCAGCCAAACAGTGCATTTCCTGGAAATGAATGACATTGACACCCCCCGCCCCCCAACAAGCTGTGAGTGCTTTACTGGTACCAAGTGCTTGGAAGCTGACGGCCCCTTGCCATTGAGTCGAAGAATGGAAAGTGAAGAACTAGCAAGCGTTGTTCCAGGATCACTGGAGCCAGATCTGGATGGTCCAGATTTGGTATGTTGTTTGCTGCTTAAGTTACAGGATGAGACTGGAGCAGCACTGTGGCCCCACCTGTACTCTGGTGTAAATCAGTAGCTGCAGTGAAGTCAATGGACTGGGCTACACTAGGTTAGAACAGAATAGAATCAGACCCCCTGGATTTGCTGTGACAGTCAAGTGGTGTGAGACCGAGCTGGATGGAAAAAAAGAAGCAAATATGAACACTTGGTAAGTGCCCCTCAGTGATCATGATAGCAGGGATTACAAATGCCATAGTAACCAAGCCAGCTTGTGCAGTACCTGCTCCCCCTTATAATAATAATGATACATAATTAAATATAATTAACAGTCACCTATCTGGCTATGATGCTTTCAGCTCAGAGAAGATGTTGAAATTAGGTCTCTAATATCCTCCAATACTATAAGATAGTCTCTCTCTCTTATCAGAGTAGGAACCCAAACCAAGCTTCTCATTAAAGTTCCTACCCAGTCTGAGCCCACTGATTACTATACTTGGGTGTCCGTATACCCCTTCGTGTGCCGAGTTACAGAAAAATTTAACAGCCATGGCTATGCACAAAGCATAAAGAAACTCCTAATTACATGGCCTGAAACACTTCTTGGAACTGCTTTGAAGCAAGTGATCATTATGCACATTAAACCTGTCAGTGGGTAGCCACATTTTCAATTTCCCCCTTTTCCCCCATAGGAGGTGCCAGAGAGCTTTTGTTCCCCACAAGCCTTTGAGTATTGGGCTGACCTCATTATATGGTCCCCTCTACAGTGTCTTTCATCTGGGGATCTTCAAAGTGGTTAAACCTTGCCAGCCTGAAGGTAGGCATTATGACTTCTATTTTATAGCTGGGGAAACTGAGGTTGGGAGAGGGAACCTGGATAAACAACCTGATCTAAGTAATAGCCTAGTGACTAGAGCACTGGGCCAGGACTCAGAAGACCTGGGTGCTAGTCCTGGATCTGCCACTGGCATGCTGAGTGACCATAGGAAAGTCAAGTTCCCCCTCTGTGCCTCCGTTTCCCCATCTGTAAAATGGCGATAATGATACTGGCCACCTGTGTAAAGCATTTTGAAATCTATGGGTGAAAAAAGTGAGGGACTGTAAGGATCACACATTTGAATGAAACACCATAGACTGTGCTGGCCTGAGTGTAAAAACGGCACCAGTGAACTAAGGACTTCTCTGTGCACAATAACATTGCAATCAGCTGCTTGCAATGGTGCTGGAGTCAGTGCAGTGCCCTCAGGGGGCTTGTTCTGCAGCTAGTGATGGGGCCGAATGGCGAGGTCTCTTTATTCAGGCAATACCGCACCATGTTCCCGGGGATAAACAATGACACACCTAAAGCTTGCTTGCTTCCCTGGGTGTTCCATGTGTAGTTAGCCATAAATATCCAGGGGAAACAAAACAGGGATATTTTAAAAAAAGTGATAGATTCCTAGATGCGAAGGCCAGAAGGGACCATTGTGATCAGCTAGTCTGACCTCCTGTATAACACAGGCCAGAGAATGTCCCCAACATAATCCCTAGAGCAGAGGTTTTAGAAAAACAGCCAGCCTGGATTTAAAAATGGTCGGTGATAGAGAAGCTACCACAATCCTTGGTAAATTGTTCCGGTGGTTAATTACTCTCACTGCTCGAAATGTTCATCTTATTTCCAGCCTGAATTTCTCTAGCTTCAACTTCCAGCCATTGGAGCCTGTTAGACCTTTGTCCGATAAATTGTAGATACTGACAGACTCTAGTTAAGTCACCCCTTAATCTTCTCTTTGTTAAGATAAATAGGTTGAGCTATTTGAGACTATCACTAGAAGGCAGGTTTTCTAATCCTTTAATCATTCTCACGGCTCTTCTGTGAATCCTCTCCAATGTATCAACATCTTTCTTGAATGGTGGACACCAGAACTGGACACGGGATTCCAGCAGCAGTCACACCACTGCCAAATATAGAGGTAAAGTAACCTGTTTATTCGTACTTGAGATTCCCTGTTGATGCATCCCAGGATCGCATTCGCTCATATTCAGCTGATTATCCACAACAAACCCTCAAATCTTGGTCAGACTCACAGCTTCCCAGGATAGAGTCCCCCAGTCTGTAAGTATGGCCGGCATGTTTTGTTCCTAGATGTAGACAGTTACATTTAGTCGTATTAAAACTCATAATGTTTCTGTAAGCAGAGTCAGGATAAGCTCTACCCTGACATCTGGTGGAAAAAATTTCAGAGAGTGTATTTGTATAGGCACGCCTGAGTGTATTTGCATAGGCACGCCTACCCCATCCCAGGCTGCCGAGTTGTGGGACTGCTTTGTGACAAATGACTCAACCTCAGTTGGGTGGTACTTGCTAGACAAGGGACATGGGTTCCAAAACCCAGTGAATTGAGAGAGAGAGGCTGGGGATGGGTATCTGTGTCTGGTGGTGCAGTCTCCTTGTGGAGCCAGAAGCACCAGTTCCACCCCCTCCTCTCTCCACTGTGGAATGTCAGAGTTGATTTTTTATTCCCTTAAGAATCCAGATACAGGTTACTGAGCTGAACTCACTTTTGGCTAATGGTGCACTAGCACTGGGGCTCCCCTACTATGAGCTGAAATCATAAAGAGCTGAAATTACTGAGTACTGTGCTAACTAGTGGGGAGCCTGAAGCTATACTGTGGAACAGAGCAGCTGGCGGAGTGGAGCAGTTTGTGGGGATGGCTGGAGTGGATCACGGGACAGCTGGTGGAGCAGAGCGGCTGGCAGAACGGAGTAGCTGTGGGACGGGTGGAGCGGCCCACAGAGTGAGCGGAGCCGCGCAGTTTGCAGGGACAACTGGAGCAGCTCACGGGACAGCTGGTGAAGCAGAGCAGCTGGTGGAGCGGAGCAGTTTGTGAGGACGGCTGGAGGAGCAGAGTGGAGCGGCTGGTAAAGCGGAGCAGTTCGTGGAGAAGGCGGGAGCAGAACCCACGGAGAGACAGGGCAGTTGGCCCCGGACCACGTAAGGTGCCCCTTTCTACCCAGGCTGGGGGTAGGGACCTCTGCAGATAGACTCTCGAACTTTGGGGCTGCATTGACCCAGGACAGAGACTTTTGGATTGTGGGACTTTTGGGACTGTGGGTGATTTGGGGGGTTGCTGGACTCAAGAGCCCAGGAAAGAGGACACAGCCCAATTTCCTGGGGTGGGTCTTTGCTCACGGTTTGGTCTATGAACTCTAGTTGAGGTGTTTTCCCAATTTAGTGTTTGTTGTTTATCTCATGTATTAAACCTTTTCTGCTACCTCGAGACTCTGTGCTTGTGAGAGGGGAAGCATTGCCTCTTTGAGGCGCCTAGGTGTGTGTGTAAGATTTTCCCAGGTCACTGGGTGGGGGCTCGAGCTGGTTTTGCATTGGGTTATTGAAACGGAACCCCTGGATACTGAACCCGGCCCTTGTTGCTGCCAACTCGGAGGGGCAGAAGGGTTACATTTTGGGGGCTCGTCTAGGATATCCTGGGTCAGTACCCCTCACAAGCACATTTTGAGTGATCCATTGAATTGGGAAAACCCCTAATTACCTTGTTGTTTTTATCTGTTGTATTGGGAAAAATTAGAGTTTGTATAATGGCCCTACACTTGTTAGAGGATTGGTGCTAGGGGATGAATATTGACCCCAGGAACTGTCTTCTGGTAACGGGGGTGCTGGAGGCAGTCAATGAGGGCTCAATAGAGCCTATCTTAAGGTCATTCACTGAGTACCTGTGTAAGTGCCAAATGTGTGGGCGCATTTTTGTGAGGGAAGAGGGGGCTTTTGCTGTATTGTGTGAGCTGCCCTCGGCTGTGGACCCTCTACAGGTTCCAGGCACGATAGCAGTGGATGATAGTGAGTGGAAGGTAATAACCACTGGGAGTCAGCCCTCACCAGCCCCTACCCCTGATGTAGAGTTTTTAAAGAAAATGTCGGACTGTTGGGGGAAAGAGGGAAAAACTTTGGCTGATATGCCAGGTCTGTTGGGCCTTAAGCCGAGAGCCCCACAACAGGAGACTGCTCCTTCACCTGATGAGTGGGTGAAGGCTTTGGGGCAAGCATTAGGGAAGGTCATGCCACCCCACCTCAAGTCAAGCCCCTATCGTAAACTGAGGTTGTTTTCTGGGGGTCCCACCCCAATACCTGGGGAGGAAGCATTTGAACTCTGGCTGGAGCACACCACGGAGATGCTGCAGGAGTGGGCAGTGCCTGAGGCTGAAAAGAGAAGGCGACTAGTAGAGTGTCTACCAGTTCGAACGCATGCCACAAGGGATTTCTGGGGCCTCTGCCACATTTCAACGACTTATGGAAAAAGTCGTGGGAGACATGAATTTACTGCAGGTGTTAGTTTACTTGGATGACCTGATTGTGTTTGGAAGAACCCTGGAGGAACATGAAGAAAGACTTCTTAAAGTGCTCGATAGGTTGGAGGCATACGGTTTGAAGCTTTCAATTGACAAATGCCAGTTCTGCCAAACCTCAGTGAAGTATGTAGGTCACATCGTGTCCCAAGAGGGTGTGAGTACTGATCCCGATAAAATAGAAGCACTCACTACCTGGCCACGTCCCATTAACTACAGAGAACTCAAGACGTTTCTTGGATTTAGTGGCTACTACCGCAGATTTGTGAAGAACTATGCTACGATTGTAAAACCTCTGAATGATCTTATCAGGGGATACCAGTCCAACAAGAACAAATCTAAGACCCAGAATAAGCGGAGGCCTCCAAAGCCTCCTTTGCAGAGACACTATGGCCCCTTCGAACCGTTTGGGCCGCGGTGGGATGAAAGATGTGAGAGGGCTTTTCGGGAAATCATTACTCGCCTAACTCATGCTCCCATCCTAGTCTTTGCTGACCCAAGCAAACCATTTATCCTGCATACTGATGCCAGTTTGGAGGGTCTGGGAGCAGTACTGTATCAGGAAGTGGAAGGCAAACGCAAACCGGTAGCCTTTGCCAGCCGAGGACTGTCCGACAGTGAAATTCGCTACCCCATCCACAAGCTGGAGTTCTTGGCCTTGAAATGGGCCATCACTGAGAAATTTCGAGACTACTTGTACGGTGCTCAGTTCCAGGTGTGGACAGACAACAACCCACTGACCTATGTGTTAACAAGTGCTAAGTTGGATGCTACAGGGCAGAGATGGGTGGCCGCCTTGGCTAGCTATGAGTTCAGCATTCAATACTGATCAGGGAGAAGCAAAGTAGATGCAGATGCCTTGTCCAGACGTCTGCAGGCACCTGACGTTGCTGTGATACCCACGGATGGCGTGAGAGCTATTCACAGTGTGAGTCGCCGAGAGCCGGAGGCCCATGAGAGCCTTCAAGGATGTGTTGCTGAAGCTTTGGGCCTGCCCCCTGAATGCGTGCCTTCTACTTCAGTGAATTATATCGCTTTGGACCAATCTCCCTTGCCCATGCTCAATGCGGCTGACTGGCAGGAAGCCCAGCTGCAAGATATTGACATTCGTGATACACTACTTGCCAAAAGAGAGGGGCGAGGCCCAGCTGCGGTTGTCCCACCTACCCCAGAGGGCAAACTACTGTTGAGAGAATGGACCAAACTAAAACTGATTCAGGGAGTGCTACACCGCATGACCACAGACCCTTTACAAAAGCAACGGAATCAACTAGTGCTGCCAAAAGAGTACAGAGCCCTGGCCATGAGGGCCCTGCATGATGACTTTGGACATTTAGGGATGGAGAGGACCCTGGAACTTATCTGCAGTAGGTTCTATTGGCCTCGGATGGCCGAAGATGTTCGCAGAAAATGTGACACTTGCTCTCGATGTGTTCAAAGGAAAACTCTGCCCACAAGGGCCGCGTATCTGAAGAACATCACCAGCAACAAACCTCTGGAGCTGGTTTGCATTGATTTCTTGTCCTTAGAAGTAGACAAGAGGAATATTGGGAACATTCTAGTAGTGACCGACCATTATACGCGATATACGCAGGCATACCCCACACGTGATCAGAAGGCCACCATTGTCGCTCGAGTACTGTGGGAAAAATATTTCTCAGTTTATGGATTCCCAGCCCGGATACACTCGGATCAGGGACAAGACTTTGAGAGTCACCTTCTGAAGGAGGTGCTGAGGATAGCAGGAAATAAAAAGTCAAGGACAACACCTTATCACCCACAAGGTGATCCTCAGCCAGAGAGGTTCAACTGAACCCTGTTAGATATGTTAGGGACTTTGCGGCCAGAGTAGAAGGCAACCTGGAGCCAACATGTCGCATTTCTAGTGCACGCCTACAACGCCACAAAGAACGACGCTACGGGAGTCACCCCATATCTCTTAATGTTTGGGCGAGAACCAAGATTACCCATAGACCTGTGCTTTGGTGTATCCGAGGATGGAGATTGCTATGAAACTCACCAGCAATATCTATCCCGACTACGAGAAAAGCTGTGGGATGCTTAACACTTAGCTACATCTGCAGCTCGGAAGAATGCAGGCCGCAACAAACATCGATATGATGCTAGGGTACGTCTGCAAGAGCTCCAGCCAGGGGACAGAGTCCTGCTACGAAATTTGGGTATTGCTGGCAAACACAAGATAGCTGACAGATGGAAGGCAATACCTTAATTGGTGACGGAAAAGCTAGGAGACCTGCCGGTTTATAAGATCAAACCTGAAGAGGGTACAGGGCAGACAAAGACCGTGCACAGAAACCTTTTGCTCCCTGTAGGTGAATTGGTAGGCAGCCCTTATGAGATGGGCCACAACCGGGCAACTGGGCAGAACGAAGGTGCTGTACCAAAGCCGCCTTCCAACGTGGACAGCCGGCTCCCTGCAGCTAACCTACCCCTACTCAGCACATATGAGAGTGAGTCTGAGGAGGAAGACACAACCATGGTGTATCCTGGGATGAAAACAAGATTTCAGTCTCAATCCGCTGAATCAAAAGAGGGCACGTCCTCTTCCACCCTAAACCCCATGCAGAAGTATTTAGGCCCATTCCTGACACTCCTGAGCCACTGGTGGGACCCCCGTGTAATGACATACACAGGCTATTGGACAGTGGCGACATACAGATGGAGGATGTCCAGAGCACCTGTGACCCTCCACTGTTAGAACTAGAAATGCAGGGGCCTATGCCAGTATCCAAGGGGAACTCACAGGAAACCTCCCCATCCGCCACTCAAGAGAATGTCCCCCCCTACCATAGCAACAGAGATTCTCAATAGGCGAGACAGGGTAATAAAACCAGTGAAACGGTTAACTTACGATGCACCTGGGGTGATTAGTGAGGAGCCCATACATTTAGCACACAGGTTTGTGAAAGTTAAAGTGGGCTATCTAATGCCCTTTGGAGGGGACCAATAGTAGTAGAGAATGTGTAGTAGTAGAGAATGTGATTTGTCAGGATGACAAATTCTCGGCTGGGGGGAGGATGTAAGCAGAGTCAGGATAAGCTCTACCCTGACATCTGGTGGAAAGAATTTCAGAGAGTGTATTTGCATAGGCACGCCTGAGTGTATTTGTATAGGCACGCCTACCCCATCCCAGGCTGCCGAGCTGTGGGACTGCTTTGTGACAAATGACTCAACCTCAGTTGGGTGGTACTTGCTAGACAAGGGACATGGGTTGCTGGACTCAAGAGCCCAGGGAAAAGGACACGGCCCAATTTCTTGGGGTGGGTCTTTGCTCACGGTTTGGTCTATGAACTCTAGTTGAGGTGTTTTCCCAATTTAGTGTTTGTTGTTTATCTCATGTATTAAACCTTTTCTGCTACACCGAGACTTTGTGCTTGCGAGAGGGGAAGCATTGCCTCTTTGAAGCGCCTAGGGGTGTGCGTAAGATTTTCCCAGGTCACTGGGTGGGGGCTCGAGCTGGTTTGGCATTGGGTTATTGAAACGGAACCCCTGGATACTGAACCCGGCCCTTGTTGCTGCCAACTCGGAGGGGCAGAAGGGTTACATTTGCTTGCACCCAGTGTACTAAGTGATACTGGTCATTCTGACTCAGCGATTTGTCCTCTTCTGATTTTATGTTTTCTTCCAAGTCATTGATAAAAATGTTGACTAGCATAGGGGCAAGAACTTGCTGGACCCCACTAGAAGCACACCTGCTTGATGATGATTCCTTATTTACAATTACATTTTGAGACCTATCAGTTAGCCAGTTTTTAAGCCATTTAACATGTGCATCTTAATTTTATAGCAATCTAGTTTTTTAATCAAAATATTGTGTTGTATCCAGTCAAAAGCCTTACAGAAGCCTAGGTATATTATGGCAACACTATATTACCTTTATCAACTAAACTTGTAAACTCATCAGAAAAAGATATCTTGTTAGTTTGGCAGGATCTGTTTTCCAAAACCCCATGTTGATTTGTATTAATTACATTGTGCTCCTTTAATTCTTTATTAATTGAGTACCATTATTTTGCCCAGGATCAATGGTAGGCTGACAGATCCATAATTACCTGGACCATCCTGTTTACACTTTTAAAACTTGGCACAACATTAGCTGTCTTCCAGTGTTCGGGAACTTCCCCAGTGTTCCAAGGCTTATTGAAAAATCAATATTAATGGTCCAGCAAACTCCTCAGCCAATTCATTTCAAACTCTTGGATGCAAATTATCCGAACTTGCTGATTTCAAAATGTCTAACTTTTGTAGCTTCCGTTTAACATCCTCCAGGGATACTAGTGGAATGGAAAGAGTCTTTTCATCATCATATGATGAGACTGTATCAACTGTATTTCCCCCCCAAATAGAGAACAGAAATATTTAATAATATTTATTATTTATAATATGTATTAATTTATTTATAAAACTCTGCCTTTTCTGTATTATAGAATCATAGAAATGTAGATCTGAAAGAGACCTTGATAGGTCATCTACTCCAATCCCCTATGCTGAGACTGGGCTAAGTATTAACTAGTCCATCCCTGACAGGTGTTTGTCCAACCTGCTCTTAAAAACCTTGCTCCCACCTAAGGAAGCTGGGGGTTCACTCTCCTTCAGCCCATGGGGTGTTGCTCCCCTTGGCACATGACAATATGGGGTGCCAGGGAGTGGGAGAATCAGGCCCAAAGATTAACATTGCCCTCTTGAATATCTCTGCAGCCCCTGTATGTCAGCCAGGCTGGCGTCAAGGAGCCGTAGGACAGGCCAGGGAACTCCCCCAAGGCAGGACATCTGTAGGAACATAGGAGTGTTCTGAGGCTGGATGGGGCATAGAAGGGAGGGGATAGGGCCGAGGCAAGCTTGTGCTTGGGGAGGGATAAGTCAGTAGTTTGAGCATTGGCCTGCTAAACCCAGCATTGTAAGTTCAATCCTTGAGGGAGCCATTTAGGGATCTGGGGCAAAAATCTGTCTGGGGATTGGTCCTGCTTTGAGCAGGGGGTTGGACTAGATATCTCCTGAGGTCCCTTTCAACCCTGATATTCTGTGATTCTAAGTCTGCACCCCAGGGGCTGTGCCAGCTCCCATGGCCTCCCCCCACCACCTAAAAAAGGAGGCTCAAATCACCCCTCCTCCACCCAGATGTTGAATCTACTTTTAAACACCTGCCAGAGAAGGGCCATGTTAAAGTTACAGATTGCCAGCAGCCTGGAGGTTTGGCACTCAGCCGAGCTAATGGCTACCTTAGCCCTCTTCAATCACGTTCATCCATGGGAAAAAATATATACATGCCCTAGGTGAAGCTGCTATCCTCCCCCTGCAACATGGTAATAAACTCAGCAGATTACTAGCTACCTCGATTTAATAGACGCACAGCTGCACTCTGGCAGACTTTAAAACAGTCATTATTTCATCAGCAGCCCCATTAAACCGTCATGTGCTTGGGCAGCTGTTTTTCCCATCACAGTTTATTCTCACAGGCAGCGATGCTACAGAGCGAAGGCATGAAGCACCATGCCACCTACGCCACGCCCCCAGAACTGGCGCGAGCATGTCACTCCGCGTCTGGGGTTCTGTTCTGGCTGGATGTGCCAAACTACTGTCTGATTGGATCGTTTGCAGTGGGAAGCTGTTGGCAGAGCATGGCCTAGTGGTTAGCACAGACATCAGGATTCCTCAGGCTGATGTCCTATGGGGACTTGGAGAAGTCAAGTCCCTCCAACACACACACACACACACAAACACCCTGCCTCAGTTTCCCCATCTGTAAAATGGAGATAACACTCACCTACCTGCAGTAATAAGCTTAGGACTATTACGGCAGCACTCCAGCCACTCCTAAAGCTCTATAGAGAGGTAGCGAAGTAGCCCCTGACAAGGAAAAAGAAGCGGCAGTTGCCCTGGATTATTAGCAGTCTAGGGTATATGACACACTGTCAAACAGTTCCAAATCTGTCCTGTAGAGAGCAGCAGTGCCCTTGTGCACTGGCCCCATTTACGATGCTATTTGGCAGCGTGCCGCGGTGGCTTCCCAGGCACCGCTCACTCCCTTGCCTCGCCCCCATCATGTTCTTGCAGAGACCATCTGGAGCTGCAGCTCAATGTGGAGTCAGGTGCTTCTCTGCCCAGACCTGAGCAGAACTTTATGCTTCTCTGCAAAGCAGTGTTTGTACAGCACCTAGCACATGGGGGGCCAGGCACAAGGCTGGGGCTCCCAGGTGCTACAGATAAGCAAATAATAAATAATCATAATGAAGGTGTGCTCCGTCCTGAGTCCAAACCTGGGAAAGTGTTGGAGGAGGGGACGCTAGGCGCTTGGGAGGCAGAATGCCATGGAGCCTCCTTGCCCCAGTACGGTCACTCCTGCGCCTCTCTGCTAACAGAACTGGAGGGGTCAGGGGATCCATATAGTAGTATGCAGCTCATGACTCTTTACTGGGGCTAGGTGTGCCACCGGGCCAGAAAGGGTTTAGCAACTTGCAGGCTAAATGACCCAAATTCAGCCTTTAAAAGACATATTAGAGAAGTATATAAATGGAGTAGGGCTATTCCTTATAAATAGCAACATAGCCACATTTAATCGACTAGAGCTGTGAAAGGCAAACCTGTATTGTTAGCGAATTAAAGAGAATACTAATTGTATGTGTTTACTTATATCTTATTAGATGTTAGCCATGTAAACAGATGGTTCCTGTCTGTTACTATACCTGTTGATTCAGAGATCAAAAGGGAATATTAACATTTAGATGAACCTTGAATATAATAATGTCATTGTCTATATGTCTCTTGGAAGTTCATAGTAAACTTTCTATGAACTGCTTAGTGGATAATTACTTTATGCTGATGTATGCAACTAGTTACCTGTGTATACATAGGAAATAGGTAATTCTATTTTGAAGCTACCATTCTTCACCCAAGGAACACCTGCTGGCAAGAGGCGAGCATCATCTGCCAGTGACCTCCATAAAGAACTCTTGGGCCCTGATCCTTTCATCTCCGATCTGCTTAAGCTTTATCAGGGGACGTTTGAGTCTCAAGCCTGATGTCTCCAGTTCCGTTCTGGATCGCCCTGATGTTGGATAGTTGGACATTGGATGATAAACTGATGCTGCAAAGAACTTTTGCACCTCAACAGCTCACCATGTCCACTATGAAACTGAGCTAAGAACTCTGTTCACATCTGCGTGTGTTCTGAGCTTTTAACCAGTACGCTCTCGCTTTGCTTTTTTAATACCTTTTAGTTTAGTTAATGAGAATTGGCTGTAGCGTGTATTTGGGTAAGAGCTCGGCTATTCAGTGACCTGGGAGGTAAATGCGTCCGATCCTTTGGGACTGGTAGAACTTTTTATATGATGAACAAGATTTTCATTAATCCTCCTCATATTTGACTTGGCCGTCTAGATGGGAGTCTAAGGCTGGGTTGCTTTAAGGGAGCTGTGGTTTTGGCTTCTGGGTAAGCAGTGAGCTATTGTAGAAGCTGCTTTGTTGCTGCTGTGGTGAATCAAAGCATTGGAATAGCTACCAGTCTGCCCCGTTCTTTGCAGTTTGTCCCAATTGGGCAATCTTAGCGTGGCCCCTTGGGACCCCAGTCACACTAGGTAACTGGTCTTGTGTGTTTCTGGCCTGTCCAGAAACACTCAGAATCTCCCCTGTTCTCCTGAGACTTCTAGTCCTGGTGCAGCAGGGCCCAAGAGGTTTCTCCCGTCTCTCATACATTCCCCTCCAGGTCTCAGTCTGTTATCTTCTGTGTGATGCATGGATCCAGTGTTCTTTGGTCTCTGTACAAAGCTCATTGCCGTCTTTTCTCCCTGGTAAGATCGTGAGCACATGTGAGAAACTTCCTGCAGAGAAACCAGCGAGCTCTTTCTGTGAGCCATGACTTGGCCGCAAACATCCCTCTAGATGGAGATGCAGCTGCTGACATGAGTGTGTCTGATTTTATAAAGCAACTCTTGATTCCTTTTGGCTAGAGATAGGCCTAGACCATTACCTGTGGGAATATTTGAAATCTGAACCCTGTTCCAGCTCCACATTTTGCATATGGTCTCTATAGTCATACTCTATGGAATCAAAGTCCATCTAAAACAGCCACATGCTATAGATACAAACAAGTTTCCACACAGCTTGAGTTCCAACTTTGCTTCCTTTGTTTACCATGGACCACACTCTATCTAGACTTCCAACTCAACACACAGAGAAATCAGGTGGCTGAATCGTATACTGCAATTAAACATATAATTTCATCCATCTTTTATGGTGAGTTGAACAAAAGCCCCGGATCCAAGTGCCACCAAAACCAGGTCATTCCAAATCCAAATGTTTCCATCTTGAACCCAATCTGTGCTACCAACTACAGTTAAACTTGAAACCTTCCAGCCTGACAAGCTGCAGATTGGTTCTCTTCCCCTCCCTCTGTTATTAGGTTTCTCCATAAACAAATAGTATATTTTGAATCTAGATGTCTTTTAGATTAAAAGGACAATACACTCAGAAAAAGCACATGCAAAGTCTCCAGGAGAGAGTGCAGTGGGTGTATCTCCTCCAACAGTCTGCATGGACCCGAACACAAAATGTCTGCTTGTCTCTGCAGGCAGCTGCGTCCTTAGCCGTGTAAAGATGCAGTATACACAGGACACAATATATAATTGCTATCAAATAGATAAATACAACCTGCACAAACACGGTGGCTTAGAGCCACCTCAAAAAGCTCCCATCATCCGAAATGGAAGCAGGGATTGTCTGAGAATTAGGAGTGTTTGTAGATGCCATTAACCGTGCACTATAATCCCATTATATAATGTCCATAGGCTTACTGCCCCATCCATCTAGCTAACTGGGTTTTTGCATCCCAGTCCATAGCTGCACTCATGAGACAGCGTTGCTGATTTCCTTTTCCCTACAACTCCGTGGCCTCATTCTGTGAGTCTGTAGCCCAGTCATGGCCAGAGAAGCAGGGCTCAAAATGCCTCCTTCCGACACTCCAGAGCTGCTCCCGGTGTGCCCTTGGGTGGCACCTGCTCATGACGTTACCTACACACCCCTGTTAGCTCTGCCGAGCAGCTGCAGCAATGGGTGAGCAGCAGGCCAAATTCAGTTCTGCCGCATGCCTCTGCAGCCAGGACCAGCCGAGCTGACTGACATAGAGGATTTACAGAAACACAGCTGCACCAGATCTGTTGTACGGCAGCAGGTGCTCAGGAACGCTGCAGAGTGAGCGCTGGACTGGCCTTTTTGATTCCTGGCGTCTGTGTCAGCTGCTTCATAGTAAGTGGCAGGCCGAGATCAGAAATGTGACTATTCATAGCTAGGACCCTCCCAAATTCATGCTCCAGTTTGGTCAACTTTATGGCCATAGGATTTTAGAAATTGTAAATTTCATGATTTCAGATATTTAAATCTGAACTTTCACGGTGTTGTAACTTTTGGGGTCCTGATCCAAAAGGAGGCTATGAGGGGGTTGCAAGGGTATTGTAGGGGGGATCATGGTATTGCCACCCTTGCTTCTGCACTGCCTTCAGAGCTGGGTCACCAGAGAGCAGCAGCTGCTGGCCAGGAGCCCATCTCTGAAGGCAGCAGCGCAAAAGTAAGGATGGCGGGTATGGTATTGCCACCCTTACTTCTGTGCTGCTGCTGACAGGGCGCTGCCTTCAGAGCTGGGCATCAGGTCAGCAGCCGCGGCTCTCTGGCTACCCAGCTCTGAAGGCAGTGCAGAAGCAAGGGTGGCAATACCATACCCGCCATCCTTACTTCTGCGCTGCTGCCTTCAGAGATGGGCTCCTGGCCAGCAGCTGCTGCTCTCTGGTGACCCAGCTCCGAAGGCAGTGCAGAAGCAAGGGTGGCAATACCATGATCCCCCCTACAATAACCTTGCAACCCCCTCATGACCTGCTTTTGGGTTGGGACCCCAGTTTGGGAAACGCTGGTCTCCCCCGTGAAATCTGTATAGTACAGGTGTCATGGTATAATTCCCCACTCTGAACCTTAGTGTCCAAAAAGATGGGGTACCAGCATGAATTCCTCTAAGCTCAATTGCCAGCTTAGAACCTGTATCGCTGCCACCAACCAGGAATTCCAGTGCCTGGTACACTCTGGTCCCCCCCAAAACCTTGTCTGGGGACCCCCAAGACCCAGACCCTCTGGATCTTAACACAAGGAAAGTAAACCCTTTCCCTCACCGGTGCCTCTCCCAGGCTTCCCCTCCCTGGGTTACCCTGGAAGATCACTGTGTGATTCAAACTCCTTGAATCTCAAAACAGAGAGGAAAATCCACCTTCCCCCCTCCTTCTCTCTCCCCCTCCCAGACTCTCCCTGAGAGAGAAAGTAATCCTAACACAGAGAGAAAATAACCTTTCTCTCCCCCTTCCCTCCTTTCTCCCCACCAATTCCCTGGTGAATCCAGATCCAGTCCCCTGGGGTCTCACCAGAATAAAAAAACAATCAGGTTCTTAAACAAGAAAAGCTTTTAATTAAATAAAGAAAAAAACAGTAAAAATTATCTTTGTAAATTTAAGATGCAATATATTACAGGGTCTTTCAGCTATAGACACTGGGAATACCCTCCCAGCCTAAGTATACAAGTACAAATTAAAATCTTTTCAGCAAAATACCAATTTGAACTCCTTCCAGCCAAATACACATTTGCAAATAAAGAAAACAAACATAAGCCTAACTCACCTTATCTACCTAGTACTCACTATTCTGGACTTATAAGAGCCTGTATCGGAGAGATTGGAGAGAAACCTGGTTGCACATCTGGTCCCTCTGAGCCCCCAGAGTGAACAACAACCAAAATCTAACAGCACACACAAAAACTTCCCTCCTTCAAGATTTGAAAGTATCCTGTCCCCTGATTGGTCCTCTGGTCAGGTGACAGCCAGACTCACTGAACTTAACCCTTTACAGGCAAAAGAGATATGAAGTACTTTTGTTCTATTAACTCTTACTTATCTGTTTATGACAACAGAGTAAAAATACACAAAAGACCAGACTGCACAGTCCATGATGTGTTTTTCATAGCTGTCAAGGTTTTTTCCCACTTTGAACTTTAGAGTACAAAAAGTGGGAACCTGCACGAACACTTCTAAGCTTAATTACTAGCTTATATCTGGTACGCTGCCACCAGCCAGAATTTAGTGTCTGGCACACTTGCTGTTCCCCCAAAACCTTCCCTGGGGAACCCAGATCCAACCCTTTGGATCTTAAAACAAGGAAAAATCAATCAGGTTTTTTTAAAAAAAGCTTTTCATTAAAGAAAGAAAAAAGTATAAATTATCTCTGTAAAATCAGGATGAAAAATGCTTTACAGGGTACTTAGATTTATATAGCCCAGAGGAAACCCCCTCTAGCCTCAGGTTCAGAGTTACAGCAAACAGAGGTAAAAATCCTTCCAGCAAAAAGAAACATTTACAAGTTGGGAAAACAAACATAAGACTAATCCGCCTTGCCTGGCTATTACTTACAATTTTGAAACATGAGAGACTGATTCAGAAAGATTTGGAGAGCCTGGAATGATGTCCCGTCCCTCTCAGTCCCGAGAGCGAACAACAAACAAAACAAAAAGCACAAACAAAGACTTCCCTCCACCAAGATTTGAAAGTATCTTGTCCTCCTTTTGGTCCTCTGGTTAGGTGTTGGCCAGGTTTACTGAGCTTCTTAACCCTTTACAGGTA
The DNA here is from genome assembly GCF_007399415.2 of Gopherus evgoodei. NCBI lineage: Eukaryota > Metazoa > Chordata > Testudines > Testudinidae > Gopherus > Gopherus evgoodei. The sequence continues at coordinate 3,903,667 of NC_044322.1, forward strand.
AAAGAGACATTAACCCTTAACTATCTCTTTATGACAATAGCTGTGAATTTAGTAGGGCCCTATTCATAGCCAAAGCCAGAAACTGCTGCCATCAGCACTGTTTTTGGCCTCAGCTAGTGCCTTTTTTGGTAGGGACTTATTATCAGGGTGGCCGACCAATGAATTCCAAAGAGTATTTACCAAGGATGCCGTGACACGGCAGGCGATCATGTGGGCACCAAAAGCATTGGTGGCACGACTAGGTCGCCAGTTGCGGACGTAGACTGAGCACCCTGCCAGCCCCCTTTAAGGACCGAGCTAGAGACGGGTCTTGGTGGTGTTTGATTGGCAAGAAGACCACTTCCCTTCGGGGTGTGCCATGATGAAATTAAGCGACGAGTGGACCTCCTTCCCAGAGCTCACCTCCCGGAGGGTGCTTGGGCACATGTGCAGACGCAAACACAACAGCAATAAAGAACAAGCACTTTGCACCTCAGCGGTGGCTCTCCAAGGTCAGTCTCCTAACAGCCCTGGAAAGCAGGGGTAGAATTCACGCCATTCACTTGTAACCCCTTTGGGGTCTAGAGAGCATGGCCCCTTTAAATTTTTTTCCTGGGGGTGAGGGGGAGAGTAAGAAGAAGGAGGGAAACTCCTGGGGGCGGGGGCTGGAGCTCCAGGGAGGGAGGGGGCAGCCCGCAGGTCCTGGAAGAGTGAAGCAGGGAGAACCTGCCAGAGGCCAGAGGAGGACAGGCCCGATCGGGGACAGCCCAGGACAGGAGCCCGGAGGAGCACTGTGCCAGGGGGAATCGCCCGAGAAGGGCAGGCTGGAGCTAGACCCAGTATCACGGCTTCCCAGAGCTGCATGGGGCTGGGAGTACTGGGGCTTGTGACTCTGCATTGGGAACAAGGAGGGAGGCTGCTAGAGAGTTAAGTGGGGAGGTGGTCGCTCTGTGCGGCTTTGCAGAAAGCGGCAGAAGAGGCACTGGAGGGGTTTGCTGGGGGGAGTTCCTTGCCGCCAAAGATAACCAGGAGCACCCAAGACTCACCACTGGACTGGAACTTTGCTCAGGACTCCTGAACTCTGTGTGCAGACACATTACTCAGTGTCTGCCCTTCCAGACTGTGCTACCACTGGGCCTGTGGGGCCTTGGTTTGGATGCAGCCCTGTTCTACTGCTCCCCCTATATTTCCCCTTGTTGTATTTCTCCTCTCATCCCTCTGTAAATAAATACCTCCCTTTGTTATACCCATTGTACTTTTCCTGTGTGTGGGTGTGTTCACTCTGGGGGGGTTGGGACAGGCACCCCTGGGGTAGAAGGGATCTCTCCTGCTGCATTCCTGCGCACGCCTCCTCTTGGCCAGAGCTGCCTGCAGAGCACACTCCATCTTGGCCACGAGGGCGTTAAAGTTACACACTTCACACGCCGTTCTGGGAAAATCCTTCCAGCCCTGCAGGCAGGGAAAACCTATGGACTTGGTCACGGCACCCAGCAACGCCACAGCATAGTCTAGGACAGGACATGAAGGGGAATATTGGATCCGATTGAAACCACATGTGGGATGTAGGGAGCTGGCTGGTTGGAAGTTGTTCAGGAAACTATGGCGAACTGCTGCTCCTGCAGATAGGGCCATGGTAACGTTGTAGGAAAGCCCAGAGAAAGCATCTACTTCTGTTCTGCAAGCATCAGCTCCCTAGAGCAGCTACAGGCCCCTAGCAGGTCTCTTATCCACTTGCCGAATGCTGCTTCGTTTGCAAGAACCACAGGGAAGCCCAGCACAGGGGCCTATGGCTGCAGGCTGGAAACCGAGACTCCAGAACTGTTAATTTCAAGCATCATTAAAGCAAAGTGGGTGGGGATCACAATGGGAATGTTTACAGGGGAATAAAAGCCACTTGGAAGCTTTTAAGAGCAAGCACCTTGCATCAGCGTCTGCTAGGAACCCACAGGCACGATTCCTGTCTTCTCCCCCCGCCCCGCGCCATTCTCTTTTCTCCTTCTCCATTAGCCGCCCACATGTCAGTTTTATTCTTTAAGAAATGCAAATTGAATTTAGTGCTGGTGAAAGGTGCCAGAGTGACAGCTCTATTTATCCCCGGAGCAGAAATAGCACGTACACGGCCTTGCCTGCTGCTGGTATGCCTTACCCTGACCTGGACTGACTCCCTCTGCGGGTGGAAACGTGCTCTCCACCCCGCCATCTGGTTCCTGCTGAGATAGCGACTAACTCCTGCCAGGCAGGGTCACTGGAGGGAGGCCTGGCTCCTCCTCGCACGGTGGACACGGAGCGGCTTGTGATGACTCTCGGGGACACCTGCACTGGAAGTGCACTAGCGTTCGGTGACTAGCTTGTCACAATCACGCCTGATCTAGGGCCAACACGCTCGGCGGAGTTGGGCCCCCGCAGTTAATGTTCATCAACTGTATTACAGGAGCATGGGGAAGGCCCCAAACGTAGCTGCTGCACAGACACCTAGGAAGGGATAGTCCTTTTGTGACGCCCTTACAATCTAAAGAGACAAAGACAGGAAAACGGAGTCCAAGGACCTCACTCCAGCTCATACAGCGGTTGAGATAGGACCATGATCTCCTGAGTCACAATCCAAGAGACCACAGCAAGGGCACTGGAACAGAGGGGCCAGGGGCCATGGCCCCCTCACTTTTTACCAGCTGTGAAGGCAAGCGATTGCGTGAGTGGATGGAGCGGAGTGAGTGGGGGGTCATGGTTTTGGGGGGAAAAGGCAGTACGAGGGCAGGGACTCGGGGGAAGAGGTGGCATGGGCAGGGGTGCCAGGTTTGTATAATTTTTGGTGGTGCCCAGAACAGGTCCGAGCAGAGCTGTCCCATCCATATGATGGGCCGGGGCAACCGGACTGGGCCCCATGCTCTGGGGGGCCCCATGCTTCAGAAGGATGCTTCAGGCGGATGTGGGGGTCCAGGAAGAGCTGTCCTGTCCATAGGACTGACTGGGGCAACGGCCCTGGGCCCCACACTTTGGGGGGCCCAGCACTTCAGGGGGACATGGGGCACAGGGCAGCCTGGGAGGCTAGTGGGGGGCCTACTGCTGGCAGCAGTGAGTGACCCGGCCCCAGCCCACCCTGCCGGCTCCTGGCATTGCTCAGGCGAGGGGGCGGAAGCCGGAAAGGGGTGGGGACTTGGGGAAGGGGTGGAATGGGGTTGGGGAGGGGGAGACCGAGGGGACTGGGGCCGGGTCACTCCCACAGTGGAGAAGAGAACAGAAGCTGGCCCTGCAGGCCCAGAAACGCAAGGGAGGTGATTTGCTCCAGCACTGGAGAGAGTGGATCCTTCTTCAAAGTCCTGATGTTTTTCTGGCTGCAAGCGCGGTGAGCTGACTGGAAACTACAACATCAGGTCGATGGTAGTTACACACTGTATATCTCATTGCTAGAGAAAAGACTGAGCTGGACGGGTGTCTGCCTGGAGAAGGATGGTGGTGGTAGTGGGCTTACACTGTCCTGAGGTGAATTCATCTGTACCTCATCCTCCTTGAGTCGCTCCAAGATGCTTTCACGTTAGGCCTGTGACGTGCGGCCGAAGACAACGCTGTATGCCTCAGAGGCCGAGCTGCTGCATGCACCTCCAGGAACATGTCTTCTGATAGACACGGATGCCCCCCTACAGATCCAGGGAGGAGGAAGGGGGAGCCCAGGCAGATGTTAATGCAGTCACCCCCTCCCCCCCCGATGCCACCGCAGGAGAACAACAGAGTCAGGCCAGAAAAGAGCTTCATGTTTCTGAGACGGTCAGTCAGGCTGAAAGAGACGCAGCAGCGTCAAGGCCTCTGAAGCCTTCCATCCTCTGTGCTGCAGCTTTCAGAAGAATAGGCTCTGACACAGGCTGTCTCCTGTCTGTCTCTTTATTATGTACAGGAGGTCTGACCCACGAGCTTCTCTGCTGCAAAGTGAGTGCGACCTCTGCCCCCTGGCACTCATGCCTCCAGCCCAATGTGCTGACTCTCCCCTAGGGAGCTGGGACCCACGCACTGATGGTGGCTGCATGGTGTGTGGGTCTCACAGGGTGAGCCTCAGGGCTCTGATATGGACCCAGAGAATTCCTCCTGAAAGAAATGGGTGCAATTCCCTGGAACATTCAGGCATATAGCTGTCAACCTCTCACCCTGCTCTAGCATCAGCTGCTCGCCCCACTCTGCCATTGGCCGCTCACTCTGCTCGCGCCACCACAACCTCTGGGATGACTTGAGGTCCCATCTCTTAACACAGCTCTCAGTGACTTCAGCTGTCAGTGGGGGACCCTCATTGCTAGTGTAGGCTGAGCAGTAGCTCTCATTAGAGACATGGTCCCAAAGCAGGTCTAATGCTTAGGTCCATCTATCAGAGATTTCAACTCTATTGATCTGTAATAAAAGACTCCCAAAGGGATCTTAATTAGTTTTATCATGACACAGTAGAGAGGATCAAATGTCATCTAGGACCCTCAAGCAGAACCCACATCCCCAGGAACAAACACCTGTTCCCATTTTCTCTACTAGGCTTTGGAACCCCTACCCGCTGCTTAGCAAGAATAGTTCAGCTGAGGATGAGTCCCTCAGTCAGGATGTGCCAAGCACAGTTCTGCTGCCCTTGATTAACAGAACAAGGATTACAACCCTTAATTACCCCAACACCCAATAACAAAGTGACTTGCAATCCAACACCCGCCAAAAGTGATCATTTGGGCAAAGCAGCCCCATCATGCTGCTCGCCTAGGCGGGGTGGGTGTGTCCATTCAAACAAGGTCGGCTCCTGAAGTCCTCTTCCGTCACTCATCACCTGATGTCAGGGGAGCTCTCATTCAGCGCTGCTTATATGTAGGACTGGGCCTGAGCCAAGGGTGGACCTGGGATCGAGATCTGGGGACAGGCCGGGGTCAATGCCGAGAGCAGAGTCAAGACAAACCAAGATCAGAACCATAGCCAGAGTCCAGGCACAAGCCAGAGGTCGAAGCTGTGTGTCAAAGACAAGCCAAACTGATACTGAAGTCAGAGTCCAGATATGTGCCAAAGGTCAAAAACCAGACAGTCAGAGTCCGAGGGTTTTAGGAGGGTAGGAATCAGGACAAGGGTAGGGCTCAGGCAAGGCTGAGGAGCAGGTACGGATGCAGGAGCAGGCTGGGAGTTTCTGGAGCCTGGTGCACTGCGAGGCAGGAGGAGGGTTCCTGGCTGGGTAGCACTCTTGCTCAGACTGATCTGCAGCTCTCCTGGGACTGTGAGAATACCTGAGTCTGGGGTCACCTGATCCAGGCTCCGCTCAGTGATTGGCTGCTCCCATGTGCCTAGCTGAGTGCTGACTCACAGGTTCCTGTCTGGAATAACTCCATTGACTTCAGAGAAGGAATCCCAGTTTTACAACCGCGTATCTCGCTATCTTCAACTCACCCAACTGTGCTTGCAAAGCAACACAGGTGGGCAGCAACTCATCACCGTGACGGTCTGACCGGTATGCCGGGCTGCCTATCCAATACTAGCACCTGTGCAAGTGCCTCAGGCTGCGTTCCAAGGTCCTTGGAAGACGGACAGACGGAAAGGAAGTGGTGCTTGTGGAGATAAGCTGTTGTTTGTCGTTTCTGTGCACGGGTCGGGAGCTACAGTGGTGGGCGTGGTATAAAGAACTAATCCACCTGCAGAGAAGAGAAGAGACCTAACATTATTTCTCATGCAACTGGGAGAATCAGACCTTTCTCTGCTCCCTTTTTCTGGCCTGAATTGCTCTGCAGCTTCTGAAGAAATCTGTCCCAGGGCACCTTTTTTAGACACGTTCCAGACTCACAGAGCCACTTTAAGGACATAGAAGCGATATCATTATCTTTCTGACCTGGACAGCGGCCAGACTGGAGCACCCTGCAATCATCAGGGCATTGGCCCTGAATAGTTCTTTGGCTTTAGCTGCTGCTATGAAGTTCTTCATGCTTGGGGTCCCATTGCTGAGACCAACACATGTAAGCAGAGTCAGGATGAGCTCTACCCTGACATCTGGTGGTAAATTATGACCAGTGTGGAAAAGAATTTCAGAGGCTGATCGTGTTTGCATAGGCACACCCACTCTGCCTAGCATAGTCCATGGCAGCCTAAAATGGTTACTTTCACAGCTGTGGGATCCCCAATTTATTTGTTATTGGGGAAGGAGGAATAAAGCATTGTCATCCTGATTAAGTAAATGAGGAACTATGAAACTGTCTTATGATAAAATGTTTCACTATCAACTGAATAGCACTTGCTAGACAAGGGACATGGGTTCCAAAACCCAGTGAATTGAGAGATAGGGGATGTTTGTGTTCTTGTTGTGAGTCAGAAGCACAAGTTCTGCCCATGTCTCTTTCCACTGTGGAATATCAGAGTTGATTTTTGATTCCCTTAAGACTCTAGATACAGGTTACTGAGCTGAACTCACTATGGGCTAATGGTGCATTAGCATTGGGGCTCCTCTACTGTGAGCTGGAATTGCTGAGCTGAGAGCACTAGAGTACTGTGCTAGCTAGTGGAGGAGCCTGAAGCTATACTGTGGAGCAGAGCAGCTGGGTGGAGTGGAGCTGAGCACTTTGTGGGGATGGCTGGAGCGGATCATGGGACAGCTGGTGGAGCAGAGCAGATGGCAGAGCGGAGCAGCTCTGGGATGGGTGAAGTGGCCCACGGACTGAGTGGAGCTGAGCAGTTTCTGGGGATGGCTGGAGTGGATCACGGGATGGCTGGTGGAGCAGAGCAGCTGGTGGAGCAGAGCGGAGCAGTTTGTGAGGATGGCTGGAGGAGCAGAGTGGAGTGGCTGGTAGAGCAGAGCGGTTCATGGAGAAGGTGGAAGCAGAACCCCACGGAGAGGCAGGGCAGTTGGCCCTGGACCACGTAAGGTGCCCCATTTTACTCAGGCTGGCGGGGGGGACCTCTGCAGATAGACTCTCGAACTCTGAGGCTGCACTGACCTGGCACAGAGACTTTTGGATTGTGGGACTTTTGGGACTGTGGGTGATCTTTGGGTTGCTGGACTCTAGGGACATTTGGGGTATTGGACTTTGGAGTCTTGGGGTGATTTGGGGGTTGCTGGACTCAAGAGCCCAGGGAAAAGGACACGGCCTAATTTCCTGGGGTGGGTCTTTGCTCATGGTTTGGTCTATGAACTCTAGTTGAGGTGTTTTCCCAATTTAATGCTTGTTGTTTATCTCATGTATTAAACCTTTTCTGCTACACCGAGACTCTGTGCTTGCGAGAGGGGAAGTATTGCCTCTTCGAGGCACCCAGGGGTGCGTGTACGATTTTCCCAGGTCTCTGGGTGGGGGCTCGAGCTGGTTTTGCATTACATTGTAGGGAAGGGACCTCTATGTATTGAACCCGGCCCTTGCTGCTATCAGTTCGGCCTAGCAGAAGGGTTACACACATCAATAGCAATTAGCCAGTGCGCCAACCCCTTCCTTGTCTTCCTTCTGTTCTGCAACCCTGTCGTGATGAGCACGGCTCTTCTTTCTCTTTCTTTGGGGTTATAACTTTCCTTTGCAAACTACTCCCTAGTGATTCACCTTCTGCTCTGCCTTACAATGACGGGGCCCGTTGGAGACGGGGACAATAAGGAAAAAACCCCAGAGACCTTGAGGTTTCCATGGATCCACTGTGCATCACTTTCCATTCTCTGAACACCCAGCATCTTGTTAAGTATTAACCCTGGCTGTGTCGAAACTATGGAGCCATAATTACTATGTATTGAGCAATAAGCCCAACTACGTATGAAACCCAAAATGTGAACAGCCCTGGCTCCACGAATCTCACCACATTCTCTGAGTGCATCATCAGGAGGGCTCCGTGTCTGTCACAGAGGTTGCGGAAGTCAGGATTCTGTGACTTTTCACAACCTCTGTGACTTCTGCACGGGGCAGTGTGGCTGACCCCAGAGCTGCCCAAGCAGCTGGCTCCAGGGCCAGCTGCTCAGGTGGCCCCCGGGACAGCCACACCAGCCGCTGCTCCAGCGCCCCCCGGCAGCGATCCTAGGGTGGCCAGAGCAGCCGAGGTCCATGGCCTCAGGCAGTGGTCCCCAAGCAGCCGGTCGGAGTAGCCACAGTTTGCGGCCCCCAGCAGCGGGAGCTACTGACCCTGGGAACCTGCCCCACAGCAGCAACCTCCAGTGTCCCCCACAAAAGATTTAATCACAGCACAGGTATTTTTAGTATATGTCATGGACAGGTCACGGGCCATGAATTTTTGTTAATTGCCTGTGACCTGTCCATGACTTTTACTAAAAATACCCATGACTAAATCGTAGCCTAAATCATCAGCAAGGTTTGAAGCAGGGGCCTTCATAGGGCAGATATCATGAGCTAAAGGATAACCTCCACTAAGTGGCAGGTGTAGTAGGCTGTTATCCTGTAGCGGACCAGTGGCCAGAAGAGGATGTCACACAGAATCTGATGGCACAGGTTATACTCACTGTTTAAAAGACAAAGAGAGAAACGACATGATGTTCTGGGAGCCCAGAAGAGGGAATCACATCTTTTTGTCAATGTGTGTATTGGTTCACTTCCTGTGGACAGCAGGAAGAGGGGTCTGGGTAATGCTGTCCAAGAGGCATTTCCTGTACTAAGTAATACTTTACTCAGATCTACCACTAGAGGGCATTCAAAACTCTTGTGTGCAGCTATAGCTACCTCTCCTCAACCATGCATGCCTTCAAAGAAATGGCCTGTCCAGCAGCATATCACACCCTATATTGCTGGGGCAGTGGTTTAGTCCCATACAGAGAGGGAAAAGGGGCCACTAGCCAAAGCCTCTCTTCCCACAGCACACACCTGCTCTAGCAGAGTCTTCCATCCAAAGACTGAACAACCCTGATCAGTTTGCAGAAGCTGGGAGGACCATCATGCACAGTGGTCACTCCGCTGAACCTCCCGGTACGTCCGCTGTGATTAATGTAATGAGCAATGCCATGAGAGCTGAGCCGTTCAAGGTGTGTTTTATTGAAACCCTTCTGTTTGGAATTGGCATTTCCCCTGGTTTTGGAGGATTATGCATTGATCCAGAAAAATAGGTGCTTCATTAAACAACTTGACATAAAATCCATGAGAGTCAGGGGGAACTAGACAGCAAATGAGCTTAGATCTGCAAAACAGCTCCACTGCAGAGGGAGGAGGGTGGCAATGATTAGGCCAAATGAATATAGGTCACTCAGGATGCGTTTTCTAATTGCCATCCGCATGGACGCTGACAGCAGGTATGTGTGTGGGCCGGGGGCTGGGAGGAGCAGGGAACGTGCCGCTCCTTTATTCCCTTGTTTGGAGGTGAAGGAACAAGCTGGCTTTGGCAACGGACCCTTTTCACAGGAGTTTTTTGAAAGCTATTTATAAGTGAATGCAGGAGTCTGCTGGATTCCAAGGCCAGAAGGTTCCATTGTGATCACCTACTCTGACCTCCTGTACAAAATAGGCCACAGCATTTCCCACCCAATAATTTCTAGAGCCTACATACCAGTCCTGAGTCTGCTACGCTTCAATTTGTTCATTCATGACTTGGATAATGGAGTGGAGAGTTGATAACATTTGCAGGTGACACCAAGCTGGGAGGGGTTGCCAGCCCTTTGGAGGACGGGGTTAGAATTCAAAATGACCTTTACAGATTGGAGAATTGGTCTGAATTCAACAAGATGAAATTCAGTAAAGACAAGGGCAAAATACTTCCTGTGGGAAGGAAAAGTCAAAGGCACAGCTACAAAATGGGGAGTCAATGGGTAGGTGGGGGTATTGCTGAAAAGGATCCTGGGATTAGAATGGATCTCAGATTGAACATGAGCCAACGATGTGATGCAGTGGTGAAAAAGGCCAATATCATTCTGGGGTGTTTTAACTGGAGTGTTGTTTGTAAGACATGGGAGGTAACTGTCCTGCTCCACTCGCCACTGGTGAGCACTCAACTGGACAAATTGCAGAGAGTCCAGAGAAGAGCAACAAAAATGATCAAAGATTAGAAAACCTGAGCTGTGTGGAAAGGTTTAAAAACTGGGTGTGTTTTGTCTTGAGATAAGAAGACTGAGGGGGGACCTAGGAACAGTCTTCAGATATGTTAAGGACTGTTATGAGGACAGTGATTGATTAAAATGAAATGAAGTCCTATGTGATGGTCCCCTGCAGTTTGACCTTGCTCGCTGACAAGCTGAAGAGGACAAGAGGCACAGGAGGAAGGAGAGACTGGTTTCCAGTCATGGTCAGCTGCCTCCTGCTGAGCCTGAAAACATCTGCCCTCATTGCAATAGAACTTGTGGTTCAAGGACTGGCCTTATTAGCCACGCGAGGACCCATAACTCCCATGTCCCTACCCTGGTCACTTTGGAAGCCTATGGCACTGATAGGAATTGAACTCCTATTATTCAAGGGACAGTGTTGGGCCAGGCCCATCCGCCTTCACATTTGCCATGGAGGATGATAATGACATGTCAGAGAACCCAGCTCAGATGCAGGAAACTCCCAGCTGTCCCGAGGGAGCAGGTGTTTTTTAAAGTGGATAGAGGTCAGCCCATCTTTTGTTCTGCTCTGCTGGGACTGCAACAGAGAGGTACATTTCCAGTCCCTGGGCTTTGCATCGCGTGCAAGTGCTGTCTCAGCTGTTCACCAAACAGCCAGAGAGGGCGCTGCTACTGTGGTGGCCACGGCCTCGCTTTCTCTTCCTCAGCCCCCGATATCTCTTAGCCCAGTGAGGAGGGCACATTTCACTCTCACCTTGCCCTGGTGTAAATGACACCACCAGGCGATAAGCCACAAGAAGTCTGGCCCCGTGGTTCGGATGACCATCCAGCCCATGGGCATTGGTCTAGACCACACTTTTTGAGGCTATACATATTGTCATGGCAGGATCCAGTAGGTGGCAGTGTGATACTCAGCTTCACAAGCTCGCTTTCTTAGCACGTGGGCAGTGCCCGGACTTGGAAGGAATGCTGTCTTGTTATTAGTGTGCTGTGATGCTGCCGCTGTTAGGAGAGCTGTTGCAAGCAGTGATGGAGTTTGCTTTCGGCTCAGTCTCTCTCACTAAAGTCAAGGATGCTGTGACACAAAGCAGTCCTGTATTCACACGCTGTTGTAATCGTCTTTGTACAAAATATGCCTTGTGGTGTCATTTGAAAACTAGTAATTCACGGATCATTAATATTATTGCGCTATATGTACGTGGTGTGGATTCAGAGTTATGGATCTATGCTGGAATTATGACTCAAATGTGTGTACACCAGGTATGTCCAGGGAGGTGGTAAACAGGTCTGGAGTAAACAAAGGAATGTGTTTTCTCCACTGGGGAGTTACTTCCAAAGTCTTTTGACAGGCAATGAGAATGTATTTACATATCGCATAAACAGACCCATCAGCCTAACGAGGGGCGGAGGCAAACCTCACGCTAGCAAGTGGGGAAGAAGACACAGCATGGTGTCTATGCTTCCAGCAGGAGAGAGATGCTTGGTCCAGGTTTTACTTTTCAGAGGACCCCATTGCAAAGGTTTGCTGGTCTATAACAATGGGGGGGTAGGGGTGGGGTGGCTGAACTGCAAGTGATGAGCAACTGAATTAGCTGGTCATATACAATGTTACTGTCGTACAAGAGCATATAGCGTCAGGTCTTTTCTGAAAGCTAATGACACATTGGTGATTAATAGCATTGTGAAATGTCCGTATTACACTACATGAGGAAATATGGATACCTAGTGATATTATGTTTTACAGTCTGTGGCCAAACAAAGGGAGAAACAGCACCCCCTCACAGGAGAGCAGGCAGCGATCAGCTTGTCTGCAGTGAGATTAAGTGAGGTATGACCAGAAACAATGGAAGCCCTGTTTACATAGAAATCAGCAGGGGGGAAAGCCCCCAGGAAGGGAAGAGCAGCCTGAGATCATCCTGCCTCTTGAAACAAAGTCATTGAACTTTGGAAGGACAAGCAGCGACAGAAGCCGTCTTTGGCATCCACCGCTAGACAGACACAAGGGAGCAGAGCTCTTGCAAACTGAGAAAGATGGGTCCTTCAGCCAAGATGGGGAGAGGGGAATCGAAGTCTCTGGGAACTGAATATAAGTGAGAAACCATCTTGAACAAAGTCTGCATCTTGCTAGATTAAATATTAGACTTTTGATGACTGTGTTCACTTTTATTTGCTTGTAACCCTTCGTAGTTCTATTCCTTTTACTTGGCATCACTCACCCAATGTCCTGTTGTTAATACATTTGTTTTATTTTTATTCTAAGCCAACTCAGTGCTGTATTTACCCCACGTGAGCAGTGGTGTGTTCTTGTGTTTTTAGAGGAACAAACACATTGTATTATCTCTCTGAGCTGTCCAGGAGTGGGCTGGACATTACACAGCGCATGGTTTGGGGGAAATGTGGGACTGGGAGTGTGCTGGGGTCACACCGCAAGGAGTAAACCAGGCTGGTGGAAGCCAGGGTGGGGCTGCGGACAGGCTGAGGGGGACAGAGCTGCTGATCCGGGCTGCCTAGCACACAGACATTCAGGCTGTGCCCTGCATGCTGGTAGACTGGTTGTGAGCAGCCTAGGTTGGGAGCTACAGTGGCAAGGCATTGTGAGGCTCCCCAAGGTTACTCAGCAGGTGGTGACACAATCCTTCCCTGGGCTGGACTGCACCCCAAATTGCCATCCCAGAGGCAAAGGTGCTATAACAGAGATTCCTGAAGGAAAGGATTTACCTGCATACTGTCCGACCTCCTTGGTTCCAGAGCCAGTGGATATAATGTAAATACACAGTTGCAGAAAATGCTCAGACTCTGCATCACAGATTTCTTCTTCAGCAGGAAATGGACGTGTGAGTCCCTGAGACCTGCTACTGCTTGGGAAACTGGAGCCCGACTATCTATTAAATTGTGTTCATGGGTAGCGGCAAGGTTATTGCCAGGGTCTGACTCGGTCTGTTCAGCCACAGTCCAGAAGAGGTTGCAGAACAAGCAACCTAGCAAGGGTAAGAGCTCTTGGGAAGAACTAAGAACAGGATTTATCCTGACAAGAGAGTTCAAGGAACGTTAACTGAGAATGAAGATTGCTCAGGGACCACCGAAGTAAATCTGCTGCTGCCCAACTCTTGACACCATTACTGCGAGGATCAAGATAATCCCAGCCTGCCCACAGAGGAATATCCATCGGCTGGCTTCAGACTCATGACACAGGATAGGTAGGGGACGGGATGCCCTGAGTGTGGAGATCACAGGTGCAAATGCAGCACAAGGGAATGGTAACTGGACAGTGTTCAGGCTATCTGGTGACCTGTGCAAATGAGTTTGGTGGATCGCAGCCTGGTTGCTAATATGTATTAGTTGTATTAGGGTAGCACCCAGAAGCTGCAGCTGAGATCGGGTCCCCATTGTGCTAAAGGCTTAGTAAGGAATGGACTTTTGCACCAGCTTGCAATTTAAAGAGACAACTGGAGAATTATCACTCTCTTTTTACAGCTAGAAAGGTGAAGTGACGAGAGATTGAATGACTCACCCACAGAGCCCGTGGCAGAGTCAGAATTGAACGTAAGCAATACAGGGCCCAGCTGCCGCCCCTACATCAGCCGATCCCTGCTTTCTGGAGCAGAGGGCTGTCTGTCATGCCGGACGCCTGACACAATTGGCAGCATGAAGACAGAAGCCAAGAGGAATCAACAGCCCCTGGAGGGTGATAGGCCCTCAAAGTCAGGGCTGGGGTTTGCTTGTGAATCGCTCGGGGGGATTTCTATAGCTGGGCAGAGCAGGCCAGGGCCTGAACAAGTGGAGAGCAGGAGTAGCTGCAGCCAAGCCAGAAGAGGGAGAGGAGAATCAGGGGTGTCCAACCAGCGCTTTGATAAAGCCAAGATGAGTTTTAATGCTTGGTGCATGCAGTAGGATTAACAGAGCCCCATCAGCAACTAATGTGTGATTTTTTTCTCCACTCCTCTCTGTGGGAGACACTCACAAAAGCAAGGAAATGTCACGGCTCGGGCTGTCTTTCTCCATTAGACCAATGCTGAATTACATTCATTTTATAATAACAGAGGCTGAAATTGACGTGGAGTTTTTGCTCCCCTTCCACGTCCTGCCTTCCCCGGGAACGGCAGCTCCCTGTGACGTCCCTGTGCATCTGCCGTGGTCACTGTCGGCCGCTCGGAAGGAACAGAGAGGCGGCTGTTTGAAATATCTGGCAAAGGGCGGAACTGTTTTTTAAAACGGTTACAGAGCAACACCAATTACATGGTCATTCTGGGGGCCTATGAGACCCTTCGATAACCAGGGGATTAGGGTGAATGGGAAAGCCATTATTAGTATTAATTGTTTGTATTACAATAGCACATAGATGTCCAGTCAAAACGGGGAATCCCATCATACCTAGTACTGTACAGACCCATAATAAGAGAATAATACCTGCCTGTGATACAGCATGGCCAGAGGGCAGCAGGAGAGGGTTAGAAGGGAGCCTTATTCCCTGTAAGGGGAAGAAAGTTTGCTAGAGATTAATTAGAGCACCTGAAGCCAGTTAGAGCACCTGCAGTGAGTCACATGATAAAAACCCCTGCTTCAATCAGACAGTGTGGGAGTTGGAGCAGAAAGGATTGGTGTTGGAGCAGAGAACAGTTTGGAGGAGTTGGAGCAGAGAGGATTGGTGTTGGAGCAGAGAACAGTTTGGAGGAGTTGGAGCAGAAAGGATCGGTGTTGGAGCAGAGAACAGTTTGGAGGAGTTGGAGCAGAAAGGATCGGTGTTGGAGCAGAGAACAGTTTGGAGGAGTTGGAGCAGAAAGGATCGGTGTTGGAGCAGAGAACAGTTTGGAAGAGTTGGAGCAGAAAGGATTGGTGTTGGAGCAGAGAACAGTTTGGAGGAGTTGGAGCAGAAAGAATCGGTGTTGGAGCAGAGAACAGTTTGGAGGAGTTGGAGCAGAGAGGATTGGTGTTGGAGCAGAGAACAGTTTGGAGGAGTTGGAGCAGAAAGGATCGGTGTTGGAGCAGAGAACAGTTTGGAAGAGTTGGAGCAGAAAGGATTGGTGTTGGAGCAGAGAACAGTTTGAAGAGTTGGAGCAGAAAGGATTGGTGTTGGAGCAGAGAACAGTTTGGAGGAGTTGGAGCAGAAAGGATGGGTGTTGGAGCAGAGAACAATATGGAGGAGTTAGAGCAGAGAGGAATTGGTGTTGGAGCAGAGAACAGTTTGAAGGGAAGCAGAGGACAGTTTGGAGAAGTGCTGTGGTGGGCTAAGAAGTCCAAGACCCTAGGTAAGGGGCACCTAGCTTGTACAGAGGGAGGGTAGGAACCCCCCACAAGCTGAAGGGCAAGAGAGGGAAGTAGCCCAGGGGAAGGAACTATCAGTTCAAGTGGTTCAACACTATCCTCATGGCCCCTGGGCTGGGACCTGGAATAGAGGGTGGGCCCAGGTCCCTCTCTCTCCATTCCCTTCCTCTAGGACACTAGTGGGGCAATTAATATTCCAATTCAAGGGCAAGAAATGGTGCCCTGAAGCCCCCCCAAAGAAGAGAAAGCGTGAGACCCATCATAATAGTGTCAGCAATTTGCCACACTGCCCTAAAGAACTTGGAGTCTAAATAGACCAGATAGCTGAGGAAAGAGCATTATCAACCCATTTTACAGATGCATAATTGAGGCATGGAGAGATTAAGGGACTTTCCCAAGGTCATACAGAGGGTCTGTAGCAGAGGCAAGAACTGAATGCAGCTCATATCCATATCCAAGCCCGTACCAATGCCTTAGCAATGAGACAAGACCAGCCTATCTCTCAGTGGGAAAATTCAGATGTAGCTCCAACTTCCATGGCTCAAACTTCGTTGCTATTTTCTAAGGTCACCAGCATTACTAACTACAATCAGGAAAGCATATGTAACTCAGTCCCATTTGGACAACACAGGTCTTTGTTCTCCTCTAGTGATTGGTCTGCCTAAGAGGTTTAGGAGTAGAGCTGGTTGGAAAAGGATTATTCCCCCCTCCCCCATAGACATTTTTGATTTTTCCCCAAAAATTGAGAACTGAAAGTTTTCAGCCAAATTCTAGAAGTTTTGATACATAAATGTCACCCCCGGGCCTCATGGGAGTTGTAGTTCACGTGTCTCAGGCCCTCATTCTCCCTATCAGCCAGGCTCCCTGGCTGGACCGCATCACCCATGACACACCACAGTCTCTCCCCTTGTTGTATCCTCCCTGGCTGTGGTGCATCATGGGACATGTAGGCTGGCTGAGGAAGAGAATGGGGCTTTGAAGCACCTGAACTACAATTCCCAGTGCCACGGCATTTCCAAATTGAATTGTTTTGTATTTCATATGTTTGATTTTTTAGAAGTTGACATTTTGAGCCAGAAAGCAGATACTGTTTGCAAAATCTTTGAGTCATAAACCTCAATTTCCTGCCAAAATACTAGTTTGGATGGAAAATTTCCCACCAGCCGTATTTAGGAGTCTCAAACAGCTCCCTGCCTAACAGGTTGAGCTCATAGCTCTACAAGAGACACTCATGCTAAAGGTCCAGTGTTCCAGTCCTACTGTGAGCCTTGACTTGGCAGAGTGCAGCCACTCAGGAGAAGCGGTGGAAGAGTGAAATCGGTGTTAGCCCGAGGTGGGTCAGCATCACAGCCCTAGATGAAAATGAAAAGATGACTGAAGCATTTGCAAAGTTGGGTGAAATCTTTGCAGTTCTTCTGATGCTGCTCACTCCTTGTTATGGAAATAGGTTCCTCTATGGCAGATGAGAGAGGAGGCTACCCAGTGCACTTCCCTTTATTAATAGAAAGTGACGTCACAATGTCTCCAGAGGCTGGGGGGTGAGAGACTAAATAAAGCATAAAAACAGATTAGGAAAGAGAGAATTTTTTGGAGGAAAAGAAGCAGCAAAACGAATCCCAGTGCATAAATCACTTCCCCCTTAAATGGAGGCTCTTGAGAAGACAGTATCCAAGGTACTTTTCCAAAGCGTGTAGAGACGCCTCCGAGGGAGCTTTGAAATGGTTCATATCTGTCTTTATTTTGATCCCTTCATTTGTGAACCATTTGGAAGAAACCAAGCCTGAGAATGGGCGTTTGCTGTTAACCTGGATGTTCCATCTGCCTTTCCACGGAGAACAAGACTATAAAATAAAAGGCAGGAGATATTAACCCTCATGCAGCAGGGCTCCAGCAGACCTCAGATTACAACCCTCAGGGCCCTGCCCCCGCTTGCTGTGTTAGTTTGAACCCAGTGTGAGATTCTTTTCAAAATGCAAGAACTATCTTTTGGCCCAGCACGTGTGACAGACATGAGTCCTATCGCTGAAAGCGCTGATGGAAGGTGCGTGGATGTGATGGTGCTGAGAGCGGTAGAAGAGCCTCTCTAGGCTAGAACCCAAATCGACATAGTCACTGCGTCCTGGGAGGCCTCCGCCTGGATTTTGTTCTCAGTTGTTTCTTTGGTGTTCATTTAACTGGGATCCAATTTTGTAGGTGACACCAGAATGGGAGGGATGCAAATACACAGCAGCAGTGAAGCAAGCTGTGTCCTGGGACGAGCAGAGGAGCGGGGGATGCATGCGGGAGGCGGAGATTTGGTCACCAGCTAAGCAGTCAGTCCTAAGCTCTGGAGATGATCAGGCTGGGAGGTCTCCAAGGAAATCTCTGTTTCCAGCAGCAATCAGACAAGACTGAGAACTCCGGCTGTAGGCAACGTGGCGGATAGCGCCGTCGATGCCAAGAAAGTCAGGGATGTAACCCCATACTCAGGGTGACCCTGAGCCTCTGACCGACAGAAGTCAGGAGGGGAAGATGGGATGGATCTTTCTGAAATGACCCTGTTCCGGACACTCCCCTGAGGCTCTGGTACTGACCACTGTCGGAGACAGGATAGTGAGCTAGATGGACCTGTGGTCTGACCCAGCATGGCAGCTCTTACGTTCTTACACAGACATGCATAGACCAGGGGCAATGGAGTCTTCTGAATAGTGGGAGGCCCACAAGGCCCCTCCCCCTCCATGGCCCCAACCCTGGCCAAGCTGGAAGTTGGAGCCAGGCCAGGAGCCCGGGCCCCTTCTCCTGCTCAGGGCAAGGGGGTCAGAATGGGGTAGGGGTAAGAGCTGCCCGGGAAGCTGTGGGGAGTCACAGACCCTCCATCTGCCGTGGACAGGAAGTCTCGGGGACTGGGACATGGGCTGAGGGCTGCTCTCGGGTGCCCTCACCCCAGGCAGGCGGAGGGTCTGCGCATCCCCACAGCTGTCCGGGGTCCTGGGCCACTCTTACCCAGGCCAGGCTCCAGCTTCCGGCCTGGCCAGGGGGTAGGGCTTTTGGGGGAAGATAGGGTTGCCAGGCATCTGGTTTTTGACTGGAATGCCCAGTGGAAAAGGGACCCTGGCGGCTCCGGTCAGCACCGCTGATTGGGCCATTGAAAGTCCAGTCAGCACCGCAGTGGGGGCTCAGGACTAAGGCTGGCTCCTGCCTGCCCTGGCTACATGCAGCTCCTGGAAGTGGCCACCGGGTCCCTGCGGCCCCGAGGCACATGGGCAGCCAGGGAGGCTCCGTGTGCTGTTCCTGCCTCAAGTGCCAGCTAAGCAGCTTCCATTGGCTGTGACCACTGGGAGCTGTGGGGGGCTACAAGGATGATCCAAGGAATGGAAAAACTGCCTTATGAAAGGAGACTCAAAGAGCTTGGCTTGTTTAGCCGGGCCAAAAGAAGGCTGCGGGGGGATATGCTTGCTCTATATAAATATATCAGGGGGGTTAACGTTAGGGAGGGAGAGGAATTATTTAAGTTTAGTACTAATGTAGGCACGAGGACGAATGGGTATAAATTGGATATTAGGAAATTTAGACTTGAAATTAGACGAAGGTTTCTAACCATTAGAGGAGTGAAGTTCTGGAACAGCCTTCTGAGGGAAGTAGTGGGGGCAAAAGACTTTTCTGGCTTTAAGACAAAGCTTGATAAGTATATGGAGGGGATGTTATGATAGGATCGTTAATTTGGGCAATTGATCTTGGATTACCACCAGATAGGTCTGCTCAGTGGTCTGCGGGGAGATGTTGGATGGAATGGGAACTGAGTTACTGCAGAGAATTCCTTCTTGGGTGCTGGCAGGTGACTCTTGCCCACATGCTCAGGGTTTAGCTGATCGCCATATTTGGGGTCGGGAAGGAATTTTCCTCCAGGGCAGATTGGCAGGGGCCCTGGAGGTTTTTCGCCTTCCCCTGCAGCGTGGGGCACGGGTCGCTTGCTGGTGGTTTCTCTGCAGCTTGAGGTCTTCAAACCAATTTTGAGGATTTCAATAACTCGGTTCTGGGATAGGGGTTGTTATAAAATTGGATGGGTGGGGTTCTGTGGCCTGCCTTGTGCAGGAGGTCAGACTAGATAATCAGATTGGTCCCTTCTGACCTATGAGTCTATGAGTCTATGAGTCTATGGGTGGCACCTGCGGGAACAGGCAGCGCACGGAGCCTCTCTGGCCACCAATGCACCTAGGGGCCACAGGGACCCGGCGGCCACTTCCTGCGAGCAGTGGTAAGCGCTGCTAGGATCCCTCACTCCCTCCTGCACCCCAACCCTCTGTCCCAGCCCTGAGCCCCCTCCTGCACCCCAAACCCCTCATCCCTGGCCCCAACCAGAGCCCATACCCCCAGCCAGAGCCCTCTCCCGCACCCCAACCCCCTGCCCCAGCTCGGAGTCCTCTCCCGCACCCCAACCCCCTGCCCCAGCTCGGAGCCCTCTCCCGCACCCCTCATCCCTGGCCACAACGAGAGCCCATACCCCCAGCCAGAGCCCTCTCCTGCACCCCAGCCTCCTGCCCCAACCCAGAGCCCTCTCCCATACCTCAAATCCCTCATCCCTGGCCCCAACCCAGAGCCCACACCTGCAGTCAGAGCCTTCACCCCCCTCCTACACCCCAAACCCTGCCCCAGCCTGATAAAAGTGAGTGAGGGTGGGGTACAGCAAGCGAATGAGGGAGGGGGGGCTCAAAGGGGCGGGGTCTTGGGGCGGGGCAGGGATGTTCAGTTTTGTGCAGCTAAAAAGTTGGCAACCCCAGGGAAGAGGAGCGGCAGGGGGCCAGGCCTGCGGCAAAAATTCGGAGGGCCATGACCCCCTCTCCACCCCGCCCCATTCTGACACCCCTGCCATAGACACACATCATACAGACATGTGCACGCTCATATGAATGAGCACACATGGAAACATGTGCAGAGACACACGCGTGCACACAGAGATCTGTGTGTGTGCGTACATCTCGTCTCTCAGACAGAACAAACTCAGAACAGCTCCTCGTGTTTGTTCCCATCAAGATCAACCCTCTTTTGTTTCTCTTCCGTTTCGTACAATGCAAGGCAGCGACTCATTATCATGCCACATTTTCCAAATCTTGAATTCTGAAAAAAAAAAGAGCTAGAAAGATGAGGGATTTAATCAGAAAAGCCCTGCCCGGAGAATTACTTTGGATTGGCTACTTAGCGGTGCAGGATCCTGTAGAGAGGTTTCCATGGCTACCTGTGAGACCTCAGCAACCAGAACCCACTGCTGAGAGGGGAGCGGGGCTGCAGTGAGCCCCATGTATTGTAAATGTTTCGTAACAATAATAGTGATAAATCTTTGCGGCAGGATAGCGCCTGCTGCCTGAGAGCTTGGCAAAGGGTCGTGAATTTAGCTGGACAACCTCCATCCTCCTAAGGGATGGGAATGCATCATTATCCACATCATACACCAGGGAAACTGAGGCACGGAGTGGGGAAGTGACTTGCCCAAGGTCACACAATCAGTGGCAGAGACCCTAGGGGGGTTTAGCCTTCTCTGCAGCATAGGGCATGCACGAAGAATACCTGGTGGATTCTCTGCAATTTTAAGTCTTTAAATCAAGCTTTGAGGACTTCACTGTTTCAGCCAGAGGTTATATGCCTACTCCATGAGTGGGTGGGTGAGGGTCTGTGGCCTGCAACGTGCCGGAGGTCAGCCGATCACACTGGGCCTAAAGTCTATGAGGTTACCTGGCTCCCCAGATTCCTTGCTCTAACTACCAGCCTATGTGTAGCAACCCCCACCCCCAGCTGTTACATACAGGTGCCATGAATCATGATGGCGATTGAACTGGGGACCTTCAGCACTAGAAAGCCAGCAGCTGCCTAGAGCAGGGGCGGGCAAACTTTTTGGCCTGAGGGCCGCAACGGGTTTCGGAAATTGTATGGATGGCTAGTTAGGGGAGGCTGTGCCTCCCCAAACAGCAAGGCATGGCCTGCCCCCTACCCCCCTGCTTCTTGCCCCTTGATGGCCCCCCCCGGGACTCCTGCCCCATCCACCCCCCCGTTTCCTGTCCCCTGACCTCCTCTGGAACCCCCGCCCCTGACTACCCCCTGCTACCCCATCCAACCCCTCCTCTCATTCCTGACTGATCCTCCCCCCCCCAAACCACTGCCTCATCCACCCTCCCTGCTCCGTGTCCCCTGACTGGCCCCGGAACCCCTGCTCCTGCTCCTGATTGCCCCCTGCTGCCCCATCCAACCCCACCCCTTTGACTGGCCCCCCCAGGGACCCCTGCCCTCATTCAACCCTCCTGTTCCCTGCCCTCTGACTGCCCCAACCCCTATCCACACCCCTGCCCCCAACCCCGCCTCCGAAGTCCTCTGCCCTTTATCCAACCCCCCCTTCTCCCTGCCCCCTTACTGTGCTGCCTGGAGCACCAGTGGCTGGCAGCGCTGCAGCCGTGCCGCCCAGCAGGAGCCAGCCATGCCATCGTGCAGCTCAGAGACCGGGTCAGGCCGCGGCTCTGCAGCTGCGCTGCCCAGGAGCTCGTAGCCCCGTCGCCCAGAGCATTGTGCCAGCGGAGGGGCGAGCTGAGGCTGCAGGGGAGGGGCAACAGCAGGGGAGGGGCTGGAGTAGCCTCCCAGGCCAGGAGCTCAGGAGGGTCCCATGGGCCAGGTGAGGTGAGCCCCTGCACTAGATTACAGCAGTGATTCTCAGCCTTTTTGAGACCAGGGACCAGCTTGCTGCCTCTACACTGTGTCAGGGCGATCTCGGGGACCGGCCCTGGGCCATGGACCAGCTGTTGAGAAACACTGTTCCTCAGGATGACAGGACACACGCTCCGTTGGGTGGAGGTGGCCTCTAAAGACCTAAACCTGAACAGCTGGCTGTGGTGGGAACCAGGCTCCAGCACCCAGGCTGGGCTCACACAGGAGCAGTGCTGGGGTCCTCGTGCTCAGCTCGGACGGCAGGGGGAAGGGGGAGTGAGCTGCCCCCGGGAATGGGGCTGGTCATATGAAGATCATAGACACCTCTGAGATTCCTGGGATCTGGGAATATCCTGGAAAAGTCCGTCCTCCTCTGCCTTCCACCTGTCCCACCCGCTGTGCTCCAGAGAAGCAGGGCCTGGCAGCCCGCGATGGCCAGGCATCCTGCCTGAGCCTACAGGCAATGCAACACCCACCTCCTCCATCAGCAATGCAGTCTTTTGCCTCCGGGTCACTGGTTTGAACCCAGCTGGAGACAGTCAGCACCCCGGCCGGCTGGCACACCATGCTACCAGGAGATGGTAGCAATGTTGCTAATGCAGGAACCCCCAGCCATGTACTGTACATACCAGCCCCCCCGCACCTCCTGCTACCAGCACCCAAGACATACAAGCCACGGCTACTACTCGAGCTCAATCAGTTGGGCCGGGAGCAGGCGGTTACTGTTGCTAAAGCCAGCTGCCAGAGGGAGACATGATCTCTCACTAAGCTCCGGCCAGTGCGGCTTAAGGCTGCGAATGGGCGACAGCCCCTCCTCTCTAGGTCTTTTCAGTCCTGACCCTTATTGCTGCCTTTGGAGGGGGGAGCCATGGGACTAGGAGGAAATGGACAGAGACTCCCAAAGTGCCTGATCCTGCAGGACCAGGGCCTAACTCGTTCCACAGAGCCTGATGGAGGAGACTGTGGGTGCAAGCCCAGGCTAGGTTCACAGCAGCCGCCTTGCTCCGTGTTCCCCAGCTGCCCCGACCTCTCTTCATGTTCACCCCTCTGCAGAGCCCCGAAGGCACTCGCGGAAGAGGGAGCCCCTGTTTGCTGCTAAACACGCGCAGACCGATCCACTGCAGCGTGAGTCTCTCCACACGGCCCTGGTGGCGGGAAGCCGTGCTGAGCATCTCTCTGCGGGAAGTTGCGCTTTGCAGCCTTTCCATTAGGCTGTGAAATGAGGAGGATAAACAGGAAAGCATCTGGGGCCCAGCGTGGAGATTTTAAAGCAAGTTAGGGGAAAAGCACCCGTGCAATAACCCACAAGATAGAGTGTGAGCTACAGCCTAGGCGCACATGAGTTTTAATCCCTGTGCTCCATTGCCCTGGGTCAGGTAGGAAGGACAGCAGAAGGGTTCTCTGCTGGCTTTGTGACTTGGGCATCTTGCTTAATCTGCCCTGCCTCAGTTTCACCATCTGTCCAATGAATGCTGCTGTAGCTCACAGGGGTGCTAGTGAGGCGAAAATCCAGGCACGAGCCCCTGGGAAGTGGAGCGATATTAACAGACAGGTTGATTCGTCAGCTAACAGTGGGTGAGCTGCACTGGAAGGCGAAAGGGTCCTGTTGCTGGTACCAGTTTCATGCCAGATCAGTGGGGACAGAGAATAATAATAATCCCTAGCTCTTAACACAATTGGTCTCTAAGCACTTCCCCATCTTTAATATATGGATCCTCACAACACTTGTGACGTAGGAAGGATATGTGCGTGAGAGAGAGAGAGAGAGAGAGAGAGAGAGTGAATGTAGGCCTGACACGAGGAGAGAGGCGGGACTCAAAAAATGATCATCAGCAACAAATTTCAGCCATGTTCATTTTTGTCAACATTTTGTGTGGAATTTTTCAATGTTTTGTTGAAAATGTGCAAGCCCCACCCCCTCCCAGGTTTCGGAGACTGAGCGTTGGACAAAAATCTGAAGTTTTCCTCAGAAACATTTCCATTTAGGCCCAAGGCCATTTTGGATCAAAGTCCCATGGCTGCAGCTTTGGCCGTTAGAGCCGGTATGTGAAACGCCAGCGAGAAGGGCCGGATGAGAGTGCCTACACAAGCTGATGAGAGCTGTGTGCCTAACCCCCCTAAGTGGTTCTAAAAATCCTCAGCCCTTCGCTTTCCTCCTGGAACAAAGCTGAGTCATCAAAGGGCTGTGGGACCGCGACAATGGCAGCGCACCATCGGAACTTCCCCGCATCCGCGGGATCGATTTCCGACTCTGGGCAGGGGCAGTGAGCCCTTCCCGCTGGAGCAAAAGGAGAGAAGTCTCTTCTAAAGAGCTAAAGGATGGTTAGTATGTTTCATTCTGATATTTTTCTTGATGAAATGTGGCCACTTTTCACAAAGGAAATGTTGCCAAAAACGTATTGCTTTTCCTGAAAATATCCTTTTCAAAATGCTCTACAAACATGTAGGCTGTGGTGTGGTAGCCATGTGGGTCTCAGGATATTAGAGAGACAAGGTGGGTGAGGTCAGCGCTTCTATTGGGCCAATAAAAACTTACTCACCTTGCCGCTCCAAAAACATTTTTTTGGATGGACTTGTATATTTGTTCGTTAGTTACCAGTGGGTGGGGGTGAAGGGACAGGATCAGTGATGTCAGTTTTAAGTAGGTGGCATAACCACATGATGGGATGTCCCAGATTCAGTGCATGGCATTGTTTGAACTTTGCCATTGTTAGGGTGTCCAGATGTCCCGATTTTATAGGTACAGTCCTGATTTTTGGGCCTTTTTCTTATACAGGCTCCAATTACCTCGCACTCCCGGTCCCGATTGTTCACATTTGCTGTCTGGTCACTCTTGCCATTGTCAATGCGCAAATGTTTTGTGTAGAAAATGAGGGTTTTTCAAAACAAAACAAAACAGAAAAGCTGAGAAAAAAAAGTCTGTGGAAAATATTGGAAAATTCAGAATTAAAAAAAACCAACCAATTTAACAAAGCTGTCTTCCAAATTTTCACCAGTGTTTTGGCATGCTCAAATTAGCAATACAGGGCCTATGACACACAGAGGGGTAACTCAGCTTTCCTGCAGCCCAGGGCAGTGTGGCATATACAGGGCCACCACTTCACAGCAGTACAGAGACACAAGCTGTAACTAACGCTGGATAAACCTAGGAGGCAGAGACTGGTGGGATCCTCGTTAAAGGGACGTGAGCCCGGAGTTTCAGCAGCAGGGTTCTGGTTCATACTCTGATGGATGTTTACACCATTCTGCTGAAGGGCTTTACACATGCTGCTAAAGTGAAAGAGACAGACAGAACCTCTCCAGTATTTGGCAGGGGGAACGGCCTGCCCAGGATAGGCTCACAGGCTGGGTTTGGGGTTGGATCCCCAGTACCTGGTAGGGGGAATGGCTTGCCCAGGACAGGGTCACAGGCTGGGTTTGGGGTTGGATCCCCAGTACCTGGCAGGGGGAACGGCCTTCCCAGGATGGGCTCACGGGCTGGGTTTGGGGTTGGATCCCCAGTACCTGGCAGGGGGAATGGCCTGCCCAGAATGGGCTCATGGGCTGGGTTTGGGGTTGGATCTCTGGTGTCTAGCAGAGGGAATGGCCTGCTCAGGATGGGCTCACGGGCTGGGTTTGGGGTTGGATCTATGGTGTCTGGCAGAGGGAATGGCCTGCTCAGGATGGGCTCACGGGCTGGCTTTGGGGTTGGATCCCCAGTACCTGGTAGGGGGAATGGCTTGCCCAGGACAGGGTCACAGGCTGGGTTTGGGGTTGGATCCCCAGTACCTGGCAGGGGGAACGGCCTGCTCAGGATGGGCTCACGGGCTGGGTTTGGGGTTGGATCTATGGTGTCTGGCAGAGGGAATGGCCTGCTCAGGATGGGCTCACAGGCTGGGTTTGGGGTTGGATCTCTGGTGTCTGGCAGGGGGAACGGCCTGCCCAGAATGGGCTCACAGGCTGGGTTTGGGGTTGGATCCCCAGTACCTGCCGGGGTATGTGGCCTGCCTAGGATGGGCTCATGGGCTGGGTTTGGATGCCCAGTA
This sequence comes from Gopherus evgoodei, assembly GCF_007399415.2. Classification (NCBI taxonomy): domain Eukaryota; kingdom Metazoa; phylum Chordata; order Testudines; family Testudinidae; genus Gopherus; species Gopherus evgoodei. The sequence goes on from NC_044322.1 coordinate 3,929,545, forward strand.
TCTAGCAGGGTGTCGTTGCATCGTAAACCTGAGTTCTCCCAACCCCCACTGATAAAGGCCAGAGATGTTAGTGGGCAGGCGTCATGCTGCTGGCCAGGGTCTGAGGACCCCTGCACTGACACCAGGGCTGCTCCAAAGCCAGTACTGCCCATCATGGAGGCTGGTCTCCAGCAGGGCCCTGGGGCTGCATTAGCCTTCCGGATATTGATTCCTCATGGGCAGTTGACACGTGTCCCCTTCCTGGGCCATGGACAGCCCTCTGCAGTGCCCACTCACAGAGCGATTGGGGCTGCAGGGCTGGCTCAGCCCCTCCTCATCTTCTAGGTGGGATGGAGGAGACGCACATGTGGAGGGGATGGCCACAATTCCTCCTCACTCCCAAGCACCAATGTGTAACACTTGAGTTATTGCCTCAATTTCCCCTTTCCAGCGCCTAAAAGACTCCCCTACAAGTTCTCTTGGGTCTGATATTACCCCCACCACCTCTGTGGATTATCCTCCATAGGGGAAATAGCCCTTGAAAGCCCCAAACACTGTCCATTTATCCCCCACCACACACAGTGCGCTGAAATCTCCATACCAGGGCCAATGCCACGCCTCATACCCCGACGTCTTCTGCCGCACCTGGGCTTTGCGTTGGCCCCCGCATGCTCTCGGATCACAACAGCCTTCGGGGCTTCCTTCTGGCTCAGGAAGTCAGCAGACTAGCCCGTCCGTGAGTTTCCTCACCGTCCGCCTTCCCGGGGGAATTTCTGTAACACCCTCCAGGGAGGGACCCCCATTCCCCCATCTTCCGTTCATTTATTAGCCCCAGATGCCACCCCGGGCTCCACCCTCTTAATCAGGTCAGCTGGGGATGCATCTGTGCTGGCACATGGGTGCCGGACCCACTTTACTTAAAGGGGACACCCACCCTCGAACCAGGACCCTCTGCCCCGCATGCATCCAGCCGGCTCTGGTTCCATGAGAGAGCACTGAACAGGGAGTCAGAAGAGCTGGGATCTAGTCCCAGTTCTGAGCTGTGTGTACAACACCCTGCACTCTGAACAAACCCACTGTGGATGTGCCACTCTGGGAGGAGTCAGCACTGCCTGGCTAAGGGTGTGTCCACACTGAAAGGGCATGGGTAATGGCCGGTTTGAGGAGATGTACCCATACTAGCTCTGGTTTAGCTGGCATACTAAAAAGAGGTGTGTAGCCAGGATGGCAGAAGGGCCTGGGGTACGATCTTGTCTGTGACCCTAGGTATGTGTCCACTGGAAGCCCTCACTCCAGTGCTGAGACACCTTGTGTGTCATAGGCCCTATAGTACTAATGGAGAGTCTCCTTTAGCTCAAGTGGTTGAGACCTGGGCTTTTATTGCCGGAGGATTTGAGTGCTGTCCCCACAGGGCCTGTGAATTCTGAGTGGCTGTGGGGTGGCCTTTGGGGACACAGGTTGTTACAAGAAACATAATAAACTCACGGGAGTTGAGCACCCCGAACCTTACTCGAAGTCCTGATGCAAGCCAAGGCCATGTGAGAAGGACAGGGGGATGCTGGCTTCCTGACTGGCTAGGATTTATCCAGGAGCCAAGGGTTTTCTCAGCTGATTGGTTTGATGAGGTTTCAGAACACAGATTTCCCCTGAGCTCCCGTGGACACAGCGTCTGGGAAGACGAAAGCTGTCAGGTTGACCAGGAGAGACAGCCAGCTGGTCGGTGCCACTGCGGCCCTGCCTTCCGACCACAGGGGAATATGGATCCTAATGTGTTGCCATAGAAAATAACGAGGCCATTAGAAGGCAGGCGCTGCCGGGCTCCCCTCCCTCGCAGCACAACAGGCAGGGCCAAGAGACGCACAAATGAAGCCCGGTGGGCTAGATACGACCTGGGGGCCATGGCTGGATGATTCCCAGAGCTAGGGCTCGGGACCAGCCGCATGAAACCAGGAGCTTTGGTGGCTTGGCAGCTTGACTTCTGCAGCTGGGTTCTGCTCGCTCTGAGGGGAAATCTGTGTCACTGCCCACCCCTGCCTTGCCTTGTTCACCACCCTGTCCTTTCCCCCACCCCACTGCTCCTTAGACTGGTTGCTCCTTGGGGCAGGGGGGACTGCTCCTTCTTAAACACCTGGAAAGGGCCCACCACGCCCTGGGCACCACCCTCACGGAGTAGGTGCCCATCACCTGCTTATCCCAGTTCAGGCCCTGCTGGCGCTCGTTTGGTTGTACCCGAGTGAAACGTGCCTTTTCCTCCTGGCCGCTGCTTCCCCCGGGATGGTGGGCAGGAGGAGCAGGCTGCTCACCGGTGCTGTGTGATGAGCTGATTGCAGGACGGCATCACCCATCAGCCATGGGGGAGGATCCTCTGAAAGCCACTGGCTAGGGATGGAGGAGTGGTCTGCCTAAGGACCTGAGAGACCCCATTCTGCCTCCTTCACTCATGCTGCTTAGGGCCAAACCCTCTTGAGCTGCTGTGACGGTGCTGCCCGTGAGAGCCAGCTGAGGTCACTCAATCAGTGTGAACTGCAAACAAAACGGGGAAGACAAACTCCAAACGCTGGTGGATATTCCAGTACTTAGGTTTACTAAGCCAGCACAAAACAGCTTCTGTAGTACCTCACTGGTTACTTAGAAGTCCAAATCAACGCAGTTCCCTTAAAGTGCCCAGGCCCAGGCCTCCATGCAGACACACCTGTCAGATATGATGATGATTCCTGAAAATCTTATCTCATCATATAAAAGAAAAGGTTCTTCCAATCCCAAAGGATCAGCCGCACACCCAGGTCCAATTATAACTTAGATCTTACCCAAAATACACGCTATAGCCAATTCTTATCAACTAAGCTAAAATTTATTTAAAAAGAAAAGAGAGAGAGTGTTGGTTAAAAGATCAATATACAGACAGACTTGAATTTGGTTCTTGAGGTTCAGATGCATAGCAGAGATGAGCTTGTAGTTATCAAAGTCCTTTTAGATATAGTTCATAGGTTATAGTCCAATGTCCATATTCAGGGTGGTTTCAGTCAATGACTGGGGATCTCAATCCTTGTGGCTTAAGGTTTCCCACTCTTGAAACCCAAAGCAGATCTGAGATGAAGTAGGATCATGTCCCAGGGTTCTTATACCTTTCCAGCAGCCTTTTGGTCTGAGAAAACAATAGGCTTAACTCTCCTTCTCCCAAACATCCTGGCAATTAGCACAGGGTAATTTATCCATTAAACAGTTCAGATACAGGTTACCACAACCTTCAAAGAGACACATAGACAATAATACTATTTCCCTCAAGTATCATCATAAATGTTAATATTCCTTTTTTGATCTTTGAATTAAAACTATAGCAATAGACAAGACTTGTTCGCTTACATCACAAGACCTGAGCAAACATCTACCCTTCTACCTCTAACAATGCAGACTTGCATTTCAAAGCTCTATTTATTTACATATCTTCCTAACCAGTCCTTAAGGTTCACCCATGGGTCAGGTCAGTCAGTGAGGTAATTAACTCTTTCTGGCCCTGTCACCTTTCAGTGAGATATTATATTATACTCATAATGTCACAGCTGCCCCCGCAGGGAAGGCAAGACGGCCGTGATTCTGGGGTCTGATCTACCTGCTGGAAAGCTGTCAGGAGCTGGTTTATGCAGCTACCTGGGAATTACTTCTACGTAATGGGAATCTCCCGGTGGCACAGAGCCACCATACCAGATTTAAGCCAGCTCTAAGCCTTTTCCCCCACCCATTGTGGGTTTGGGGGCGTGGCTGGTGAAAAGGGGGCGTGGCGAGATCACCTTTGCAATCTGGCTCCTCTCACCTGCTGAAATGCCCCCTATGTGGCAGGGCAGCTGGGCATAAATTAAAGGCACCTATTACCCCTCACCCCGTCCCGATTTTTCACATTTGCTATCTGGTGACTCTAGGGGGAGAGGGGGAGGGGTGGAGATCAGTCCCTGGCCACTCCCAGAATCAATGGGGCTGAAGTGGTGGCACCTTCAATCCCCCCCCACCCCGCCCCACACACGGTTGATCTGCCATTGCAAAGAAGCAAACCCTGGCCCAAGCTGTTTTCATTTTTTCCTCCTTTAAAAGCATCAGCTAATGTCAAATTCCCCTCCGAGCTCATGGGAGACCCCAGAGCCAGCGCTGCTGGCTTCCCTTCCCCTTATTCCTGTATCAGAACAGGCTGGGAGGAAGCCTGGCAGCTGCTGGGGCTGGAGAAATGAGCGCGTCACCCCAGTGTCAGGCGTGATGAGACGGCAGACTGACAGCCACGCCGCAAGTAACTGACAGCCACACCAGGCTCTCCCGGGCAGGCAGGTTGTGGCAGGCACTCCTGCAAAGTACAGGTCTCTTCCAGGGCAGAATCCACGGCTCGGGGTGTCACCGTTGTCACGCTCCTGTACTAGGCCTGGCCTGGCTACGAAGCTGGCTAATACACGCGTTGTGTTCCTCCTGATCCTTGGGTGCTCTGCCAGGTCTGACAGAAGTTCGTTTACAAATAAGGTATATGACACACAGTGACACCCAGCAGCTGAACGGTTTACAGTATCATTCCTTTTCCTCTCCCCCTTTAACTTCTACCAGCCAGCCCACGACGACAGTGACACTATCATGCTGTCTTTAAAGCTCAGTACGGATCAGGCTGTTTGGCGTCTCTGGATCGGGTTGGTTTTCTAACGAGATGACCTGAATGTGTAACAACATGGTCATTGATCTGTCCATGCGTCGCAACGACTCGCCGGGGTCTGTTCGGAATCCTTGAGTCATTGTCTTCTTGTTCTGCACCCACCACTGCTGGCGTTCACGCCGTTGATTGTTCTTTCTGAGGAACAAACTGTTGATGTTGAAATCTCCGCTGTCAGTCCTGGTCAAATATGACCTCAGGCAGGGCTGGATTATTTTTCTTTACGTCAACAGCTGTTGTTCATCTCTTTTCCCCATCTCATTTGCCATGAAGGTGGTCACCAGGTTCCAGACTTGGCCATCCTCTAACTGATGGACATCCGTTTTCAAAGCGTTCATAAGATCTTTTAACCTTTTTTATCCGATCTGGCTACTCTCATCGCGTCTGGCCACTTTGAAGACAGGTTCTTTTCCAAAGCTGGAACAGTAGCTCTGAGTTGTCTTCCCAGCAGGAGTTGTGCTGGACTCTATCCAGTAGCTGCTCCTGATGTTGAGCTGTAACTCAGAAGAACAAGCAATGGGTCTTCTTGCTGTGGGACTTTCTGGGCTCTCTGTACAGCCCGCTCAGCCTCCCCATTTGCTTGTGGGTAACGTGGGCTGTCAAAATGACATTGCATTTGGAAGGATGTAAAATCTGCGGCAGCGACCTTCAGTCCGTTGTCCGTCACTCTGAAGGCAAGCCGCAGACCTGGAGGTACGTTTGCCACGTGGTCCTGCTATTCCCCAGGCGTGTTCAAATACAAGATGATTATCTGCATTGCTCATGTTCGCATTGTCTAATCACCTGCACGCAAGAGCCTCCTTTGCCGGCTGGCATTGATTTCACAGAAATCCATTACTGCCTTCTGCACATCTAATTGATGGCTGCTCGTGGAGTCAGCACTCCCTTCCTTTGTGCAAGACGACACGAAAGGAAACTGCTTGATAATTCTGCTAATTTCGGAGTCTCTGTGTCTGGCTAGTTGGGGTTTTTTCCTAGTTCTTTTTGGCAGCCGTCTGATGAACCTATTAGCATTTGCTTCATTGCATGTGGCATATTAGCCATATAATGACTCTGTAATCACAGAGTAATATGAAACCGTGAGGTGCCCTGCTCTAGATTTTGGACAAACCTCCGTGACACAAAGTGTACCTCAAAATGGCACCCTGTAACCCTCCTAGCTGTGATATCTCATACAAAGCACAGCATGTAAGGTAGTATTTCAAAGGTCATGATCTGCTGAAGCCTGCTGTTCTGGCCAAATGTGTATGGAGTTATGAGATTTTGCTGCATGGTTGTTAATGAAATATGTTGTACATTTGCTAGTGATGTACAAAGGAACCCTGCCCAGGAGGGTGCTCAATGACCATTAATCAGCAGGAGAGTTGTAATCAAGGGATTTACAATTCAATGAGGTCTGTCCAAGCGCCTCCCGATGGGGACTACGAGACCCCATGACTCAGTTGTACCAGACCACGCCAGGGGATCGCCCAACCCAGTGACTCAGCAAAGCCCACCAGGCCATGTTTGGGCAAGTGTCTTCTAGGCACAAGTACCAAAGAAGCCTACCCCAATCCACTCCACCTGCCCGGTGCTCCTGCGGGGAGCGGGGGAAGCGCCCATGCCCCAACCCTGCTCCCTGGCAAGCATGCTGGGCAGGGGAGGAGGGGCAGGCAGGACTGCAGCTGGAAGGGGTGGGAAGGGGGCCCCACTTGCTCTTGCCCAGGGCCCCACAAACCCCTAATCTGCCTCTGCTGCCACTGGTGACACAAGAGCACAAGTACCAGCCTAATGGCAGGTTTCAGAGTAGCAGCCGTGTTAGTCTGTATCTGCAAAAAGAACAGGAATACTTGTGGCACCTTAGAGACTAACACATTTATTTCAGCATGAGCTTTCTTGGGCTACAGCCCACTTCATCAGATGCATCTGATGAAGTGGGCTGTAGCCCAAGAAAGCTCATGCTACAATAAATTTGTAAGTCTCTAAGGTGCCACAAGTACTCCTAGCCTAGTGGCAGACTGTTAAAAACCAGGTCCCAAACCCAAACTGGCTGAGCTTAGATTTCCCCAGCCAACAGCCCCAAGTGCAAACTCCCCAGGTGTTCCAACAGCCTGAACATAGAGTCACAGACAGTCCCCTTGTGTCCTCCGGTCTGCCTCACCTCCTGAGACAGCACCTCTCTGATAGCTGGCCCCTTACCCGAGGACCAGAGCAATATTCATGCTACTCCTGATCCCAAAGGACCAGTCGCTTACCTCAGGTCAATTGCACTTTCGATCTCAACGCTTTTAGCCAATCCTGTAATAAACTATCTAAAGATTTATTAACTAGGAAAGGAAACGAAGGTGATATTTGCAAGATTAAAGCAAGCAACTATAGACATGTAAACAAGTTCCCATCTTAGGTTTTAAAAAGTAATAGAGGCTTCTGCAGTCAGCAAGCTGACTTTGTCATTTAGGGCTAACCCAGACTAAGCAGCTCGGGATCTTTGCTTGTACCTGCCAATGCTTTGCCTCATCCAATGCCATAGAGACCTTTAGTTCTTCTGGTTTGTGGATTTTTATCCCTTACCCACCGTCCCCGCCATGTGCGCTGAGCTACTAACTCCGCTGCTGGGAGGAGTCCACTCGCATGACTCATCTTCCTGGTACGGAGAGAAGAACAAACACGGAGCATCTTTCGTCCTTTTGTTGATGATTCCTCATTCCAGATATGGAGTTTCCAGCTGTGAGCTCCAGTCACAGCCCGTCTGGTACCGATGGGTCACCTCTTGTGGAAGGGGCGTAGCAATGTCTGTAGAAGGGCAGCTCTTTGCACTAATTAACGTCCATCTCCTGCATGGTGATTCACACGGTCCCAGAGGCTCCCAGTGCAAAAGCTCAGATATTATATTACACTCCGGAACACAGCTAATACATGTAGGATCGGAGCAGGCAGCAACTCACAAGCCCTCAATAGTCTAAACACTAAACACTTTCTTATAATTCCTATACCTATTTTATCAGTATCAACCCACAAGTGAGCCAGACGGATTCCAGGTATGTCTCTGCTAGTGGCTAGTCGAGACATGGGGACCTTGGCATGAACGAGCTCCTGGCCTGCCAGCATCACAAACAAATTCATAAACTATCTGGAAAAGGGGGTGAGTGGTGGGGTGGCAAAATTTGAAGATGATTCAGAATGACTCAAGATAGTTAAGTCCTAAGCTGCCTGAGCAGAGCTACAAAAGGGATCTCACTAAACAGGGTGACTGGGCAAGAAAACGGCAGATGAAATTCAATGTTGATACATGCAAAGGAATGCACATTGGAAAACATAATCCCAACTATACATAAAAAATGCTGGGGTCTAAATTACCTGTTGCCACTCAAGAGAGAGACCTTGGATTTGCCGTGGATAGTTTTCCAAAAACATCAGTTCAATGGGCAGCCCCTGTCAAAAAAGTGAACAGAATGTTAGGAACCATTAGGAAAGGGATAAATAATAAAACAGAAAATATCAAAATGCCACAATATAAATCCCTGGTACGCCCACGCCTTGAATCCTGCGTGCAGTTCTGGTCGCCCCATCTCCAAAAAGATATATTTGAATTGGAAAACGTACAGAGAAGGGCAACAAAAATGATTAAGGGTCCGGAATAGCTTCCGTATGAGGAGAGATTAAACAAACTGGGACTTTTCAGCTTGGAAAAGAGACACGAAAGGGGGGATATGATAGAGGTCTATAAAATAATGACTAGTATGGAGAAAATGAATAGGGAACTGCTACCTACAACTTAACCCAAGAACTAGGGGTCACTCAATGAAATTAACAGGCAGCAGGTTTAAAACAAACAAAAGGAAGTATTTCTTCACACAACACACAGTCACCTGTGGAATTCATTGCCGGGGATGTTGTGAAGGCCAAAAGTATAATTGGGTTAAAAAAGGACTCAGATTAGCCAGTTTTCCCTGGCAGCTTGGGACTTCAGTACCCTGCCTTACTGAGCCAGACGCTCTAGCCTGCTGCAAACACAGACCCAGGTCTGAACCACGTCCCCCAAAAGCTGCAGACTTAACTGAAAACAGCTTAAGAAGTGCTCCTGTCTCCAGCATCCAGATATTCAGTTCCCAATGGGGTCCAAACCCCAAATAAATCAATTTTATTCTGCATAAAGCTCATCCAGGGTAAACTCATAAATTGTTCACCTTCTGTAACACTGATAGAGAAATATGCACAGCTGTTTGCTCCCCCAGGTATTAATTACTCATTCTGGGTTAATTAATAAGTAAAAAGTGATTTTATTAAATATAAAAAGGTAGGATTTAAGTTGTTCCAAGTAATAAAAGATAGAACAAAGTAAATTACCAGTACCAGGCGACATGGTCACATGTCCTGCGAGACTCCAAGCCTTCATTCTTCCCGGCCTGATTCATAGGAAAGCTTGCAAGTAAACAGAGCCATCCACAGTCAATTGTCCTGGTTAATGGGAGCCATCAAGATGCCAAACCACCATTAATGGCCCACACTTTGCATAATTACAATAGGACTTCAGAGTAATGCTTCATATTTCTTGTTTCAGATGCAAGAATGATACATTCATACAAATAGGATGAACACACACAGTAGATTATAAACTTTGTAATGATACCCTATAAGAGACCTTTTGCAGGAAGCATATTCCAGTTACATTATAGTTGCACTTATTAGCATATTTTCATATGGAGTGCGACGTCATAATCATTCCTCACTATTACTCTTAGAAAGTGCTTCTTAGCATGGCTGAAATGTTCAACCCTAGAGGTGGTTGCATTTCAGTAATGAGCAAGTGATCTCTACACTACACACAGAACCAAGCTGCTGCAGACCTCTCCTCCTCATCACAGAGCTATTAAAAAGTGAGCTTGGGAAATGAAGATATTAGAAAGAGACCAGCTACTGCCATGGCTACCAAGCCATCTGGCTGGGACTTCTGTTAAAGATTGCATGTTGCAAGCTCTCAGACATGCACTAAACTGATGACTTTTCCCTACATTTTTTTTCTTTTAATTTTCAGATCATTTGTATCTTTTCCCAGTGAATGAAATTCAGGGAGTCCGGGAGCTGGCAGGACAAATCCTCGATTTGCTGTGTCTGAGATAAGCTATAGAAATGCACTGCTAATGGCCCTGGGCCCACAGCTCCTTATGGCTCAGGGTTAAGGGATGTCAGGGGGCAAGGTTTGCTTTGCTGGGAATGGCAGGGAGTCAATCCTCCAAAATCCACAATTCCCCTGCTTTGTGCCTAGATCTCCAGGGATCCCATGAAGATTAAAGACATCCACACTGGAGCCCTGTGATTCTTGCTGTCCACTCACTGGGTTCCTCCCAAGACAGTCAATGGGAGTCTTTCCATTGACTTCAATGGAGCTGGATCAAACCCTTGGGCAGCATGAAATTTGCAATAGGGTGGGCCTATGCAGCTGAGAGGGAGCCATGCCCCAGAGAACAGTCACTCCCCAGCCCCCCACCAGCTCTGCTTGGATGAGTGCAGCCTCAGTCCCATGAAGGGGCCATCAATAGAATTGGAGCATGCAAATGAGCTGCAGAATAAGCATGGTGATTGGTATGGTAAAGCATCATGTGCAGGAGGGCAGGTACAGGTGATGCTGCAGGGTTGGCATTGCAGCGGGGCACAGTTAAGGTTGTGGTGCATGGTCTGTTGTATACAGTAGTTGTGTGAAATAGGAAGCAAACACCTGATATTGGACATGGTTTAATTTTCATTAATCTCTATGCAGAGCTCCCTGGTATCATGCATGATGTCTCCACAATGTCTGGATCTACTCAGGTGAAAGGTCCCGTCAGACCAGGGACTGATCACCTGCCCAGAGGTGTAATGCCAAGATAACGCTGTTGACCTCAAGTGAGTTAACCTCAGATTTAAACTAGAAGGAGTGAAAGCAGGATCTGGTCCAGTGGGAGTTTTGCCTGAGACTCCCGAGCCTGGTCATTTTATCTGCATCATGCTTCGGAGCATAACATATCAGAGCTTGGAGCATAACATGAGCTCAGATACTACGTTTTTTTTGTAGATTCATAGACTCCAAGGCCAGAAGGGACCCCTGTGATCATCTAGTCTGACGTTCTGCATAACATAGGCCAGAGACTTGACCCCAAATAATTTCTAGGGCAGATCTCTTAGCAAAACATCCAATATTGATTTAAAATTGCCCAATTCAGACTGGAAATAAGGTGTAAATTTATAAACGTGAGACAGATCTAAATCGATCCAATGGCTAGAATTTGAACCTGTCTCTGCTAGATTGAAGATCTCATTATTAAATACTTGTTCCCCTTGGAGAATCACCCCTTACCCTTCTCTTTGTTCAGTTAAATAGATTAAGCTTTTTGAGTTTGGCACTATATTTTCTAATCCTTTAACCATTTTAATGGTTCTTCTCTGAACCCTTTCCAGTTGATCTACGTCCTTCTTCAACTGTTGATACCAGAACTGGACACAGGATTCCTGCGGCGGTTGTACCAATGCCAAATATAGAGGTAAAATAACCTCTCTACCCCTACTTGAGATTTGCCTCTTCATTTATCCCAAGTTCACGTTATCTCTTTTGGCTACAGAGTCACACTGGGAGCACATGTTCAGCTGATTATCCACCATGACCCTCAAATCTTTTTCAGAGTCACTGCTGCCCAGGAAAGAGTCCCCCATCCTGTAAGTACGGCCTGCATGCTTTGTTCCTAGATGTATATATTTATGTTTAGCTGTATTAAAAAACATGCACCCAGTTTACCAAGCAATCCAGACCTCTCTGTATGAGTGATCTGGCTTCTTTATTATTTTCCACTTCTCCAACTTTTGTGTCATCTGCAAACTTTATCAGTGAGGATTTTATGTTCTCTTTCAGCTCATTGATAAAAAAGTTAAATAGCGTAGGGCCAAGAACCAGTCCCTAGGAACCCCACACTGGAAACATGCTTGCTTGATGATGATTCCCTGATCACAATTACATTTTGAGACCAATCGGTTAGCCAGTTTTTAATCCATTTAATGTGGGCCATGTTAATTTTATATCGTTCTGGCTTTTTAATCAAAATGTCCTGTGGTACCAAGTCAAATCCCATGCAGAAATCTAAATATATTACATCCACACGATTACCTTTATCAACCAAACTTGTAATATCTTCAAAAAAGATATCGAGTTGGTCTGATGAGATCTATTTTCTATAAACCGTGTTGATTTACATTCATGACGTAACCCTTCTTGAATTCTTTATTAATAGAGTCCAGTATCAGCCACTCCATTATCTAGCCCAGGCTTGACGGGGATGGGCAGCAGTATAAAACCCTAAGATAGAACAGTTTTCGGTGCAAAAGGAGGTCAGACTACACGATCACAGTGGTCCCTTCTGGCCATGGAGTCTATGAACATAGGTCTTGTCTTGCTCCCAGACAGTGCCATGGGGGCTTAGAGCATTGAGGAGACAGGGACAAACATCACACTCACATAATGCAATAAACTCTGGGGCCATCTAGGACTACACAATAGTCTTTCCGCTGCACACCTAGAACGCAGAACCTCCTGCTCCAAAACACAAACATCTACCACTTGAGCGATAAGAGAATCCCCATTGGGTCTTGGCAGTCTGGAACATATGACATACCCAGTGTTGCCAACCCCAAGCATTCAAAAATCATGAGTGAGGCCCTCTGACATGATGAGATTGGGTTAAAAATCATGAGATTAAAAAAAAAAATTAAATACATGTTGTATCATTCTGGTTGTTAAACTGTAGGGTGTTCTCGGGTCACATTTTCAAGCTGATCCTTGCAGCGATGAGGGCTGGAAATGTCCTTTTTTGAAAGGAAAGCCGAGAGTCTCACATTTTCACAGGAATGCGGGAGCTGGAGCTTTAAGAATCACCAGGAGTTAGCAACACGGCGTACAGCTGAGCGGTATTGTCAGATGTTCGGCCGTGCGTGCGTGTTCTCTCTGAGTGCTGCGCTGGCTCCAACCAAATGGCCCAGTAACCACAGACCCGTTAGTAGCGAACGCACCAGGACAGGTTTACTGTTGACGAAGCACAGTATTAGTGCTCAGGTACTTGCTTTGTGTACACTGTTGATAATGCAACACTGTTGTACAATGTTGATAAATGCGAAGTAATACATACTGGAAAACATAATCCCAACTATACATATTAAATGATCGGGTCTAAACTGGCTGTTACCACTCAAGAAAGAGATCTTGGAGTCATTGTGCACAGTTCTCTGACATCATCCACTCAATGTGCAGTGACAGTCAAAAAAGCGAACAGAATGTTGGGAATCATTAGGAAAGGGATAGGTAATAAGACAAGAAATATCATATTGTTTCTATATAAATCCATGGTACACCCCACATCTTGAATAGTGTGTGGTCGCCTGATCTCAGAAAAGATTAATAAGACCCGGAATTTTCAGCTTGGACAGGGGAGGACTAAGGGGGGATATGATAGAGGTCTATAAAATCATGACTAGTGCAGAGAAAGTGAATCAGGAAGTGTTATTTACTCCTTCTCATAACACAAGGACTAGGGGCCACCAAATGAAATTAATAAGCAGCAGCTCTAAAACAAATAAAAGGAAGTATTTCTTCACACAACGCACTGTCAACCTGTGGAACTCTTTGCCAGAGGATGTTGTGAAGGCCAAGATTATAACAGGGTTCAAAAAAGAACTAGATAAGTTCATGGAGGACAGGTCCATCAGTGGTGTCCCTGGCCTCTGTTTGCCAGAAGCTGGGAATGGGAGATGGGGGATGGATCACTGGATGGGTACCTGTTCTGTTTATTCCCTCTGGGACACCTGACACTGGCCACTGTCAGAAGACAGGATACTGGGCTAGATGGACCTTTGTCTGACCCAGTGTGGCTGTTCTTATGTTCTTCTTAATACATATACGGCCATGACAAGAGGACACAGCTTAGTCTTTGGTGGGACTTTCCATTGCCCCCTAGGCTGGACGAAGGGTTAAAGAGAGGTATCTCAACATTTATAGAGTGAGACAATCTGGGATAAACAATTTACAGATCACCTTACATATTTCACAACATGTTTGTTACCTCCCCTTGTACTTTCCTCCTGATGTTTCAAAACTTTCCTGTTCACCACCTGTCTTTATACTTTTACTCCTGATGTTTCAGACAAGATATCACTATTCATCACTTTTGTCAAACCATCTTATCATGTGCTAGGTTGGGGTGTTCTTGTGGTGGATTGTCAGGGTGTATTTACATATTCACTGTGTTTTAGCAATGCTAGCAATACTGGTGCCGAGTTCGTGTACTGGACAGTGGCTTGCAGGCAAGCCTCTGCTTTTGACAGGGCCTGACTGTTGCTTGTAGTGTAACTTTTGCTGACTTTGGTTCAGACCTCAGGCCTTGCACCAGACCCATGCTTCAGGCTCTCTCTACTACCAGCAGTTGTGACCCAGCAAAGGATACTTGTGATACACACACACACACACACACACACACACACACACACACACACACACACACACACACACACACACACCTCAGCTCATCGCACTGCATTATGGAGTATGTATAAAATACGCATACCTAACAGATGTTTTTATTAAACCCTTTTCTAACAGAGCCTTAAAATATGCACAATGCTTTGAGCCAAAAGGCACTGAATGCAAATACTTAATAACAACGATAATCTTGGAGGATGTGTCAGGGCATTTGCTGTGCAATTAAAAGTATGTTTTGACAAGGCAGAAGCCCTTGTTCAAGCACCGGGAGACGTCTCCAGCGCGAGCGAGTGACTGATTTCATGGCAGCTCCCGGAGCTGCGGATGGAGATGCTGGAGGGGAAAGAACACGGGTGGAGTTGTCAGCTGCAGAAGGCTGTTAAAATCAGGTCAGCTCTCACTTTCCCTTCCTTCTCAAAGCCGATTGCTGTAGACCCCAGAGCTGGAAATCAGCTCCTTAATACCCTGGCTCCTTAATGATCCAAACCTACTTAATCCGCGGAACATCCATTATAGGGACAGGTGTCAAAATTGCCCTGAATGATGCATGGGTCATAAAATTAACTCCAGCCATGTTGCTTCCTGTACAGTAGTGTCCCCTGCGGGACAGAAGAGACACATGCAGCTGCAATGAACACGCAGGGGATTCTTTAGAGAGGCTGCCGTGGTTCTTTCTGGCTCCCACGCTGACAGAGGCAGCCCAGCCTCTGGCTCCGCTCTGCCTTGGTTCCCCACCTGAACAATGCACTTTCCTTACACGTGGTAGAGATGGCAAGCTGTTTGGGCCACGGCTGTCTCTCACGATGTGTGCACCCTGTGCCTAGCCTAGCCAGGCCCTGATTTTGACTGGGGCCTTGTTGGCCATTGCAATGCTAGAGGACAGTGCCTGGCCCTGGTTGAAATGGACACAACTGAGAGGAGAAACAGATGCAGAGGGAGGGGAAATGACTTGTCTAAAGCCACACAGCAAGAGCTGGGACTAGACTGCAGGTCTCCTGACTCCCAGGCCAGTACATCACCCACTAGACCACACTGTCTCCTGACACTAGTCTACCGGGACGTGTAGTCACAGGCACCGACTTTCTAAAGTACCGGGGGGTGCTCGCCCCCGGCTCTGCCCCAGGCCCTTCCCCCAATCCACCCCTTCCTCCAAGCGTCTATTACCTTTTGTTTCCTTTTACTTATTTAATAAATCTGTACACAGTTTATTATAGGATTGGCTACAAGCGCTGTCTTTGGCGTGAGATCCAAAGTGCTACCTAGGGTAAGTGACTGGTCCTTTGGGACTGGGAGTAACCTGAATGTTGGTGTGATGCTTGGTGTTCGGGACCATCTATCAGAAAGGAGGCTCACCTGGGTGACAAGACAGACTGGAGAACCCAAGGGGACTGTCTGTGGCTCCATGGTAAGGCTGTTAGGTCGCCTGAGGAATTTACACTTGATAACTGGTTGGCGAAAGCTAAATACAGAACTCACAGCCAGTTTGGGGTTTGTGTCCTGGTTCTTAGCAGCCTGCCCAGAGGTCGGTACCCACACTCTTGAGTCGCTGCAGGTATTGTTACACCAGCCCATGTTATCTGACTGGCAACAATATGTGTTACCCTCGTCACACTAGGGAACCTCTGAAAATCCGAGAGGTGCCCTGAGCCAGCTGGTGTCGGTGGGCCTTGCAGTCAGCGGAGCTGGGCTGATCCCCAGTGGTTTTCAGTGTATAAACTCATTCAGCTGCAGGCAGGGAACATGGCCAGAGACACCAAGCAGATGCTTTCCCACTGACATTTCAAGCCAAGACGCAGAGGAAGTGGCAGGCTGTGCTCCTTTCATAATCACTGGAGTGAGAAGAATTGACAGTAGCTTAATTACATTCTCCTGCTCCAGGATGTTGGATTAATAGGGCCTGAGTTTGCTTTTCATTCTTACACTAGGTGTAAATCAAGAATAACTCCACTGGAATCAAATGCCAAGATTAGCGCTGGGCCCAGCAGAGGCTGCATAAGAATCAGTTGCGACTCCTTGACCTTGGGGCCTGTTCTGGGATTGTTTTGGCATAGTTCAGAGCAGCCTCCAGGCTGCTCTAAAGTACGTTGGCTGACTATGGTCCCCAGAGCCAATATGCCAGTTGAGAATAGCCAGAGCGTATTAGTGAGTTATTCTCATAAGTTCTGTTTCAGCTCTACTGGCCCTCCAGCAAAATGCCAGAGTGGCGTAAAGAAGCTACATTGTGGCAGAAGAGTCTGGGCCAAAGGAGCTTTTCTGGGTAAATAAGATGGGAATCAGGCCCAGTGTCTTAGGGAAACATAGATGTTAGCTCTTTTGGCCTGATCCTTGTCTCTAACTGTGTTTTTCCATTTTCGTCTCAAACACAGATACAGGCTGTGAAATGAAATGAAATGTCCAGTCTACAGGGCCAGTTCCAGGCACCAGCATTCCAAGCAGGTGCTTTGGGCGGCAATCTGCAAGGGGAGGCAGTCCGTGTGTTTTCATCACCCCAAGCAGCGCATCGAATTGCTGCCGAGTCGGCAGAGGCAATCTGTGCGCCGTTAGGGCAGCAGGCACATTCCCGCGGAAGCGCCGAATTGCTGCTTCAGGCAGCTGAACATAGAAGCTGCCGCTGAATTTCTGCTGCCGCGGAAACGCATGTGTCGCCCTAAGGGCACATGGACGGCCTCCTCCGTCCGTGGCGGCAATTTGGCGTGCTGCTTGGGGCGGTGAAAACAGTAGAGCTGGCCCTGCCAGTCTAGCCTTGAGAGAATGTGTCTTAATCACAAACCTCTGTGAAATTCATTTCTCTGAGTGGTGACATCCTGGGGCGAGTTGCTCTGAAGAGTTCCAATCCGAGTCAGAGGAATGCAGGGCTCAGCGCGTTAGGTTTCACCATCCTTTCTATCCATATGTCTCTGACAGCTCAAGAGAAGTTGGGGGCGATGGCTGGGATAGTGCACATGGAAATTGGTTCTGATTAATTAGGCAGGCTATATACAGAGACTTTTACATTTGATGCCAGGGAAGGGGGTATAAATTTGCTGTTCTCAGATGGACTCTCCCATTGAAATGGCCAGGGCTTCTGGATCAGCGATGCCCAGGGAGATCATGAACCCTGTGTTCGTGAATGAGCATCTGGCTGGCAAAGTTCCCACCTGGAATCAGAGGCCCATAATATACCAGTGTGCATTGAAAGTAACAAAAGTGTGTGTGTGAGAAAGAGTGTGAAAATTTTTAAAAATGAAAATATTTTCATTTTCTCTAATACTTTTCCTTGATATTTTGAGCGTTTTCATGGAAATTTTAATTTTATTTATTTACTTCTGACAACAGAAAACCAAAGCATTTCCAGTTGGAGGAGAAAAACTTGTGTGGGGGGATGTATTTATTTGTTAACAAAGACCCCCAAAATATTGTCAAATGATCATTTGAGGTTTAAGAAAAAAGGAAAAATTCCAACCCACTGTACCTAGAAAGGCCAGTTTGCTTGCTGGGTTTTTTTTGCTGCATCTTGCCCCATTGCTTCTTGGGAGTTCAACTTCCCACTTGCCCCGGAGGACATCAGTTGGCCCAGCAAGGCGGGAAGGTCCTTTCTGGAGCAGCCGATCGCCTCTGCTGCTGGTGAGTTCTAGAAAACAACAGAGGCTTGAATATGTGTCTGCATCACACGGGCTCGTCTGGGCTGTAGGTAGTCGCTGGAGGGGGCTACCTGCAGGTAAGCTGCTGGAATCGGGGCAAAGCTGGGAAAGGCTCCTTGCATGCGCAGAGTTGCAGAGGTTTTTTATCAAGCCTGACTGCTCATGTAGAGCTACGACAAACTGCCTGAAGCAGGCGTACGGCAGTGCCGGCACCACAGGACAGCGGAGAATTTCGCCAAAGCCTGGGTGGCAAGTCCACATGCAGCTGACATCTCAAGGGGTGTGGCTTCCTTCTCTCATCCTGACTGTCATCCTCCAAAGACCTGGGATGGATGGATTGCGATGCTATGAGGAAGGCCCCATCAGTATCTTGATGGGTAGGTTCGTGGATCCCAAGGCCAGAGACCTGCCCCCAAATAACTCCTAGAGCAGAGCTTTCAGAAAACCAGCCAGTCTTGATTTAAAAACTGTCCGTGATGGAGAATCCACCACGACTCTTGGTAACTTGTTCCAATGATTAATTATTCTCACCGTTAAAAATGTATGCCTCATTTCCAGTTGGCATTTGTCTATCTTCAACTTCCAGCCATTGGATCGTGTCAGACCTTTCTCTGCTCTGTTGAAGAGCCCATTATTAAATCATTGGCACCTATGCACCTTTCAAGACCATAGAGAGACTTGTAGATTTTCAAGGCTAGAGCTGTTCATTACAGTCTTCTAGCCTGTACTGCTGCGTAGCATAGGCCATGAACCTCTTCCGGTGATTCCTCTGTCCCAGCTGCACCTTCTGGCTAAACTACAGCACATCTTATTAAAAAGACATCTACAGGCTTGTCAACCCCAAGTGTTCAAAAGTCACAAGAAAAATCATTTGGTCATGGGCTGAAAGGTCATGAGATTTTAAAAAGTATCAAATGTTGGGTTCTTTTCTGTTCTCCTTTTTGAGCCTTTCAGGCTAATATTTTCAAGCTTTCCCCCCCTGCAGCAATGAGGGCCAGACACTTATTTATAATGCAATCAAAGCTGAGGATCTCATGTAATCACATGAATCCAGGAGCTGGCGCTTAAAGAAAAACACAGATTATTACGAGACTTGCGATAAAGTCATGAGAGTTGGCAATGCTGTATCCAGTCTTCTTTTAAAGACCCCATGAATCCATCCCTCCCCTAGTTTGATCCAATGGTTAATTACCCTCATTATTAAATATATTGCACCTATTTCTAGTCTGAATTTGTCTTCCTGCAGCACTATGACTTTGTCTGCTAGATTGAAGAGCCATCGGAAATCTCACCCCTATGTAAGTACTTATAGACTGTGATGCTTTCTTGGACAAAGGAAATAGATTGTGCTGCTTTAGTCTCTCACTAGAAGGCAGGTTTTCCAGAACCTTGATTCATTCTTGTGGCTCTTTTTTGAACCCCTCCCAGGTCTTCAACATCCTCTGTGGACGCAGATGCCAGCACTAGACACAGTGTCCAGTAACGGCCTCTCACTCATGCTGGATACAGAGATAATACCACCTCCCTGCCCTTGGTAGTCCCCTCCTTACCCATCCAAGGCATTGCATTAGCTTTCACAGCCACAGCATCGGGGGGCTTCCACCAGGACCCTCAGTCCTGCTCACCCACCCTGTGTGATCTGTGTTCTTTGTTCAGTCACGGGGTAGTGGGGCTAATAGAACAGGGCTGACTAGCCCAAGGCTTCTGGCCCTTAAAGGGGCAGGCCACCGAGTTATGCACCTTCACTGTTAATCTAGAAGGTCTACACAAGACCAGTATCTCCTCACCTCCCACTGCCCCCCCCATACACATATTCCCATCGAGATCCGGGTACGACTGCCTGAATTCTTCCTTCCCCTGTGCAGACATCCAGGGATTCCACGGAGGCTCCTTTAAGAGGGCTCCTGACCTTGAGACGTGCTGAGGGCTCCCGGAGATGCTAAGGGGACATCTACACTGCTCTGTATACCCCAGTCTGCGGGACCAGGGCTTGGGGACTTGCTGCTTTCAAGCCCGTGCATGAGTGTCCACACTGCATTGCAAACCCGGGCTTACAGTGGACGGAGCCGGGTCTCACGGCCGTGCTAGGACGTTCACACCATACTGCGCAGGCCTTCTGACGCACGTCTGCGGCTTGGGTGGCAGCCACCCTGCAGAATGCCAGGGCCTGAGCCTGAGTGTGAGCTAGGGACTGTCCTGTTTTCTAGAACTGCATATCACTCTCAAACCTTTTCAAAAGTTCCCTAGCACTCCGAGCTACAGTCTGATCCTTTGAGTGCAGGGCCCTGCTTGCCCCAGCAGAGGGGCGTTTCAGGGAGGGAGGCTGTTTTCCAGTGCCGTAACAAGGGCGAGGCGCTGCCTCAGGTGTGCAAAGCAGAGGGGCGCAGCTCTACCGCAATCGGCGGCAATTTGGCGGCGGGTCCCTGCGTCCCTGTCGGAGGGAAGGACCTGCCGCCAAATTGCCGCCGCTGCTTCATTCATTCTTCGGCAGCAATTTGGCGGTGGGTCCTTCTCTCCGACAGGGACCCGCCGCCAAATTACCGCCAAAGAGCCTGGCCCTTGCCTCGGATGCAAAAATTCCTTGTTACGACTCTGCTGTTTTTCTTCCTTAGTTCCTAGATTTTGAGCTCATATTAGCATTGCTCCTCTCTTCTAGTTCCCCCATGAGCTGAAGGGTTTCTAGCCGCAGTTTTTCCCTCCCCAGCTGCATCCATATTTGGCTCAGCAGCGAGCAGGCAGGGTTGGCTCCTCCCCCCGCTGCAGCCCCAGAGCCCTCTGTGATTTCTGTGGACTCATCTGTTCTTCCTCTCGCGGGTCAGATTCTATGAGAAAAGCTCTCGTCTCAGCTGGCTTTTCCCCATGGGAAACAAAAGAGTTATGCGAACAACGTGGCCTCACCGCTTCCTATTACATTTAGCATATCTTTCCTTGCTTGGCTTACTGAGCTCAACCTTTTGACTTGAGAATCGCTTAAAACGAGTGTCTGAGGGCGTAAAGTGTAAACCTCGGGGAAAACAGCAGCTGGTGTCCGTCCCGCTGTGACGTTTTGGGGTGCAGTGAAGGATCATGTCACCAGCTGCCCTGCAACTCTGGGTGTTTTCAGAGTTTTGCTCCTGTGGCTCACAGCCTGGACACCAGCAGACAAGCATGGAGGGCTTCCCCGGCCCAGTTAGTGTGTGCCGAGCAACCCCAGTCTGCAGTTTCCCCCAAACAGGCTCCCTGCAGTGGCCTGAAACCCTCCTCAAAGGTATTAAGTCTATGGCTCCATTAAAGAGGCAGAAATGACAGCTTGTTATCTTGACAGGAGCTACCCATCCTTCAGTTCAGTCACAGCACTGGGGCCATTTAGACCCAAAGTAAAACAAGTGTATTTAATGACAGACAGAAAGAGGTTTTAAGTGAGTTCAGGTATAAGGGACTCTTGGGAGGCTAGCTGGGGCTCGTCTCTCTCCAGGGCAGCAGGGAACCCCACCGCCTCATGACCTTTGGGAATAGCTCTTGTGGGGAATTAGTCCGGTCGTGGGGGGTCTTCCTCTACGGCCTTAGTGAAGGTAGAAATATGCATGGTGAGCCCAGGCCCTAGGTCAGGGAGGGGCCCTGGTGAGTCAGGCACTCAGGCAGGGGCTGAGCAGAACAGCAAATAATAGCAAGCCCAGAGCCAAGACTCCAAAGGGCTGGGGAGAGGGGCAGACAGCCACCCGTGAGTGGGGTGGCAGGGGAGACGCAGGCCCTCCCACTCCACTGAGTCCCACCATGGGGCCCTAGCAGCGGCTGGAGACCCGCTGCTGTGTCAGTGGGGATCCTGGCCACAACACATTGACATGGGCTCTTGGCAGTGCTGCAGCCAGACTAGGGTCGGCTGCCCCCGGGCCACTTCCTAACTCCCCCTCTTGAGGTGCCTGGGTTGGGGTGGTGTCCTCAGGTGGGTCCAGCACCAGGGGTTCTTTGGGAGAGCTGGCATGGGGCAGGCTCGGCCACTCCTCCGGGTAGCTGGTGCGGGGCAGGCTTGGCCACTCCTTCGAGTAGCTGGCGCAGGGCAGGCCGGGCCACTCCTCGGGTTTACTGCAGGCCGCTGGGCTTTCCCAAGTGCACACTAGGCTGGAGGCATCTGGCCTCCCCGGTGGCTGCATCCCCAGTGAGCCCTGGCCTTTATCCTTTAGGGGCAATGCCTGACCCTTAGGGGGCGGGCTCAGAGCTCCCTGGCTCTGCCCACTCTGGTGTCCAATGGGGTTTGTCTCTCTCTGGGGCGGCAGAGAACCACACCTCCTCACTGAGCTATCCCTCCCCCCAGGGATAACTTAGGGATTCTCTGCACCTGTCTTTATAGCCCAGAAAACCTTTTAAAAGTCTCGCTCTCCAAGTTCCTTGACCCTGCTCCAAGAGGCAAGAAGGCTTCCTGGGGCGTCTCCATCCCCCGCTGAGATGGTTAAATGATCACTTTTTCCCCACTTGCTCTCCTGACGGCTTTGCTTGCCTGCCACACAAATGGACTTTTCTTTGGCTTTGGTCCCACCTTGCTCAGTTTACCTGGGAGACACACTCAAGCAGGCGGGACCACTGTTCTTTGTCTGGAAAACGCTTGTTTAGCAGCTCTGCCGACATGCCTGGAGGCGTCATAATTCCAGCATCTCTGTATAATCCTTTGTGTGTTGATTTTGCATACATCATGCAAGAATATTACTGATCAGGCAGTGATTCGTTTTGCAATGACATGTTACATGACACCTTTTAGATACAGATTATAACCATAGTGAGTTGGGATGCACTGAATTGGTCAGGCCACCTGAAAGTCACTGCCCTGACCTTCTGGCATAGAGATGGTCTTAGAGTCATCCCGCGTCTCTGCCGGATTTAGGCTCTGACCCAACCCCCTAGCAGGGTCCTATGATGTGGGCCCTGAGTACTTGCCGACCCAAGTCCAATTGGGTTGTGTGTGGATGAAAGCAGGGCTTGGGCTCAAACTGGAGTCAAGCCTGGGCTTAACGTGCAGTGTAGACACACCCTCTAGGTACCTTTGCTCCAGCTGCTCAGCTCTCTTCCGATTCCTGTTACATCCGGGATCCAAGCACAGCCAGGGCTGCAGGGAATGGGACCCAAAAGAGAACCAAACATAGCCATGGTTCTGTTGGGAGCTACTTCTGGTATATAAAACACAAGGTGGAAGGCGAATGCTCCAGTTGTCACTGACCGCACGCTCCCCTCTCATTTCTGCTCCTAAGGAAAGGAACGGGGCTGCGCTGCAGAGAAGGAGTCATATTTATCAAGCAGCCAGAGTGGTTGCTTGAGGCAAAAGGGGAGAAATGAATCAAGAGGGCCGACGTGATTGTTCCCTCCCTGTGGCGCTCTGGTGCTCAGACTGGTGGCTTTTCATTATTAAATGCAAGCTGGTTAGCAGCTCCTGGTGAGTTTTGTTTTAATTTCCTTTGCTATCTGGTGAAAGGATCTTTTCATTAGCAGCTTCCTCCAAGGGACGCAGAGCCTCTTGTTCCTCCAGCTCCCGAAGGTGTTAATTACCTGCCGAGGATAAAGAGCAATAAAACACCCAGCACGTTATTTACTGTTGCTCCACTGTTCCCCTCGGATTGTCTGGGTTCTCCCTCCTCTCACAGGAGACGTCTCCACTGGAGCTGGCAGTGTTATCTCCAGCCTGGGTAGACACGTGCACTAGCTGTGATTGATGTTAGCATACAGCTATCTGTTCTGGGCCTGGCTCTGTTCAATATCTTCATCAATGATTTAGATAATGGCACAGAGAGAACACTTATAAAGTCTGCAGATGATACTAAGCTGGGAGGGGTTGCAAGTGCTTTGGAGAAAGGATTAAAATTCAAAATGATCTGGACAAACTGGAGAAATGGTCTGAAGTAAACAGGATGAAATTCAATAAGGACAAATGCAAAGTGCTCCACTTTGAAAGGGACAATCAGTTGCACACATACAAAATGGGAAATGACTGCCTAGGAAGGATAACCGCAGAAAGGGATCTGGGTGTCGTAGTGGACCACAAGCTAAATATGAGTCAACAGTGTAACGCTGTTGCAAAAAAAGCAAACATCCTTCTGGGATGTATTAACAGGAGTGTTGTCAGCAAGACATGAGAAGTGATTCTTCTGCTCTGCTCTGCGCTGATTAGGCCTCAGCTGGAGTATTGTGTCCAGTACTGGATGCCACATTTCAGGAAAGATGTGGACAAACTGGAGAAAGGCCAGAGAAGAGCAACAAAAATGATTCAAGGTCTGGAAAACATGACCTAAGAGGGAAGATTGAAAAAATTGGGTTTGTTTAGGCTGGAGAAGAGGCGAATGAGAGGGGACATGATAACAGTTTTTAAATACATAAAAAGTTATTACAAGGAGGAGGGAATAAAATTGTTCTCCTTAACCTCTGAGGATAGGACAAGAAGCAATGGGCTTAAATTGCAGCAAGGGAGGTTTAGGTTGGAGATTAGGAAAAACTTCCTAACTGTCAGGGTGGTTAAGCACTGGAATAAATTGCTTAGGGAGGTGATGGAATCTCCATCATTGGAGATTTTTATGAGCAGGTTGGACAAACACCTGTCAGGGATGGTCTAGATAATACTCAGCCCTGCCATGAGTGCAGGGGACGGACTAGACAACCTCTCGAGGTCCCTTCCAGTCCAATTGTTCTATGAGTCAGTGTTAAAAATAGCCCTGTAGCCATGACAGTGGGATGGACTAGCTGCCCCAGACTGTACCTAGGGTGTTAGACAGGGCTGTACTTGGGGCAGATAGCCCGTCCTGCCACCTGTGCCACTGCACTACCATTTTTAGCGTACTAGCTCGGGCAGGTCTTCCTTGCTAGAGATATGTCCAGCTGCAGTGCAGATGTGCCCTCGGTCACTTCCACCTCCCCAGTCATGTCCCCGGTGGAGGAGGGCATTTTCTTTTGAATAATGGATGATCCAGTGGTTAAGACTTCTGCCTAATCCTTAGGAGACCTGAGTTCAGTTCCCACCTCTGCTACAGATTTCCTTTGTGTCCTAAGGAAAGGTACTTAATGCACCCCGTGTTTCAGTTTCTCCTCTGTACAATGGGCCTAACAGCACTTCTCTACCTCACAGGGATACTGCAAGGGGAAATAAACATCCTCTCTCTTTTGTGTACTTATGGCCCTGTCACTTCATCAATCATTGTAACATATTAATCCTCACAGCATGCCCATAGGGAGCTCTTGTCCCCTTTGAACAGAATGGCGCGCAGAGAGCTAAGTGACTTGCCCAAGGTCACACAGGAACTCTGTGACAGAGCAAGGAATTGTACGTGGGTTTCCCAAGTCATAGGCTGGTACCCTAACCACTGGACTATCCTTCCTCTTAATGAGTGTGAGGCACTCAGGTACGATGGCGATGGGGCCACAGATATAAAAGGCTGGAGTTCTTTCATATTGTATCCACACTATCTTTAAAACAGTCCTAATCATAGATTGGAAACGTAGTTTCCTTGATCCCCTAGGGATTGATTTTGTTTTTGAGAACAGTGTTGGACTAATCGTGCTATAAACCCCACGCTCTCGCCTCCTCGGTGGGTGGTTTAAAGTAGAAATGGGTAGGGAAGGATATTTGTTCCCATAACAAATTTGGATAAAAACTGACGTTTTTGTTTTTTGCCACATTTTTTTCCCTGCAAAAATGTGGAGGTTTTGGTTGAAAAAACAACAGTAATTCCCCTCCCATCCACCTGCAGGTTTTGGCAACCAAAAAGCTTAACTGAACGTGGATGTTTCCTACAGAAATTTTCTTTACAGCAAAAATAAAAATGTTTTTTGAAAAAAAAAAATCCAATGAGGAATTTAGAGAATTTCGACCAGCTCCGGGGTTTTTTAACCTCACTTTCAGGAAAAGGCCTCTACTGAGTCCAGTGCTGGAATGCACCATGTTTAGAGATCACCGTTGCTACAGGCCAAAAAGTGTCTGTAGCATAAGATTCTGGCTACCCGGAGGTGTCCCCATTTGTTCCAGCCTAGCAGAGCTGTGTTAAGCAGGACCTGTGGGTTCCGTACACCTGCAGGAATATCTCTGGTTAGAAAAAGTAGCCACGTGTAACTGCCCCACCTGCTGGGGAAAGACATTCATTATCTGACTTTTGCAACAAAGCATTGGATCCTTGGAGGAGCTAGAGAAGCTGCGGGCTAGGCCCCTGTGTGTGTTTGTCTGTGCACATCCTGGGTCCTTGTGTACATGGTTGTCTCTGTGTCCATCACTGCCTGTGGGTAACGTTGCCCAGTTTTGAGCTCCCAGGGAGCTGGGGCTGTCCAGGACAGTGGGTGAGGTCAAGAGCTCAGCAATGTGTGTGGTGTTAGCAGGCATCTGTTGCATGGGGGGGGAGGGATAGCTCAGTTGTTTGAATATTAGCCTCATAACCCTAGGGTTGTGAGCTCAGTCCCTGAAGGGGCCACTTAGGGATCTGGGGCAAAATCAGTACTTGGTCCTGCTAGTGAAGGCAGGGGGTTGGACTCAATTACATTTTAGGATCCCTTCCAGTTCTATGTAGGGTGATCAGATGCCCCCATTTTATAGGAACACTCCTGATATTTGAGGCTTTTTCTTATATGTCTCCTATTACCCCCCACCCTCTGTCCTGATTTTTCACACTTGCTGTCTGGTCACCCTAGTTCCATGAGATAGGTATATCTCCATATATATATTTCTATATGCAACTTTGGTGGCCTCCTATTTCTCTCCTAACTAGTGTCAGTCCAGCCCCAAAGTCCCTGTGAGATCTGTCTCTCCAGGCTGGGTGTTACTGGTAGCAGAGGCCTCCACTGGAAATAGAATCATAGAATATCAGGGTAGGAAGGGACCTCAGGAGGTATCTAGTCCAACCCCCTGCTCAGAGCAGGACCAACCCCAACTAAATCATCCCAGCCAGGGCTTTGTCAATCTGGGCCTTAAAACCCTCTAAGGAAGGAGATTCCACCACCTACTTAGGTAACCCATTCCAGTGCTTCACCACCCTCCTAGTGAAATAGTTTTTCCTAATATCCAAACTAAACCTCCCCCACTGCAACTTGAGACCATTGCTCCTCGTTCTGTCATCTGGTACCACTGAGAACAGTCTAGATCCACCCTCTTTGGAACCACTTTCAGGTAGTTGAAAGCAGCTATCAAATCCCACCTCATTCTTCTCTTCTGCAGACTAAATAATCCCAGTTCCCTCAGCCTCTCCTCATAAATCATGTGCTCCAGCCCCCTAATCATTACACTGTGTCTGTAGCTCTCAGCGTTAATTGTTATCTGTCTGCTGGCTGTATGCTGTAAAATGAACTGGCTACTGTATATGTGTTGCCACTGCCCTCTAGTGGATGGACTCAGAGTTGCTCAGCTGCGTGTCACAGGCCCCATACTGCTGGCTTGTGCACTGTCTGGGAAAAAGGCTGAGTGCTGCCGCCGGCCCTTTGTAGCTGCTTGTTGTTGCATTTGCTTCACTAAGAGTTGCTTTCCTCTGCCTCACTAGAGCGGAAACTCTGCCCTGCGCAGGGATGAATTTCACCCAGTCTGAATTCCAGTGAGAGCCTGGAATTCATTTCCTGCTGACATCTGCATGATGTCAAAACTCTGCCTGCCTGATTGCTCCCCAAAAGTGCATTCAAGGGGAGGTGGTGCAAAGGTGGCAAGTAGAAATTGCATAGCCCAGTGAATGGGTCTTTTGCCTCCTAGTTCTGTGCCTTGGGTTCTGTTCCTGCCACTGACCTTCTCTGTGACCTTGGGTAAATTGCTTCACCCCTTTGTTTTCCTTCCTATCCTGTGTCGCTCCTGTCTACTTAAATTGTAAGCTCTTCGGGACAGGGCTACCTGTCGTTATGTGTCTGAGAAACACCCAGCTCAATGGGGGACCAGTTCTGAGTGGGGCCGTCTAGGAACTATTGTAATACGCATAATAATTGCACAACCGAAAATCTTTGAATGATTTCCCTCACTGATTGGCCAGCTGATGGACATGTGGCTGACTTAAAGTTTGACTCATAGAGATGTGAATTTGAGGGATTACTTGATTCCTCAGGAAAAGAAAGGTCAATATGTGGAGCGTGGAGAAGCCACGTAATGGGCCCAGATTGCCACAGGGAACTGTCTGCACCTGAACCCACGTCGTAGACCAGGGGTGGCCAGCCTGAGCCTGAGAAGGAGCCAGAATTTACCAATGTACATTGCCAAAGAGCCACAGTAATACGTCAGCAGTCCCTCATCAGCTTCCCCGCCCCCGCTCCCAGCACCTCCTGCCCACTGGAAGCCCTGCCGATCAGTTCCTCCCTCTCCCTCCCTGCACCTACTGATCAGCTGTTTCGTGGTGTGCAGGAGGCTTAGGGTGGGGGTGGGGGAGCGAGGGCACGGCAGGCTCAGGGGAGGGGGCGGGGTGGGGCAGGGCCTGTGGCAGAGCCAGGGGTTGAGCAGTGAGCCCCCCAGCACATTGGAAAGTTGGCGCCTGTAGCTCCAACCCCGGAGTCGGTGCCTGTACAAGGAGCCACAGGTTGGCCACCCCTGTCCTAGACATTAGTAGAGCCAGTGAAACTGGGCCAGTACAGATGGGGGCTGAGATTTCAGCAGGGACTACTGATCTGACTGCCCAACATAGGGATAAAAGGGTTCTGAAAGGCAAAGTTTCCCAGGCAGAAGGGCCTTAATTCAAGGGCCCTTAGGAAGTCATCTAGTCCAACCCCATACCCAGAACAGGACCCCTCCCCAGACAGATTTTTGCCCCTGATTCCTAAATGGCCCCCTTAAGGACTGAGCTCATAACCCTCAGTTTAGCAGGCCAATACGCAAACCACTGACCTATTCCTCCCCCTCACTGAAGCATGCCCTTCCTTTTGAGCACGTGAGCTGTCCAGGACCACTCGTGCTTAATGTTAAGCGCATACTTTGGTGCATCGGGGCCAATGGGCCATCGGGGGATATTTTGTTGACAGCGGTGTCGAACATGAAGCAAGCAATGACCTGGCATGTGTGAGTGACACAGGAAAACAAGTTGTTTACCCAAAGCGTGTGGCAGCATCCAGGCGCTCTGAGAACGGCACGGCAGTGCTGCTGGTCTCTTTGCAGGCACAGCCACTGCAGAGAAAATTGCTTCCTATCAGCCAACACATCTACATTAACAATGGAATTTGTATCCTTCACAATGCAGCGAGGTTGTTCAAAACTCAAACATTTGATACCGTGGCTAAGGACACGCTGCAGAAACCTCGTTTTCCTATTCAGGATGCCGAACGCCGGTACGAGGGCAAGTAGCTGGCACAAGAGGTTTTAAAAACTAGCATCATTTAACCTTCCAAGCGGTAAATACAGCTGTAGAAGCCAGGGTAGCATTGAAAGCACCGGTGATGTAAGTGAACAAAGGAAGCATGATTACCCTCTGATATGGGTGGGGGACTGAAGGCAGAGAACAGAACTCAGAGCCCTGGGGGAGAGGGGTAGGAGGCAGGGTGCTTTTAAGCTCCCTTTGAACCCCCTGAATCCCGAGCTGCCATGTGTATGATTTATGTCAGGCTCTGCAGTGTTACGTGCCGCAGCTCCACCCCAACGCACCCCGTGCACCTGTGCCTGCCAGCAGGGCTGGTGCAAGGATGTTTCGCGCCGTAGGAGAAACTTCCACCTTGCACCCCCCTCCCGCGCCCCCACCCTGAGGTGCCCCCCTTGCGGCAGTTGCTGTAGATAAGGAGCACGCTGACTTGTATCAATCTTTCATCAGCCGGAAGTGCTCTGTTCCCGTTGATTTATTCCTGACCCTGCCTAGAGTGAAAGTTACCACGGCTTTGGGTTCTGAAAAGCCTGGGTAACATCCCAGCCTCATCTGGGGCTATTCGTGCCCCTTTATGCCACTCTGTCCTTTTAACCCAGCGCAGAGGAGTCAGAAGCTGAGCCAGAGAGACTAAGGGTACGTCTACACAGCAAAGACACCCCTGCCACAGCAAGCCTCGGAGTCTCAACTGACTCAGGCTGGTGCTACAAGTCTAAAAATAGTGGTGGAGATGTTCCAGCTTGGGGTCTGTGATAAATGAATGGGGGAGGTAGCTCCCTTTTATGGACACCCAGCCAGGCAGTAGCTATAAAAATCCCTCTTAGTAGCTGTTCTGTAATTGCTCTGCCTGCAAAGGGTTAAAAAGTCTCACTGCGATGCATAGGTAAAAGGAAGGGAGTGGGCACCTGGCCAAAAGAGCCAATGGGAAGGCTAGAGCTTTTTAAACTTGAAACAAGGATCTTCTTTTGTCTGTCTGTTGTTGTTCTCTGGGGAAGAGGCAGACAGTGCACAGCATGCATGGGGCCAGTTGTGAAAAATCCTCAGTATCATACCTAGAAACTCCTCATTTGAAACCCCAGCTATGTAAGTAGACCAGGGAATGTCTAGGAAGAGGCGATTCGGTTTATCTCTTTTTATTTCTTTACGGCTTGCAGACTCCTCTGTGCTAACCCCAGATACTTTTGTTTTGCTTGTAACCTTAAAGCTGGACCTCAAGAACTATTCTTGATGCTTAATCCTTGTATTTGCTCTTTTAAAATCTAGCAATAGCCTGGGTTCCCAGATTTAGTCTCTCTCTCTCTTTTTTTTAATTAATAAAATTTACCTTTTTTAAGGACAGGATTGGATTTTTGTGTCCTAAGAGATGTGCGTATGTTGTTTAATTAGCTGGTGGCAACAGCTGATTTCCTTTTTTTAAATTTCTCAGCTCTTCCCAGGAGGGAGGTGAAAGGGCTCCCTGCAGAGAGGAATTCCCAAGTGTGCCTTCCTGGGCTCTCAAGGGTTTTTATTTGCACTTGGGTGGAGACAGCATCTACCAGTCCAAGGTCAGAGAAAAGCTGTAACCCTGGGAGTTTAATAAAAGCCTAGGGTGGCCAGTATTAATTGTTAGAATCCTTGTGGGCCCCCACCTTCTGCACTCGAGTGCCAGAGTGGGGAATTAGCCACCCCCCATGAGGTTTCACAGCCCAGGCCCCAGCCTGAACGTCTACACTGCTGTCTTTAGCTGCAGTCAGGTGACCCTGGCTCTGAAACTCACCACTGGAGGGCTTTCATTGCAGTGTAGATTGTCTCAGCTGCAATAAAAGACCCACGTCACAGGCTAAAAATTGCAGCAGAGATGTGTGGGCTCTGAAATCTTGTAATCCAAATGCAGGCCATTCGTCTGGTTTGAAGCCAGGTGGTTCTTTTTTGCTGTGGTTTTGTCCCCGTGAAGTACTGAGACCAAACCAGACAGTGTTTTATCTGGTATTACAGATGGAAAACACCATTCTGACAAGCGCGCTGATCCGATCACACCACCTAGGGTGGTGGGGGTGCGCTTTTCAAAATGCAGCGTGACCTAGCACACACAGTGCATCCGACGTCACGCCAGCTGGGGTGGGGTCATTCCAGTAGGGGAAGGCCCACCCCAGTCCCAGAAGTACCCTATGTCAGCCGTAGCTACCCCAGCTAAGGCTGTCATTGCAGTGGCAATGTGCGTTTTGAGTTTTGTGATGGCGAATGGAAGGGGGCATGTCCATGAGACACTCTCTGCACTTAAGATGTGGCCCCCATGCCATTAG
The DNA here is from genome assembly GCF_007399415.2 of Gopherus evgoodei. Taxonomy (NCBI): domain Eukaryota; kingdom Metazoa; phylum Chordata; order Testudines; family Testudinidae; genus Gopherus; species Gopherus evgoodei. Next base: position 3,960,834 of record NC_044322.1, read on the forward strand.
AAAAGAATAATAACTCCTGCCCTAGGGCAAGGAAGGGCAGCGTGGCCTTGTGGTTAAGGTGCTGGCCAGGGGCTTGGGAAGTGCAGGTTTAATTCCCATCTCTATCATCACCTCTCTGTGTGACCTGGAGCAAATCACTTAGAGTAGGTCTATACTGCACACAAAGCCCCCAGCACTGAGTCTCGGAGCCCAGTCCAGTGGACTTGGGCTGCAGGGCGAAAAATTGCAGAATAGACATTCAGGCCAGGGGTTGGAGACTTTCCTCCAAACGGTGGGACGAACACCCCAAACAGAGGCTGATAAAATGGGATGTGACAAGCTCCTAACCAGGAGAAAATCCAGCTGATCCAAGAGATCAACTTACAAGTGGACATGGCAATGTGGAAAAGCCAGAAATTCCTAGAGGGACGGCACCAGCTAGAGGCTGCATTAATCCTATAGTTGTACCGAAAAGCCAAATAAAGTACAAATATGCGTCGATCATGGGAATTTAAATAGAGTCATTAAATGGAAATATTGTATTATGAAAACTGTTGAAGCAGCAGCTAAGATCTCCAAAGCAAAAAATTCTTCTCTGGATTAGACGCAGGCTGTGTATTTCAGCAAGTAAAGGTGGGAGTTAACTCTAAGCTAATGACTTAATACCTCATTTGGATGTTACAAATCTAAGTGAATGCAGTTTGGTATTAGCTCTGCTCCCAAGGTATTTCAACGCATAATTGCCCAGACCTTTGAGGGATTACAGGATGTTGAATTTATAATGGATGTGGTTTTAATCCAGGCTAGGGATCTTAAACAACATAATTAAGGCCTTAGGCAAGTGTTAACTGAACAGGAGAGAGGCACTTAACACTGAACTTAAGAGTCCAAAATTGGCTTATCAGAAGTTATCTGTATTGGGCATAAACCCACAACTTAGCTGCTGATTCAAGTTGAATAATGGCAAGACCAGGAATCCCCACTTCCCAGTGCAAGGCAGAGCCAAAGAAAGAGCCAGATATTTGGAAAAATCCCTTCCAAATTTACCTACAATCAATTGCTGGAAAATGACATTGTTGGATGTTGGGGTAATGGACAGACACAGGCACTGGAGTAGTCGCCTCTCGCCACCAGTCTTAACATACGATAGTGTAACTAAGTCAATTGGTTGGTCAGCGCACCTTCTGAAGGACTGCATGTTCTGTACAGGAATGAATTCGGGGAAGTCCAATGGACTGGGTTACAGATTCCCAGGCCAGAAGGGACCAGTGTGATCCTCTAGTCATGCAGGAGGTCAGGCTAGAGAATCACAATGGTCCCTCATTGCCTAATCTATGAATCCACGAACTGATTATATGAGAGGAAACAACCAATCACATTTACACAAAGAGCCATGACCAAGGAATAAAGAAAATACTCCAAGATGTAGAAGGCCAGTAAGAACCTCCTGGACCACCCAACCCCAAGTTGAGCATTATTTTGATGCATAGGTCTCTACTGACTTTCTGCAGTGAGTTTCACTTTGATTGAAAAGGAGGTGTGTGGTTATCTCAAGATACACACACACACACACACACACACACACACACACACACACACACACACGTAGAGATGGAATGGATGACAAGAGATCCTCTAGGCCAGCCTCCTGTGCTGAGGTGGGGCCAAGTAAACCTAGACCAGCCTTGAAAGATGTTTGTGAAGCTGCATCTTAAAAACCTGCAGTGATGTGGATCCCACAACCTGCCTTGGAAGCCTATTGCAAAGCTTCACTATTCTTAGAGTTAGAAAGTTTTTCCTAATATCTAACCTAAATCTCCCTTGTTGCAGATCAAGCCAATTACTTCTTGTCTTACGTTCAGTGCACATGGAGAACAATTGATGACTGTCCTCTTTATAACAGCCCTTAACAGTTTTGAAGATTGTTGTCTGGTCTCCCTCTCAGTCTGCTTTTCTCAAGACTAATCATGCCCAGTTTTTTTGACCTTTCCTCATAGGTCAGATTTTCTAATCCTTTGCTCATTTTTGTTGCGCTCTTCTGGACTCTCTCCAATTATTCTACATCTTTCCTAAAGTGCAGCACTCAGAATTGGACACAGATTCCTGCTGAGGCCTCAATAGTGCTGAGTAGAGAAGGAAAACTATTTCCTGTTTCTTATTACACACCTATTAATACACCTACTCCTGGGGGAATTCTGTGGCACTGTGCAATGCAGAATTTGTGCAGACTTAATGTTCTGCACAGAATTTCCTTTTCTCCCCACAGAATTTGGCACTGCAGAGCTGCTGGCCACCAGCAGACCCCAGCCCCCCAGCTTGCAAGTAGAAGACGCTGCTGAAGGGAGAAGGAAGAGTTGGAGGGTTCCCGCAGATGCAGTTCCCAGAATCCTGGCATGCTCTGAAGGAAGGAGGCAGTGTGCATTGCAGGAAACTCCATAGAAGCCCAGGACCCAGCATCAGGCCATTTTTCTCTCTAGTCTCTGGGTGAGAGAAGAGGAAGCGGTGCAAGTGTCTGGCTAGGGGGTGGCCTGCAGCTGGGTTTTGGGGGGTAGGAAGTGTGCGTGTCTGGGTTGGGGGTCACCCCACAGCTGGGTTCTGGGAGGGGTAGGGGGTGCGGGTGTTTGAGCTGGGAGTGCCCCATGGCTGGGCTCTGAGGGGACGGTATGTGGTGTCTGGTTCTCCGGCTGGGGTCTGAGGGGCAGGGGGCAAAGAAACAGGAACTGAGTTGTCATAGGGATTTCTTTAACTCTCTAAGCCTGGGGGGATTTTCTCTGTGTGTGTATTGTTACAGACAGCATTTCTGACAGGTATTTTGAAAGAAATTACCAAAATAATTGAAACTGGCATGAATATATAGTGTTATTTTGACAAATAAAATATGCAGAATTTTAAAATATCGTGCAGAATTTTTAATTTTTTGGCGCAGGATTCCCCCAGGAGCACACCCCCCAAAATGAGATTTGCCTTTTTTACAACTGCCTCATATTATTGACTCGTATTCAATTTGTGATCCAAAGTAACCCCTGGAACCTGTTCAGCAGTGCAGGAGAACATCAGAGTTATGAACTGAGCAGTCAACCACATACTTTGTTTGGAACTGGAAGTATGCAATCAGGCAGCAGCGGAGACAAAATAAATAAATAAATACAAGCAAATACAGTAGGGTACTGCACTAAATGTAAACTACTAAAAATAAAGGGAAAGCAGCCTTTGTCTTCTGCATAGTAAAGTTTCAAAGCTGTACTAAGGCAATGTTCGGCTGTGAATGTCTGAAAGAACAAACAGAACATTTTGTTCACAGTTACGAACATTATGAACAACCTCCACTCCTGAAGTGTTTGTAATTCTGAGGTTCTACTGTGCCTCTCCGGCTATTCCCCGTTCTGTTGCCGTGCCTTTGATTTTTCCTTCCTATGTGAAGTGCGTTGTGCTCCTCTTTTTGGAATTTCATTTTGCTGTTTTCAGACCAATTCTCCACTTCGTCAAGGTCATTGTGAATTCTAGTCCTGTCGTTAATGAAAATATTCAATAGGGCCGGACCCAGGACGGACCACTATGGGATCACAGTACATATGCCCCCAGTTCAACAGCAACCCATTGAGAACCACTCTTTGGTGTAAGCAGCAAAGAGTCCTGTGGCACCTTATAGACTAACAGATGTTTTGGAGCATGAGATTTCGTGGGTGAATACCCACTTCGTTGGATGCATGTAGTGGAAATTTCCAGGGGCAGGTATATATATGCAAGCAAGAAGCAGGCTAGAGGTAACGAGGTTAGTTCAATCAGGGAGGATGAGGCCCTCTTCTAGCAGTTGAGGTGTGAAAACCAAGGGAGAAGAACTCTTTGGTGTTTGTGTGATGAGAGCAGAAACCTAGAAACCAACCCCAAACAAAGTAAGGGTGTGTCTACACTAGCCACGTTACAACGCGACCACTGCAGCGCTGTGATGTGGGCAGTATATCTCTTCCAGCGATTAAAAAAAACCCACCCCTAACAACCCATTCCTAACAACCCACCTCCATCACCTCTCAGTGATAAAGCGTTGTCTATACTGGCGCTTTTCAGCACTAAAACTTTTGTCGCTCAGGGGGCTGTTTTTTCACACCCCTGAATGACAAAAGTTTTAGCGCTAAAAGAGGCAGTGTAGACATAGCCTTAGAGTTTGTTGAAAAAAAAATCTTTGCCTTTATCCACTTCTGATCGAATGTCTGATCCAAAGAGACAAGCTCCTTGCAAAGAATAAACTGGCAGCAAACAGATCAACACCCTCTGAAAATGACATCGAGGCCTATGATGCTCCAGAAGTAGCGGAGCTTCAAACTGGAGCCCGCAGACCCGGTTTTGCATCTAAGAAAATCGAAAGCTTTATAGGAGTGGCCTAAAGAAAGGAGAGCATTTGCTCCCAAATGCAGCCCATATTGCCCATGGAGGCCTGCTCCAGCTCCCATTGGAACCAATAGAAAGATTCCTACTGATTTTGTTAGGTGCGGAACTGGCGGACCCTTTGTTAAGGACAATGTTTTGCCATTAAGAAGAGACCAAATTGTCCCAGTGTAGACCTGCCCCAAGCATGGAGAAAAATAAGCAAAGCTCAGGAGGTATTGAATTCTGACTGGGGTGAGTGTTCTGCTAAGGACAGAGGTGAAAGTAAGCTGCTCCAGTCCTGCGTACCAGCAAGAGCCAGTACGCCATACCGCACCAGCTTCCCCGTCGCTGTGGGCAGGCCAGAGCCCTTTCAATCCCGGCTGTGGCTGAGATTTAAAGGGCTCAGAGCTCCCTGAGACTGCGGACAGCCCAGAGCCCTTTGATTCTTGGCCTCAGCTGGGATTTAAAGGGCTCAGAGCTCCCCGTTGCTGCGGGCAGCCCAGAGCCCTTTGAATCCCAGCTGCAGCTGAGATTTAAAGGGCTCAGAGCTCCCTGTGGCTGTGGGCAACTCAGAGCCCTTTGAATCCCAGCCACAGCTGGGATTTAAAGGGCTCAGAGCTCCCTGGGGCTGCGGGCAGCCCAGAGCCCTTTAAATCCCGGCCGCTGCTGGGATTTAAAGGGCTCAGAGCTCCCTGCCGCTGCGGGCAGCCCAGAGCCCATTGAATCATGGCTGCGGCTGAGATTTAAAGGGTTCAGAGCTCCCCGCCGCTGCGGGCAGCCCAGAGCCCTTTGAATCCTGGCCGCGGCTCTGGCGACTGGGCTGGGGCCAGGATTTAAAGGGTTCGGGGCTCCCCTCAGCAGCAGGAGCTCTGGGCCCTTTAAATCCCTGCCCCAATCCTGCAAAGCTCGGGGTTCCCTGCGCGGCTGGAGCCCGGGCCCTTTAATTTGCCCCACCTCTTCAGCTGGAAGCCCCTGGTTGATTTAAAGGCCCTGGGTCTCCCAGCCACAGCTGGTGCCCCAGGGCCTTTAAATCTTGAGAGGCCACGCCTCTTCCAGATGAGGCCATGCCCCCCCTCAGGACTCCGGCAGTACCAGTAAGTCCTGTAAATTACTTTCACCCCTGGCTAAGAATGCCTCTACGCTGCAGCTGGAAAGTGACAAGCCTGCCCTAGCACTGCTCCAGCTAGTGCCCTAAAAACAGGAGTGGAGCTGCAGCCGCGTGATGGGCTAGCCCCCCTGAATGCAAGCCTAGTATTTCAGATGGGATTGTACTCAGAGCGACTGGCCTGCTCCGCCGGGGCGACACTTCTATTTTTACCATGCCAGCTTGATCAACTCTAGCGCAGGGATGTCTACCGGCGGAGAATGACACTGTCCAGCTCCAGCGCAGACATGCCCTGAGGCATGATGTGTCACCATGGCATAAACAGTCACTTCTGAAAAGGACCCGTGGAGGGGGATGGAATCCCAGAGGAACCATGGCAAAGCCTAGGATGGGGCTTGCCAGAATATGGTGAAGAAATCTATTAATATCTCTGTCCCGAATGCTGTTTGGAAAAAGCCCAGAGCTGCACAGATGCAATGAGTCACCAGGGAAGAAGCTTAGGCCGGAATAATCACATGGATGCCCTCTTTTGCTATAATGATTCTGAATTAGTTTTTGTGGGAAAATACATTAAACAAAACCTCCCTCATAGACAAGCCCACTGGATGATTCCCTGTTCTGTTCACTCCCTCTGGGGCACCTGGCACTGGCCACTGTCAGAAGACAGGCTACTGGGCTAGATGGACCTTTGGTCTGACCCAGTCTGGTCGTTCTTATGTTCATATGTGTTAACTGCTTCCACCTCTGCATGAATGGATGTTTCCAAGTGAACCAAATGCAAAGCAGGCACGTGGCTAGAGCTGGTTGAAAATACCAGTCCCCCCCGCCAATTTTTTTTTTTAATTGAATGTTTTGTTTTCAAATGTTTTTTCCCTGGCTGCAAATAGGGTGATTGCCCACATCAAAGAGCAGCAAAAAATGCCTGCTAGGGAGTGACGCAGTCAGAAGCTCAATCTGCCTGAGAGGTGACTTGACTGTGGCGAGTAAGTACCATCACGAGGAGAAAACACCAGGTGCTAAAAAGCTCTTTAATCTATCAGAGCAAAGCGTCACAAGAGCTGAAGCTAAAGCCAGACATATTCACATTAGAAACAAGGGAAGTGGTGGAGTGACTGCCTCTTTGATATCTTCAAATCAAGACTGGCTGCCTTTCTGGAGATACAGGGGTAACGGGGTGAAATTCTCTGGACAGACTAGCAGAGCTAATGGTCTGTTTTGGCTTTATAATCTATGAACTCAAAACATGGCAGGCACAGGCTATGGTGGGTTTCTGGATACTGACAGCAGACTACAGTCCTCAAGGGCAGGATTTCAAATTCTTAAATGCAGGATGGTGGTGCCCAGAATTCAAGAAAGATGTTGATACACTGGAGAGGGTTCAAAGAAGAGTCACGAGAATGATTAAAGGACAGTAAACCTGCCTGATAGTGATAGACTCAAGGAGCTCATCCTATTTAGCCTGGCAAAGAGAAGGTTAAGGGGTGACTTGACCACAGTCTATAAGTACCTACATGGGCAGCAAATATTTAACAATGAGCTCGTCACTCTGGCAGAGAAAGGTCTAACATGATCCACTGGCTGGAAGATGAAGCTAGGCAAATTCAGGCTGGAAATAAGGGGTACATTTTTAACAGAGAGCGTAATTAATCATTGGAACAATTTACCAAGGGGCATGGCGGATTCTCCATCACTGACACTTTTTAAATCAAGACTGGATGTTTGTCTAAAAGATCATCCCTGGGAATTATTGTGGGGGCAGTTCTCTGGCCTGTGGTCAGACTAGAAGATGATCCCAGTGGTGTGGATCATGAGTGGTGTGGAGAAAGTGAATAAGGAAAAGTTATTTACTTGTTCCCACAATGTAAGAACTAGGGGCCACCAAATGAAATTAATGGGCAGCAGATTTAAAACAAATAAAAGGAAGCTGTTCTTTACACAGCACACTGTTAACCTGTGGAACTCCTTGCCTGAGGAGGTTGTGAAGGCTAGGACTATAACAGGATTTAAAAGAGAACTAGATAAATTCATGGAGGTTAAGTCCATTAATGGCTATTAGCCAGGATGGATAAGGAATGGTGTCCCTAGCCTCTGTTTGTCAGAGGGTGGTGATGGATGGCAGGAGAGAGATCACTTGATCATTACCTGTTAGGTTCATTCCCTCTGGGGTGCTTGGCATTGGCCACTGTCAGAACAGGATACTGGGATAGATGGACCTTTGGTCTGACCCAGTATAGCCGTTCTTATGTTCTTGCGTCTTTGGAATCTCTGAATTTTAGGTATTGCAAGTCTCACCTCCTCACCACAATGTTGCTGGAACAGGAGGGCTGGAGAGTTGTCCAGTGAAAATCACAACAAGATTTCTAATGAGTCTAATGCCACTGGATCTTAGTAATACACTAATAAAATGGCTGGCTGCCCCCATCACAACTGCTTAATAGGCAGACAAACAAGGACTTTTCTTCCCACTCCAGACTTTGCCTGCCATGCTGACCCATGCTGTCTCACTGTGGTTCTTCCCTATTGATCTGTATCTGTTGTCTCTTGTCTTACGCTTAGATTGGAGGCACTTTGGGGGCAGGGACCATTTGTTCTGTGTTTGTTCAGCGCTGAGCACGATGGGATCCTGGCCTTTGACTAGGTCTCCTAGGCGCTGCGATCATTCAAGTAACAAATACTAATCATGAATAGGAGAAAAAAAAGAGTGTGCACAATGAAAGCACAAGCCTTGTAGAAACAGTCAGAAGGGAGAAATTGTCAGGAGGTACCTGTCCCTCAGATACCTGTTGGACATCGGCGAGAAATTCTATGCCACGAGGAATCTGTATCAGCACTGGCTGAATCATTACAGGCACTAGTATATATGAGGACACCATCATGATGAATGGCCGCATTGCTACGATTGCCAAAGCTCTGAGAGCAGCTTACAGAAGCCACCTGGCCAGGCTAGTGCTGCTGCGTGCTGGAAGAGGGGCTGAAATAAAGTATAAATGGATGACCTGGAGTCTGATCAAATGCTTCTTGGGTGAAAAGGCTCTGGCTGACTTCAGTGGTATGTGGATTGGGCCTTTTCAAAGAGTACTTCAGAAGCTACTGTTTCAGAAATGAAAGATCTTGTCTTAGAGACGCTAAAAGGCCAGCTGCATGGTAAATAAACAACTGGCATGGCACAGAAGGAAAGCAAGGCCGGTCTTGTGATTCTAACACTGCCTGAGGACTCAGCAGCTTAGGCCAGGTCTTGGCTTCTCTACAGACTGACCGTGGACAGCTCATTTCATCTCTCAGTACCTCACCTGTACCATGCAGATAACAGCCCCCCCTCCTACCACTTCTCTGTCTTGCCTATTTAGAGTCTAAATGCTTTGGGGGCAGACGCTGTTACTGGCTGTACTAACACAGTGTAGCCAACTCTTATGGTTCAATTGCACAAGTCTCTGGATATTTGGTGTTCTTAACGCCCGCCTCCTGGAGTCAGGTGATTACGTGAGAATCTCAGCATTCTTTTTTTGTGTAAGTAAATTTCTCGCCCTCATGGCAGTGGACAAAGCTTCAAAATGTGACTCCCTGCGGGCCCCAAACCGAGAAGGCCAATGAAAAGAATCTTCCAAAATGGATTTAAAACACCCAAAACAACTCATAATTTTTAAGCCAGGTTTTTGAATACATGGGGTTGATAATATTGTCTGCAGCGCCTATCACAATGGGACCCTGATTTTGGCTGGGCCGGTAGATTCTACTGTAGTGTAAATAATAAAAATAATCATAATAAAAGAGTGACTGTGTTAAGCCCCTGATGGCTCCCCCCAGGTGGGCCCCATGAGTGAAGAGGGCCAGTGGAAGGCTATTAACCACTTAACTCCTATTTAAGGGCTTAAAGGACATGCCGGGCTAGTGTTGTCCCTCTGCATGGAGGTGAATTCCACGTGGTGTAAACGACATAGGCCTGATTTTGGTCCCACTTACAGCGGTCGCCCCCAATGACCCTTGTACAAGACCTGAATCAGAACGGATAAATCCAGGACCCTGAGCAGACTTGGGCTGAGCTGAATGCTTCAGTGGTTAGTAGAAAGTGCTGGCAAGCCTAGCTCCTGCCCAGTCACTGGGCATAGCAGCCTGGCTCCTTGGTCGCTGTGAATCGGGGCAGGGCCATTTCAGTCAGTGGGGGAATCTCAGTGGCTCAGGATACGCCAATAGGCTCTGGCTGCTTCGCGCCACTCCCCTTGACTTTCAAGGAGACTTAGGTTTCGAAGTGCATGACTCTCTTTCCAAAATGGGTCTTAGACATCAAACTCCTTTAGGCATTGCAGTGCTGAGCTCAGGAACAAATAAATACCTGGCCCTAGACTCTCCGGCCTAGATGCTTCAAGATATTTAGCCCATTGAAATCAGTGGGCGTTATGCACCTCAGTACATCTGAGGATCTGTGACTCAGTTTCCCATCTGGACAATGGGAATAATAGCAACTACCTGCCAGGGCTCTTGCAGAGATAAAGGCATTAAAGACTATGTGGGGCTCAGACACTGCAAGGGTGGGGAGTGGGGGACCAGATAAGAACCACAGATGGGGAACAGTGCAAGACCGTGTCACCTGGCAAAGTCTGCTCCCGATTCAGCAAGGTGTTTAAGCCGATGAGCAGCCCCCATTGATGTCTTACCCCTGTGGAGCTGCAGTGGGCAAGATCCTCAGCTGCTGCCCATCAGCCCTGCTCCCTTGACATTAATGGAGCTACACTGATTGGCACCAGCTGGGCGTCTGGCTCAGGGACAGCTGGGGCTGAAGTGGGAGGCTCCTTTGCTTTGTCTGACACTTTTGTCTGGTGCTTTTCTAGCTGCTCCCTCCCGCCCCCTCTGCATGTAAATTTCACTGGTTTTACATGCCCGATCGGAAGTGAAACTCCTTTGCCCCTCACACCTGCTTCCTGACCCACTTAAACACAATGCAAGAGACAAGGCGGGTGAGTGGATATCTTTTGTTGGACTGACTTCTGCTGGGGAAAGACAATCTCACAAGCGCCACAGAATGTTTCTTCAGGTCTTCTGTGGAGCTCAAAATCTTGTCTCTTTCACCACCACAGTCGAACCTATAAAAGAAATTACCTCACCCACCTTATATGTCTTATATCCTTGTACCAACACGGCTACAACATCACTGCATTGTAACACTGCTGCCGCTTGTGGGATATTTCTGAAGTACCAGTTCAGGACACATTGTTTAGAGCAGGGCAGTCACAGCCCAAGGCTGGGGTTTCTCCACTTCTAAGGCAAACCAAACCAGCCAGCCAGAGAGGACCCCACTGGCTAAGCACAAGTCATACAAGCAATTTCCTTAGACACTCCAGTTTCCCAGTATCACCACCAGTGCCACTCATCCTGGGGATAAATGGTTAAAAAAACAAATACCCCAATAAAATAAAAAGGTTCTCCCGATCCCAAAGGACCAAGCCCCAGACCCAGGTCAATATACAAATCAGATCTTACCCACAAATCACGCCGTTGCCAATCCTTTAGAATCTAAAATCTAAAGGTTTATTCATAAAAAGAAAGAAATATAGATGAGAGTTAGAATTGGTTTAATGGAATCAATTACATACAGTAATGGCAAAGTTCTTGGTTCAGGCTTGTAGCAGTGATGGAATAAACTGCAGGTTCAAATCAAGTCTCTGGAACATCCCCAGCTGGGATGGGTCATCAGTCCTTTGTTCTGAGCTTCAGTTTGCAGCAAGGTAAGTCAGAAGTAGGATTGAAGACAAGATGGAGGAGATGCAGAAAGGGAGGTTTAGGCTCAACATTGGGGAAAACTTCGTAACTGCCAGGGTGGTTAAGCACTGGAACAAACTGCCTAGGGAGGTTGTGGATTCTCCCTCACTGGAGGTTTTTAAGAGCAGATTTGACCAGTGATACTCAGACCTCAGTAGTCAGATTTGCAATCAACATTACCCAAAAGAGTCACGGTCGGGTGAATTCATTGTTTCATTAACTATTTATATAAATATTATTCTCACAGCAAAATGACTGATCAACTATTATTATTTTATCAACTGCATTTGGTTAATAACCGAGTAAAAGCATCCTGATTGGTTAATAACTTAGATTGGTTAATAATTCAATCACAGTATTTTAATATCATGTGCTGCAAAGAGGAGACACATTACAGAGCCACTTGCAGCTCACGAGGCTCAGTCTGAGTATCGCTGGGTTACGCAACCACCTGTCAGGGACGGGCTAGATCCATGTTCTTCACTGCAAGGCCCGCGAGATGGTGGCGGCTCCCATGGACCCTAAATGCGACTCCTTGTCACTCGCACTGTCTGGTGGCAGCGGGGTTTCAGCTGTGGCAGACTCCCTGCCTGCCCTGGTCCAATGCCACTCCTGGATGCAGCCAGCACGGCCCTGTGGCCTTGGGGGTAAATGGGGGAGCAGAGGTCTCTGCACACTGCTCCTGCCTGCAAGCACCGCCCCCACAGCTCCTATTGGCTAGGAATGGGGAACTGTAGCCAATGGGAGTTGCAGGGGTGGTGCCTGCATTGAAGGGGCTGCCTGAAGTAAGTGCTGCCCCCTTCAATGGACAGGTTCTGAATAGCCCTTCCACCACCCAACCTGCAGCCTCCCGGAGCCAGTCCCCCATAACCCCTCCTGCACCCCTACCCCCTGCCCCAGCCCTGAGTGCCCTCTCAGAGCCAGCCTTCTATACCCCTCCTGCACCCCAAACCCCTGCCCTGGCCCTGAGCCCCCTCCCAGAGCCTGCACCCCATACCCTCTCCTGCACCCCAACCTCCTGCCCCAGCCCTGAGCATCCTCCCAGAGCCAACCCTCCCAGAGCCAGCCCCGGCCCTGAGCCCCATCCCAGAGCCCACCCCCCATACGCTCTCCTGCAACTGAACACTCTGACCCTGCCTGGAGTCCCCTTCTGCATCCAAACCCTCTCCCAGAGCTTGCACCCCTCATCCCCTCCTGCACCCCAAGCCCCAGCCCCAGCCCTGAGCCACCTCCCAGAACCTGCACCCCATACCCTCTCCTGTACCCCAAGCCCCTGCCCCAGCCCTGAGCAGCCTCCCTGAGCCAGCACCCCATACGCCCTCCTGCATCCCAAGCAATATTACCAATAATGTTAATATTACTGTATCAACCAACAAAGAACTCGGAGTGTTCAACTGTCTGTGTCGGGTTGATGTGGCTCTCACATGGAAGGGTTTTTGCCAAAGTGGCTCCACTTCAAAAACAGTGAAGAGCTCTGGTCTAGATGATACTTAGCCCTGCCTCTGTGCAGGGGACAGGACTAGATGACTTTGCGAGGTCCCTCCCCATCCTACATTTCTAAAATTGTGTGATCGCTCTAACAGCATAAAGGGGCCTTCATGGGGCTGAGAATCAGGCCCAAGGAGCAAAATCCAGTTCAAAAAGAGAGGAAAAGAAGTCTCAGCAAGTGACTCCAACCACCACTAGAATCATTAAAAGGTGCTGGTCTCTATTTCACTGGTTTAAATCTAGAGCTACTCCGCTGAAGTCAATGGGTCAAAAACCTCAGCCGATGCAAATCATTGTAATTCCACAGAGCTGCACCGGTTTACAACAGCTAAGGGTCAGGCCCCCATGGATTTTATGTTGGAGTCTCACCAGTCTTACCTGGGAGCAGAATCTTGTCCACCATCCCCTAGATTACGAATGGCAAATTACTGACATCTATGGTTGTGATTTAACATTTATATTATGGTAGAGCCTAGAGGCCAGCCAGGAGAGGCCCTGGTGTGCCAGGTGCTGTACAAAACTACAGTAAATGACAGTGCCTACCTCAAAGAGCTTGCAGTCTAAGGGCATGTCTACACGGCGATCAGAGGGGCTATACCCAAACTAGCTTTGATCTAGCTAGCATGAGTAACAATGGCCGTGAAGCCGTGGCAGCTTTGAGGACATCGGGGCGGGTGGGGAGAAGCACGGGAAGCCCTGTTAGGAGTTCAACACCATTTGGCAGAGGCACTTAAGTACCTTTCCTTGGCCAGTGGAGCTGGGCAGGTGGGTGACTCCAGACCAGCACAGCTCAGTTACGGGCAGGGGGCCAGGGACTGATGGAGGAGGCTAGTGTCCTCCCCAGAGCTGGGCCCCATGTGAAGCTGTCCATCTGGCCTTCCTGCTGCCGGGCTGCAGAGGGTTTGATTGCTCTGGCCTGCTGTCCTCTCGGCAGGTGGAAGAACAAGAGATGAGGAAACAGCAGGACGAGATCACAGCCATCATCAAGATGCGGATAGCCGGCTCCTCCAGTGGAACCCAGGTAGCTGGCCCATCTGCCCACTTTTGGAGGAGGGACAGATCTCACCTGCACATGCTCACTTGGCTCTGAGACTTCTCTTCGGAGATCCACTGGGAAACTAAGCTCTCAGGAACTCCAAAGGGAACAGGCAGATACAGTTAGTCTCCTCCAGCAGCTAACCTGGGAGGGTCGCTCTCTGCTGTAGCGGTCTGGCTGTAGGAGCTGCTTCCAGTTCTGACACACATCGTTTCATGGCGCTGTGTGTGCAGGAGCACCCAGGTCCCAGGTAGCTTTGTACAGTCGCAGTGGCCTCACTTGCTATTGTTACTCCAGCTAGCTGGTGAATAGCACGTGCTGCAATCACACCTCTGACTGCAGCGTAGACGTATGCTATAAGACAGGGCACGGCAGATGGATGAGATGAACAGCAGGATGCGTGGGGGGAACGGGGTAACAGAACTAGTAGGACAGGCACTATTCTTAGCTGATCAGGACCAGTGATCACAAATCCATCAGTGGAAGCCAGTGGCATTTTCTCCAGGATTAAGTTGGCCCAGTGACCGTCACTATGTGCCAGGGCAGTAGGTATAAATCTGTGTGTGCCAGGCAGGCAGGGGAGATGGCTTGAAGCTGGCTTGGCTCCAGCGCGGATCTCCATAGAGCTCCACCTGGGGTGGTGACCAAAGACGCCGAAGCTGACTCAGTTTGGGCCTCCTGGTCCCGCAGTGTCCCCAGCCCCCCCACTGCATGCTCAAGCTCAGGGATTACACACCCAGCACCTTTCTGCCTGCTGTAACAGTGCAGCCAGGCTCCCCAAACCACATGAATTAAATTACTGGCATGCACCTGGCTAATAATAGCCCGAGTGATTTTAGCAGCAGAATAATGGCACCCGTATCGACTGGCTCGCTCCTGACGGCAATTAATGACAGAGCAGGGCCCAAAGCAGAGCAGGCAAGGGAGCGGGCAGGGGGGCAGCGGGGGTACAGGATGAGGAGGTGATGCCCGTGGTGAACTCAGATGAGGAGGTGAGAGGGAGCAGAGGGGAGATGGGGGAAGGGATGGAGAGGAGGGACCCCCTGAGACATAACCAGGGTGAGTGGAGAAAAGACGGGAACTCGTCAAAGCTGGAGTGCAGCCACTGCACATTGGGAGCTGTCCGGTCAGATTCTCAGTGGGTGTCAGTCAGTGTCGTTCTGCTGGTGTCAAACAGAGCTTTGCTGGAGTCACTGGAGTGAGGCTGATTACAACAGCACACCGTCCCCTGACTGACACCAGCGGAGGATCTGGCCCAGTGTGTGCATGTAGATATTTCACACACAGATACATCCTCCCCAGACTGACACCACTGGAGGATCCAGCCCAGTGTGTGCATGTAGATTTCACAAACACACATTGACACCAGTGGAGGATCCGGCCCAGTGTGTGCATGTAGATTTCACACACATACACCTCACCAGACTGACACCACTGGAGGATCCAGCCCAGTGTGTGCATGTAGATTTCACAAACACACATTGACATCAGCGGAGGATCCGGCCCAGTGTGTGCATGTAGATTTCACACACATATACCCTCACCAGACTGACACCACTGGAGGATCCAGCCCAGTGTGTGCATGTAGATTTCACACACATACACCCTCACCAGACTGACACCACTGGAGGATCCAGCCCAGTGTGTGCATGTAGATTTCACACACAGACATTGACACCAGCGGAGGATCCGGCCCAGTGTGTGCATGTAGATTTCACACACATACACCTCACCAGACTGACACCACTGGAGGATCCAGCCCAGTGTGTGCATGTAGATTTCACACACATACACCCTCACCAGACTGACACCACTGGAGGATCCAGCCCAGTGTGTGCATGTAGATTTCACATACAGACATTGACACCAGCAGAGGATCTGGCCCAGCATATATGTAGACTTTACACACACACACTGATTGACACCAGCTGAGGATCTGGCCCAGCGTGTGCCTGTGGATTTTTACACCCACCCACACACCCACCCACCCACCAGCTGAGGATCTGGCCCAGGGTGTGCCTGTGGATTTCTCTCTCTCTCTCTCTCTCTCACACACACACACACACACACACACACACACACACACACACACACACACACACACACACACACACACACACACACACGGGGTGGCCGGACTTAGTCCCAGCTGAACAAAGGCTGCTCCCCGAGCCGCACTCCGGGCCGGAGACCCCCGCCCTGCCCCGGGGCAATCAGCAAACTCCAGCCCGGCCCTTTCCCGCCGAGCGCCCGGCCCCCTCCGCCCGCCCGGACTCGCACCTGGCTCCAGCCCCCCGCCCGGGCGCTGCGGGGCCCGCGGGCTTGGAGCGGCTCGGCCGCGGGTCAGCCCGAGCGGGTGTTTCCCTCTCTCGCTCGCTCACACATGCTCCCTCGCGGCACCCGCCCACCCTGCACACTCCAGCGAGCTGCATTCGGCTCCGTTACGGCTCCAGTCCTCAGCCACCCTCCCCCGAGCCGGCTCCGGGAGCAGCCGCAGCCGCGGCGAGCGAGAAGGGCGCCGGGACCTCTGGCCAGCAGCATCCTCAGCCCTCGCCTGCAGCTGGCCGGGCTGGCGAGAGGATGAGGAGAGATGGGCCAAGCTTGCGGCCACTCCATCCTCTGCCGGAGCCAGCCCTACCAGCCGGCCGCGTCTGACATGTGAGTGCCCGGCGCGCCGGGGGTTCGAGCCCGGGGGGCGCGGGCCGGGGGGCTCGGGGGAAAGCGAGGAAAGGAGGAGTGAGGGAAGGGGAGAGGAGCCAGCGAACGGAGCAGCGGATGGAGAGAATGAAACCGAGCGGGAGGGAGGGAGGAAAAAGTTCTTCCTGTCTCAGAGAGGGTAAGAAATAAAGGAGAGAGACCCAGCGACTGGGGCTGGCTCCCCTGGGGGACTGGTCAGCCCCTGCCCACCCCTTGCTCTGCACACCTGGCGTAGCTGGAGTGGTGCCTGCCGGGCATGGGGATGCAGGCTTGGTATTTCCACAGTGGGCACTGCCCCCTGACATGTCGCTCTGTGCCACCCGTGCTGTGTGGGGACGTGGGATGAGGCAGATCCAGGGGGCTTGCTTTCTGGGCTGTGTGATCAGGCCTTCAAACAACAGCTGGGAGTGCAGCAGGGCAAGATGCCCCCTGCTGCCTCAGTTTCCCTTCAGTTGCTTTAGTCTTGCCGTTTGCAAATCCCCCTTGTGTGGAAGGAGGGAAGGGGTTGCATGGACAGGGTGTCGAAGCCAGGTTAGTGTAGCCCTGTGCGGGCACATGGCTGAGCTGTTTCCCAGGGAGCAGCTAGAGAAATGTTGGGCTCGTTTTGTAAAGGGCTCTGTGTGTGGATAGACTTTGCACTGGCAACTACAACTCTCCTTGTACCACTGACACGGGAAACACGATAGTTTCCAAGCTATAGGAATGCTGACACCGGTCCAGTTGTACCTGGCAGCTCCCTTCCTGGGAGGGGCTGAGCTGAGTTCTGCATCTAGATTCTATTCACCCTCCTGTGACTCCCCCGGAGGAACCTCAGGGGGACACTTGGCCGGGGGTGTGGAGTGTTGCACGGTCAGTTGTGGCCAAACTGTTTGCAGTCTTAGCATCTGTGCAACGTGCCTCAGGTGGCACGTGAGCAGGATTCATCACCGACTTTGGTCCACAGGTTGGATCATTAGCTTCCTCGGCCTGGGCCGGGTACTGATGGGGAGTGGGACGCGAACGCTGATCTGTGTCCCCGCTGTTTGCAGAGCCGCTCCTGTGCAGCCAGGGAGGAGGCTGGAGTTTTAAATTGCTCGTCGCCGTTTCCCCCTGCCATAGCTGGGTCAGGGTCAGTGGAGGGCCTGCTGGATCCTCGGGTTGTCTCTCCACGGCAGTCTGCCAGGAGAAGGCAGTGCGCGTTCCGCCTGGTGCCAAGGGGAGGGGACTGTGCGCTCAGCAGGGACACTGTGCCATGTTTGGGTTCCTTTGTTTGCCCGTGTAAGTCACCCATGTTCAGACAATAGCTGAACAATCTCAGCCCATGCTGCGAGGCCCGCTCAAGAGCTGCTTGTTATTAAAAGGGGTCGCCCCGAATATCCCCCTCCTCTGCCTCTCTGAGGAGCCTGAGCAGAATCCCTCTGGCCAGCCCCCACCCCCAGTGGGTTGCTGTCTGTACAGCGCCGCTTGCTTTAGCCATTGTTTTAAACCCGCTGGCTCTGGTGCCAGGCCGAGTTATTATTTTCCTGCGGGGGGAGTTGTTTGTCCAGCCGTTCCCCTGATCCTCTGGTTGCTGGCATCTTTCATGCCCACCCATGAGCGCGCCCCCGGGAAAGGGTCGTTGCTAGGTCTCACCAATGTCGCAAGCTGGGGGCATGGGGGGGGACTGAGAAGTGAAACTGCCGCGTGTTGCAAGAAGCCACAGCTCCCTTCTTACCCAAGAGCTGATTTGCATCTGAAAGCAAGCAGCAGCAGCGGAGTGCTGCTCCCCGCAAACCTGGCTCTTGGAGCAGTGCCCCCGGAGCTGTGGGACCCGAGCGGCTTTATTAAGGGGGCTGTACAAAGAAGCGGCCCTCTTCCTTTCCCCAGCCCCGCTGCGCTGTGCAGCAGGCAGCCCCTGTGCTGTCCTTTACACGTGGACACCAGCTCCAGTTGTAGCAAAATCCAGCCCAGCTGGAAGGCAAGGGCTCTGCAACAGCAGTGGGGGGAAGATCCGAGTGCAGCTGCTTCCCAGCTGGTGAGCTCCCTGGTTCCTTCTGGGGGATGGCTTGTGAGCCGCCTGCTGTGGCCAGCAGCAAATGTCTCCCCCAGGAGAGAGCAGAGGGCTTGGGGCTTGCTCCGTGCCCTGCTGGTCCACCCCGTTTATCCCCAGACCTTCAGGGCAGAGCCTGAGGCCGGGATTCTGTTCACCCCCTTTGTGGCAGAACACCGGGTGATGGGCACGGGTAGCGGATGGAGAGCTGGGAGCACCCCTCTCTGAGCAGCACAGAGCGGTGCTTGGATTTCCGCTGCCTCTGCTATGAACTCCCTGGGTGGGCCTGCCCGACCCACAGCCAGCCCTCGTCTCAGGAGCTATTGGACACAGGCCTGCCAGTGCAGTAGTCACCACATGAATGGGACTGACTCTTCTTCCACATGGACAGGCAATGGTGCCAGGCACCCCCACTCCAACTCCATAGTTGCATAGGGCCATGGATGAATATCTCAAGAGCTGGTGTGTTCCTCCTGATCGCTGCACTCCAGGAGCCCTCTTCTCCCTCTGCAGGGCAGGAGCAAGCTGTCCAGAGATCTCAAAGAGCATCAGAAAGAGAGGCAAGTGTCAGCATCCCCATTCTACTGATGGGGAAACTGAGGCATGGGGAGATGAAGTGCCCTGCCCAAGGTCGCCTGGCAGGTCAGTGGCAGAGCTAGGACTAAAACTCGCATCTCCTGTCTAGTGGCTTCTCCCTACAGTACAATTGCAGGCACAGCTTCTGGGTGGGTGCTGGATCGCATGTTGCCACCAGGCCTCGTGGGGGCATCTCAGTGGTGTGATGTGCTGCCCGACGGAGGGTTTAGAGCACAGGCCCAGAAGTCAGGGCTCCTGACTCTGGCAAGTCACGCCAGCCAAACTGATCACAAAGCCTTGGATCTCTCACCTGGAGGGTGCTATGGAAGGGTTGTTAGTGCTGGCGGGTGGGGTCCCACAGACAAGGCCTATATGATGGAGCTGATGCTGGGCAAAGAACGGGGCGGGAGGTCAGAAAAAAGGAGGCTTCCATGTGTTAACGATCATTAGTAAAACGGGGCTGGATTGAGGCACAGCTGCCATAGGCAGACAGGTACAGGGTGAGTATTAAGATTAGCCTGAGGTGTTAGCTTGGTGTCCTCCCTGGCTGGAGAAGATTGTGGGGAAGGACTGGAGATGGTGAGCAGCTCCCTCAAAGCATTCACACGTGGGGTCTGGTACAATGACCCTCTGAAGGACCAGTGATTTGTCTGGGGGGTTCTTTTTAGTAAAGCATCCTCCCTTCTCCCCCAGCTTCATGGGCAGTAACGGAGCAGGGAGCCTGACTCCCCCGTGGCCTGTCACTTTATGGATGTGCAGCGCCACTGTTCTGATGGGGTAGGGTTTTACCCTCTCTTAGCCCAGGTGAAGCGGTCACACAAGGTAACAGCCTTGGAGAACCAGCCCCGCAGACTTTGCTGCTATACACCTGTTTCTGGGGAAGCCCACTCAGTCTAGCTGAACTGGGGTTCAGGTAGTGCCTCGGAGGGCACTCGAGTGGGTGATACATCATTATTAAAGTGTGTGTGTGCTGGGGATGGGGGGATTGCTATGAAGGCTGGGAGAGTGCTCAGATGAGGCTGTTGGTTGCAGCCCAACTATAGTAGCTCCGCTGGCCTGATCAGCACCGTGTCTGAGTACCTCACAATCGTTGATGTCTTTCTCCTCCCCCCGGGAGGCAGGGCTGGGCTGTTATCCCCATTGCACAGATGGGACACTGAGGCACGGCGAGACTAAGTGATTTGCCTAATATCATGCAAGAAGCACATGGCAGCGACTGAATCCAGGTCTCTCAAGTCCTAGGTGAGTGCGCTAACCACTGCGCCACCCTGCCTCCCTGAGAGCAAAGCCCAGTGAGTGAATTTCATCCCCTGAGAGATTATACAGCCTCTGCTGTCATTTACCCGAGTGCCAGTCTGGAGTAGCTCTATTGTGTTCAGTGGAGTTACTCTATATGGACATCCAAGATACAGAGCCCAATTTGACCCTATGAATCTAGAATTAAAACCATGTCTTCCCCTTTTGGAGTTCTTTGGGTTACTCTAGAAAGCACTTGTGACGCCCTGCCCTGTATATTTTCCCCAGAGCCTGGGGGGCGAGGGCCTGTCAATCAAGAGCTGTGTATACACTAGTGCAGTGGTTCTCAATCATGGGTCCAGGGCCCACTGGGGGGCTGCAATCAGGTTTTAGGGGAGCCCGCCAAGCAGGGCCAGCATTAGACTTGCTGAGGCCCAGGACAGAAAGCTGAAGCCCAGGTCTCCAAGCTCCGCCACCCAGGGCTGAAGCCGAAGCCTGAGCAATGTAGCTCTGTGGGGGCCCCTGTGGGATGGGGCCCCAGGCAATTGCCCTGCTTGCTACCCCCTAACATCAGCCCTGGCTTTTATACACAGAAAACCAGCTATTGTGACACAGGTGGGCTGGGGAGTTTTTATAGCATGTTGGGTGGGGGGCGCTCAGAAGGAAAAAGGTTGAGAACCCCTGCACTACAGTGTGATTGTCACATGTAGCACTCCACATCACAGTGGGTTTTTAATAAGCCTAGAGTGCAAATCCACTGAAGACCAGTTGTTTCCTGGAACTGAACCAGCCCTCATTTCCTCTGTGTGGCCCTTTGCAGCTCTGGCGGTGTGAGCGAGTGGGACGCCACATGGTGCATTATTATCCAGGCAGCCTGTGAACTCAGGGGAGCCTGTCAATTAACATCGGGCTCAGCACACGGCAGAGAGCTGCAACCAGACTGGGTCACACAGTTTCACTCTTTAGCTGGGGTGTAAGGCGACGCTCACTGAATGCCAGCTTTGCACTTCCCAAGGGGGATCTGGAGCAGAGCTGTCCTCTTTCCTGCGCAGGGAGAGACGTTCTAAATCGACTTCCCTTCCGAGACCCTCACCCTTGGCAGAGAGCTCCTAGGCAGAGACCTCTCTAGCGCCATGTCCCTGCCGGAGCAGGATTGGCCCAGTGGGGCATTTTGCACAGCTTAGTGTTGTCTGTTTGTTTGTGCAGTCTGTGCTGTTTGCCTCAGCTGAAAGGTGGGAGTCAGCAAACTGAGGGACCGATGTAGTGGTCCAAAGCCTGTTTTCACCCCATTCTCAATCCCCCTGGCTGCCGAGGGATGATTCAGCCTTTAGTGTTACTTAGAGCAGCCTCAAGGGTGTTCTAAATGATGCTGGCTGGTAAAGGCCTCTTCTGATTTGTGACCACCCTGCAGGGCTAGGAGTGAGAGCTGGTACTATTGGAAAAGGGAGCTGTCCATCTTTCCAGCGAGAGACACGGTGCTTGCTTCCAGCCCTGGATGCAGCCTACTGTAAAGTCTCTTATGCCTAGGAAAGCTACACTAGGTCCTTTCTCAGATCCTTCAGTACTAGATACAGGGATCCAGCTAGATATGTGGTCTTGCTTATGTCTCCAGTACAACCCTGAGCACATTGTTGGCGCCTTGCAACTAACTAATGATCAAAAGAATAATCAAATGTAGGATGTTAAAGGAATTAATCCCATTGTGTCTGCCGGCTGCTGGCCAGACACTGCAGCAGATACTGTCAGTTAGTATGGGCTCTGCTTCATTGGTCTATACCCTGACTACATGACTACACCCTGCAGCCAGGACTCAAACAGGGAGGGGAGCTTTACCATCTGAGCCAAAATTGACCCTTTCCCTGGGTGAGGTGGTAGGAAATTATGTGGCTGCCTCCTTCCCTGCACAGGGCAGCATCCAGGGTATAAACATAACATGAACGCAAAGTGCATGTCACGTTCCCCAGCTAATTGCTGTTCCATAAGAGAGCAACAGCCTACTACTGTTGGTTACTGATGGAGCTGCTCCTTTAGCTCAAGTGGTGGAGGGCAGTGCTTTGGTGCTGAGTGCCCAGGTTTCAAAACTTGCTGTTGACTTTTGCTGGGAACTGTTTTGTGAGCATGTGGCTTGGGATGCCAAACCACCTGGGGGATTTTTTCCCTGGGAAGCCATGAATGATCTAAATGCATTTCCAGGATTGCCCAAGGTTTCTTGAGCCAGTCTCTGAGCTCTCCCCTCTACTCTTGCTCTTTCACTATTGCTAGATTTCTGCCTGTCTCTTTCCTGGTTCCCACGTGGCTTCCTGATAGCTGAGCTGGTCGTTAGCCAGAAACATGGGCACGCCGGAGCATGGAGGAAGCCGTCCTGGGACTCTCTAGCCATCTAGCCCTGCCAAGCGCTGAGCTGTGCTACTTAATGGATGGGGCTGCTCATCTGAAAGGGGGAGGGGGCTCGGTGAATCATTTTCCCCACCCGGGCTGTGACGGCTGATGCTGCTACATCAGCAAAGGAAGGAGAAGTGTGTCTGTTAGCCCAAGCGGAGCAGGGACTAGGCTACTGAAAGAGAGACCGGACAAAACACTGGACAGTGTGCATTGGATTACAGGATACTGGTTTGGTAGGATTAGGGATGGAAACGACCTTTGCAATCGGAATGGGTCTGGACAGCTCCCTAACCTCTTAAATTTGGGGGTGTTCTTTGATCTCATTCCAGGCAGGCAACAGCCCCCTAATTTCAAACAGGCTGAACCAAAACCCTGGACCTAGGTGCTTTGGGATGTTGGAAATCCAGATCCAAAATTTCGCCTCTTGAGCTCAGGTTTAAACAGTGTGGAGCCCATGTCCCTGCAAGCGCTGGAGCGATTCCCTGGATAAAGGACACAGACGCACACCCCAGTTATGGGAGGCAGGGCAGGGCACCACCCTAGGAAGCGGGAGATCTGTGGGCAACTAAATGAAATAGAGCAACACGTCTCCTCCGACACACCTGTCGGGTTCTGACTGTGAGCACACGGCTGAGAAATCGGAGGTAAGGGAAAAGATCAGAGCTACAGCTGAAATGCTGCCGCTTATGCGTGTTCTCAGACTGATGGGGCTCTGTGCTAAAATGTCGCAGTAATTTCATATCTCACCTCTCACCAAAAAGCCAGCTTCCTAGGAACTGTTTCAAACAGATCCTGGACGGCATTGGGTCAAAGCACAGAATGAACATCCAGAGAGAAATAGTTCATGCCACTGCAGATCTCAGCTTTCCACTGCTGTCCATTTCTACCTGGCTAGATTCTTGTATTGGCATTGTGGTATCTCATCCTAAATACACGATAACAAACACCAGGCTAAAGGGATGTCTATTGCAATGACCTGGTGGGTGACCTTGGGCAAGTCACTGCCCTTCCACGTGCCTCAGTTTCCCCTTTAACTTGTCTAATTAGACCGGAAGCTCCTTGGGGCAGGGATTATTTTTTATTCTGGTTTTGTCTCCTCTCAAAACGCTGCAGCGGCACACCTGCAGCACAGGCGCTCATTACAGCGACCGAAGGGGTTCTTCTGTTGATCTAGCAGTGTCTACACCAGGGCTTAGGCTGGCTTCACTATGTCACTATGACTCAACCTGAAGCCTTAGGAAGGAAGTACTCTGCAGCCTATCATCAGCGACCCTTAAAGAGTTAGTTGTTAGTTTGTACTTTTCAGCTGGGTGACTCAGAAGACACTGAGGAGTTATTTATATTGAGCAGTTGAAATGCTAAGACTGCTTAGGAGTTTTATTTTTCTTGTGCTGTTATAAGCCGCGGACCAAATTCAGCTGCACTTACTTCTCCCAAAGCTGCATGTGCCTCTGGCCATTCAACAACTTTCCAGTGCCAATCTGGCAGGTAGCAGCAACTATAATAATATCTAGGATTTATATAACACTTTTCATCCAGAGATCTCAAAGCATTTACAAAGGAGGGTCTCCTCATTATCCCCATTTTGCAGATGGGGAAACTGAGGCACAGAGAGGCACCTTAGCTCACCAAGCGGCTAGCGGCCAAGCCAGGAATAGACCCCAGGTCCGCTGAGTCCCAGTCTAGTGCACCTTCCACTAGGCCTACATACAGAGAGAGTGCTAAGGGGTAGGACTGCACACCTGATAGGGATCCCAATATTTCTCTTAACATCAGTGGTGGTCCAGCTCCTCTATGCCACAGTGCCCCACCCCTGGCAGCGTGGGGATGGGGTTAGAAAGTGGCGTGGGGGCAGGGCTACAGGGCCAAACTGGCAGGGAGATGCTGCAGCTTAGGACTGACTACACCACTGCTTCAAATGGATAGAAGGAAATATACAGAACTCATTCCATGGAACTTACAGCCACAAGAGATCACCGAGGCCCAGAGCTTAGTAGGAGTCAAAAAACAAAACAACAAAAAACCAAAATGAGGATTGGATGTTTGCATGGGTAATCCGAACATCCACAGCTATGTAACAAGGCTTACAAAATAGCTTGAAGGGATAGAAACCTTGATGCTTCAGCGTATAAGCCATCCTCCTTGGTGCCACAGATCTGGTGCTCTTGAACGGCTCTGAAACAGTGCCTGGCGGAGCCCTTCAGTGTGTCAGCCCCCTTAAGGTCACACCCTCTCACTGAGGTGAACCCGTGGCTTCCCCACCTCCTGGGACCGACCCCTGGAGCCTTCAGCACCCCTAGGGTGACCAGACAGCAAGTGTGAAAAATTGGGCCAGGGGCTGGGGGGTAATAGGAGCCTATATAAGAAAGAGCCCCAAATATTGGGACTGTCCCTATAAAATCGGGACATCTGGTCACCCTAAGCACACCTGCTTCACCCCCTGAGCTCCCTGCAGGGAGTGCACCTGGACTGGATGCCTGAGGGAGACTCCAAAGGGAGCAATGCACCCCCACCTTCCTTAATCTGGAGTGACTCTGAGCTCGCGGTGGAAAAGCAGACGGAGGGTTTATTAAACGTCTGCAACACAGCATAGAACGTCCTTAGTTAACAGATCTCACCATTAGGAAATGCTTCCTTTACAGAAATAGACCTCAGCTGTGAAGTCTGAATCAAGAACTTGATCATCTAAATCCAAAATTTTCCCCACCTTCTGGGCTGGTTGCATTCAGACGTGTGGGTCAGGGTCAGCTCCCTAGCCAAGCTCTGTGTGGCCTCCTTTCATTCGGGCAGCATGCTTAGCTCCCTCCTTTACCAACTCAGAGCAATCCCCCTTTTTCCTTGCTTCTGCCCCTTTCCTTCTGCCCCATGTAGATGATTATCAGAACCACAGACCCTATGGAGTCTGACACGTTTAATTTAAACAACAACACAGCAGTGCTTTTGCCAGCACTGGCCCAAGGCAAGAAGAAACGCAAGGATTAGATCAAGGAAATGAGGCCAGTTGTAAACAAACTGCTCACATGGGATTAGTCATGGGGCTTGTCACAGAGTTATATTTGCTAGTCGCTGGATGGACGCAGGTGGGAGGCACAGATGGGGAGATGGGTTTGGGGGACCCACAAGACTGACAACTAAAGGGGTGCTGGTGGTATGGTCCAGGCTCTGGACTGGGTCATAGGAGATCTGGATTTAAAACTTGGCTGCGTCACAGACCCCCTCCGGGAATCCAGAGCAGTTGCGCTCACCCTTCTCCATAAATAGGGGTAAAATTCACCCCCTGCAGAACACTCACCCTGCTCAAGCCCCCCGAACAGAAGCAGGACTGGATAGTAGGGAAGCTGCCATGGGCAGAGTGGTAGCTGAGGACTTGGGTGGCCAGGATTTGCTTGCCCAGATTTTGGGCAAATCATTCAAGCACACCCACCAGGGCTGTAATTTTCACGTTACTAAACACACCTGTGCTTGCGCCGATGAGCTAGTATGCTAAAAAGAGCAGCAGCATGGGCTAGCAGTGCTGGGTACAATCATGCCTGACCCCCTGGGGGTGTACTGGGACGGACAGCCCATGGAGACATGGCTACCCTGCTACGATCTGAGCTAGCACGGGGTACCTGTACCCAAGCTGTAAAATGGATCCCTAGCTGCAGTGTAGACACAGCCTTAGTGTCCGTGCCTCAGTTTCCCAACTATCCAATGAGGGACAATAGCCCTTCTTTAACTCCCGGGGGAGTTGTGAGTCTACATGCATGAAGGATTCTGTGGGGCCATGCGCCAGTGAAGGCCATATACGTACCCCGCTGATACATGAAACAGACCGATTCCGGTGTCAGGTCTTGCTGCGTGGCTGTGATGAATGTGTTTTAAACACTATTGAAAACCTCACGGCGGCAGCGTCCTTTTAAGTGGAAGAAGCGGGAGGAGGGGGGGAATGTAGGTAGCCTTTAAATAAAAAATCGCGGCATGCAGGACACATCCAGCAGTTAAGGGGGACGCTGACTTCAGAAAAGGCTTTAATCTCCTTATTCAAGCTGAGCGACGACTCGTTGCCTAATTATTTTATTATCAGTGATGCTAGGCAAGACACTGTCTCAGCACTGTCACCGCCTGTGCGCTGCCCTCGTTCGCTGGCCCCGGTTGAGAACGGCCGGCATGGATGTGCTTTGCTGGATAGGGACGGAGGCAGCATGTACTCCACAGGGCCTGATCCTGACAGGCGATGGGAACCTCCTCTGTGAGGCTGAGTGCTCTTTGATTTACGTCATCTTCAGTAGGAGCTGAGGGACCTTTCAAGATCAGACCTATACTCCACCTCTTCTTTGCGTAGAGAGTGGAAGGGCATAGTCCAAATGTCCCAGGGCAGACACTGGCTGCAGCAGGGGCAGGGAATGCTGCTGGCAGCTCTGCACTGCCCGTGAATTGTTAGCCCATGTACTCTATCCGTCTCTGGTGGCTGCGTGGTATCTATGGAGGTGCCAGCAGGGCAGGTAAAACCCAGAGGCTGCAGCTTCAGTACCACTGGATGGAAGGTCAGCTGACAGTAACAGTAGGCTTTTATCTTTTTTGCAGACCAGCCGCCAGAGTGAGATAGAGCCATAGTCACTTGAGAAAGCCTGAGACACGAAGGAAGTCCTAGGCAGGCTGGGGGTGGGGTGATAGCACCGGCCTGCAGAGCTGGCCTCCCACCTTCGCCACAGGTTCTCCGCACGGCCTTGGGCAAATCACTTCATTTTGCTGGGCCTCATCAGGGAAAGAGGGATCGCAGTTCTGCCGTGTGTGTTCAGCCTACCAGCTCTTTGGGGCAGGGACTGGCTCTCACAAGCGGTTTGTGCAGCACCTAGCACAACGGGCCATCAGCTTAGTAGGGACTGGAGTACAAGCATCTAGTATTTACATACAATAGCGCCTCTCTGTGGTACTTCCCTGGCCCCCATCGCTGCAGCATCCCTTTTGTTAATGTAGTTAGCCTGACAACACCCTTGTGAGGTGGTCACACAGGGGGTCTAGGGGACAGCAAAGAACCGAAGGCAGGTCTCCCAAGTCCGAGTCTAGAGCAAGAATTGCTGGGCCATCTTTCCTCACACCCCCTGTGCTGGCGGCTTGCTAACAACACAAGAAGGAACGGTCAGGTCCTTGAGTCAAGGCACTCATCCAGCCTAGGCACAGGCGGAGGTTGAGGGATGGGGAACGTAGATACAAGTCACCTTGACCCATGGCAGGCAGCGGGGCTTTAAGGGTCTTTAAGAGGGCTGAAGTGTGGCCAGGGTAGGGGCTGTATGGACAAGCTCAGGCCAGTGGCACGGTGCATTGTGGAGGGCCCATGGAAGAAGCATGGGGGTAACTGTGTGAGAAAGCTGCTGCCCGGGCAGACAAAGCTGGGAGTATCGGAGGAGAAGAGAGCACGGAGGAGGAGAGGAGATATGGGGGGGGCAGAGTTCTGTACTACAGCTTTGAGGCTAGCAATAAGGTGTTTCAATCTGATGCAAGAGCAGACAGGGAGCCGAAAACCCCACGCTGTGTTCTGACCTCTCTGCTCTGGGTTTGTTTCCCCCCTGCGGCAATGAAAATCTTCCACACCGAGTCCCGTGAGCATCACCCAACAGCATCGCACAGGAGGAGTTTTTAACATCATCCAGGCCGACGGGGTAGTTTGATGGGCCCCCTATGGACAACAGGTACATTTAACAAGCTCCTTGGGGTAGCCCCAAGGTGATTAGGGTTTGTAGATGGATGGCTGCTTACTGCACATCGCTAGCTCATTTTTATTTTCAGACGAGGAGTCTGGACAATGAGCTCTGAAATCCTGCAGAACTCCTTAGAGAACCGTTCTCTATAAAATCGTCTATTGACTCCTAACCGCTCAGCACCTCACCAGCAATTCACAGTCTACTGTAGCAAGAGATGCACTTTTCCCTTCAAAGAACAAGGCCTTGGTGTGGCTAACTTGAAGATCTGTAGGACAAATCATTGGATCTCACCCATGTGCCCATCTTTGGATTGGGAGCCAGGGAACTTGGGCCCCTTCCCTGGCTCTGCCCCTGGCCTGCAGGAAGCCTGTTCATTGGCTCTTGCAGGGGAAATTGATGGTTGTCACCTGTGCCACGGAGCTGGCCTGATTTCTCTTTACTGTTAGGTGGCCCCCATTGCTCTGAGCATCCTACGTATATTCATGGATTTATCCTCCCAACACCCCTGCGAGGTAGGGGAGGGCGATTGCACCCGTTGTGGAGATGGGGAAACCGAGGCAAAGAATAATTAGAGGCCAGGATTTTCAGAATTGTCAACCCCCATTTTAGGCACCAAAATAAGCAGCCAGATTTCCATAGGAGATCAGCACAAGGGGACACGAGCTCTGCTGAAAATCTGGCTCCAATTGGGGGCTCTGAGGACTTGAAAACTCGGCTTGTTGCGTTTTGCCCAGTGTTCCGCAAAGAGTCCGTGGTAGAAGAGCCCAGCTCTTGGGAGGTCCCGTCTAGTGCTTTAACCACCTGCCCACAGCAAGAGGAGCTGTTGCATCTAATAACTCAGGCTCATATCAGGAGTGCTGGGAGCCAGGATCGGGGCCACTAGGAAAATCTTGATCCAGATCCGGGTTCGAATTCCAGATGCTCCCCGGAGTTTGGTGCTGGTCTGTTCCAGAGCCACCTGGACAAGGACCCTTAGAAGGAAAAGGAGACAGGCCAGGTTCTCCAAGGTATTTAGGCTCCTAACTTCCGCTGAAATGGGCCACGGTTGACGGCTGGGTCATGGTGCATCAAACACATGGCTTCAGCTCAAACCATATTTGTTCTTTCTATCACACTAAGTCTGACTCCTATGGTGGAACCGTACACTGCGGTAACTACATGGTAATTAGGGACTCAGACTCATTAGCTTCCATGGTATTGTTTGATCACACTAGCTGCATTTCCATCCCACAACCTCTCCTTCCTCCCCCACCATTGCCAGTAACTGCTGCTTTGGGTCAGCATACCTGGCTCTCAATCATGAAACAAAAGGTAATGCTTCGGGTTAAGTGGCACTAATTATACCTGGGTGTGTGGGCAGCCCCAGGAAAACGGATTTGGCTCCACTTTGCTCATGTGGAAATGTAATTGTCAGAGCAGCTGGAATGCTTGTTTTCACCCTGGGTCACTTGAATTGGGAGTCACAGAGCCATAATGTGCACTCATGGAGGGTGCACAGAGCTCTAGCTAGCAGGGTATGCCACCTGCAAGGGTGGCGGGCACCAGCTGTGCCCATGGAAGATGTGGCTAGTTTATGTTTTAGCAAGGTTTTGGACACAGCTTCCAGGGAAGCAGACCAGGGAAATGTGGTCTAGATGAAATTACTGTAAGGTGGGTGCACAACCGGTTGAAAGACTGTAGTTGAAGAGTGGTTATCAATGGTTCACTGTGAAATGGGAGGGCGTATCTAGTGGGGACCTGCAGGGGCCAGTCGTGGGGCTGGTGCGATTCAATATTTTCATTAATGACTTGGATAATGGAGTGGGGAGAGTTTATAAAATTTGCAGGTGACACCAAGCTGGGAGGGGTTGCCAGCCCTTTGGAGGACAGGGTTCAAAACAACCTTGGTCTGAAATCAGCAAGATGAAATTCAATAAAGACAAATGCAAAGCACTATGTTAGGATGGAAAAATCAAAAGCAGAACTACACAATGCGAAATAACTGGCTAGGTGGTAGTGCTGTGGAAAAGGATCTGGGGGTTAGCGAGGGTCACAAATTGAACATGCATCAACAAGGTGATGCAGTTGTTAAAAAGGCTAATACCATTCTGGAATGTACTACCAGGAGTTTCGTGTGTAAGACATTGGAGGTAATTATCCCACTCTGCTAGGGTGAGGTTTCAGCTGGAGAACTGCATCCAGTTGTGAGTGCGATGCTTCAGATCTGTTAAGGACTATTATAACAAGGACGGTGATCAATTGTTCTCCATGTTTTCTGAAGGGATGATGTAATGGTCTCCACTCAGGGTCTGGTTGGGAAGCGTGGCCTAGTGATCACGGCCACAATCCTGGACTGCCAAGGGGATTGTAGGGAGGGGAGCCCAGGGCCTCCCACTCTACCAGGCTCTGACCCAGGGCCCTTTTAGCTACCAGTAACCCGGCAACCCAGGCTGTCCTCCCTGGGCCTCTTCCTCTCGTCTCCCCACCTGGGGTCACCTCAGTCCACGCCTTCCCCCAGTGGGAAAATCCAAATCCCAGGGAAGCAAGAGAGAGTCGCCACTGTCCAGGACCACTGGATACTTCCCTCTCTGCAGAGGGTCCTCCCTTTCCTCACAGATGGCCCCTTTGGGCAGCTGCATCAGAACCTGTAGGTTTCGCTCTGCTCTGCTCTGCTGTAGCTGTGGGCTGCAGGTCTGCTCACCTTCAGCACCGTTCGCCAGCTGAGCTAATTCGCTGCCTTTTAATTCCTCCAGCAGATGGAGCATTTGCTGCCGGTGTGGTGGGGCGGGGCTGGCTGAGCCCAAAATGAGCCCTGAAGCCCTGGTTGCTCAGTGTGGCGTTTGTACATCCCATCACAGATGGCAGGAAGCAATGGGCTTAATTTGCAGCAGGGAAGATTTAGGTTAGCTATTAGGAAAAATGTTGTAACTCTCAGGGTAGTTAAGCTCTGCAATCCGCTTCCAAGTATTGTTGCCAGACCTCCAGGATCGTCCGGGAGTCTCCAGGAATTAAAGAGTAATCTGTAATGAAAGATGTCATGTGATGAAACCTCCAGGAATACATTCTACCAAAATTGGCAACCCTACTTCCGAGGGAGGTTGTGGATTCCATCCCCGTCACTGGAGGTTTTAAGACCAAACTGGACAACACCTGTCAGGACTGGCCTAGGTTTGCTTGGCCCTGCCTCAGTGCAGGGGACTGGATTTGGTGACCTCTCGAGGTCCCTGCAGCCCGAACTTGTTATGATTCTATAATGCAAGAACCCCTGTGGCAGTCAGTCATGAACTACCTGGTCCTTGGGGTCGTCTCTTTCCTAACCTCCTGAATTTGGCTCATGTCCTAAAGCACCAGGCCCTGCCAGACGGCAATGAGCATTTACCACAGCGGACAGAGGGGAGATTGGAAAGGGAAGATCTCCCCTGGGGCACATGCAGAGCGTCACTGGGTGGAATGTGCATGTCCCAGGAAAGTCACAGATGTGTTCTGATCTATACCAAAACTAACTTACCAGCTGAGCTCCAGGTGAGCACTTCTGTGTGCCCATAAGAACATCATAAGAACGGCCATAGTGGGGCAGACCAATGGTCCATTTAGTCCAATATCCTGTCTTCCAACAGCAACTTGTGCCAGAGGGAATGAACAGAACAGCCAGTCATCGAGTGACCCATCCCCTGTCATCCACTTCCAGCATCTGGCAGTCAGAGGTTTTGGGGCACCCAGAGCATGGGGCTGCATCCCTGACCATCGTGGCTAATAGCCATTGATGGACCTACCCTCCACAACCTTCTCTGATTATTTTTTAAACCCCGTTGTAGTTTTGGCCATCACAGTATCCCCTGGCAATGAGTTCCACAGGTTGACACTGCGTTGTGTGAAGAAATTCTTCCTTTTATTGGTTATAAACGTGCTGCCTATTAATTTCATTGCGTGACCCCTGGTTCTTGTGTCATGTGAATGAGTAAATAACACTTCCTTATTTACTTTCTCCACACCAGTCATGATGTTATAAACCTCTATCATATCCTCTTTAGTCGACTCTTTTCCAAGCTGAAAAGGCCCAGTCTTATTAAACTCTCCTCGCATGGATGCTGTTTCATACCCCTAATAATGTTTGTTGCCCTTCTCTGCACCTTTTTCAATATATCTTTTCTGAGATGGGGTGACCAGAATTGCATGCAATATTCAGGCAGACCCTGGATTTATACAATGCTATTATATTTTATGTCTTATTATTTATCCCTCTTGCTTTAGGACCGAGACATGCTGCTCTTCACTCAGAATCTTGAATGGGGGATCAGTAACATATTTGAGGCCCCAAATGAGATCAGGGCCCCATCATGCTAGGTGCTGGACACACACATAATGAGACACAGTCTAACTACACAAAGGGTGGGAGGGGAAACTGAGGCACTGAGCATGGAAGGGACTTTCTAAGCCATGTCCAACAGGTCAGCGGCAGGACCAAGCACTTAGTAAGACTCTGCGTGGGATCGGACATTTAGATGGATATCTAGGGTTAGAACAGCTGATGCTAACAAATTTTGGAGTGGATCTAATACCTCATTCTCCAACCCAATCTCTATGAGGGGTAGGATGAGACCTTCCTGGGGGACTGATTATCTCACCTCTGCCTAAAACGGGGTTTCTTGCACCTTCCTGGGAACCAGCTGGTGCCATCACTGTTGGAAATGGGATACGGCTCCGATACAGGTCAGCACTTCCTAGGTAGCTAGAAGCAGAACACAGATCTCCTGATTTTTAAGCAGGGGCAGATTGACCGGCCCACACTGTCTCGCTAATCTCCTGTAATAAAACACAGCATCTGAGCTGTGCAGCAAGGGGTTGTCAAGGGGAGGACATGCTCCTTGGATACCGTGGTGCTCAAATCAGCCTCCTGGCTTAGCAACACCGCACCTTCCCGGCTGCACCACAGCAAAGTAAGAAGTGCCCCGGGCACTCGGGTGGAGTGGGTTGGGGCCTTGCCTCTCATGGCCGCGTGAGGTAGGCCTGGTCTATACTGAGAATTTACGTTGACATAGCTACAGCGCCCAGGGGTGTGAAAATCCACCCTCCCTGAGAGCCGTCGCTATGCCGACCGAAGGCCCGGTGTAGGCGAAGCTTGGTGGAAGGAAGGATGCTTCCGTCAACCTCGCTGCCGTTGCTCGTGGTGGTGATGTTCCTGCTGCGATGGAAAAACACCCTTCTGTGGCCGTAGGCTGCGTTTACACTGCAGTTACGCCATTGTAGCCACAGTGCCATAGCTGGGTCCCCGTAGTGCAGACGAGCCTCCGCCTGTCTCTGAAAGGGATGGACGGCAGCATGAGGCCCCCAGGTTAGGTGGTGGCACTTTCCAGGAGCCCAGTGCATGGAGAAAGCCCATGTGCCGAGCCTGAACTCTGTGGTTACCTCCGGAGATCACCAGCCGTTTCCCACAGCTCCACCAGTGACTCAGTAGCTATCAGAACCCCAGGGGGAAACGTTACAGCAGATAAATAAAGGAACGGGCAGGGCCCAGTCCCAAGAAATGCAGAACACCGTCAACAACCCCCGAGGACTTTGCAGGACATGGTCAGCGCCCCGTTGTCTATCTTCTCCCCACCCTTCACGTTAGGGACTTTTTCCCATGAACCCCCCAGCAGTGACAAGCCTCCTTTCCCATTCCCCAAGCCCACTCCCCATTCTTCTCCCCTGGCTTAGCTAACGAGCCCTGACGCAGGCCCAGCCTGAGATGCTAGTCCCCCATCTGGCCAGCCATTAGCCCCTCTTCATGGCCAGATAAATTGCCCCAGCTGATCCGCAGTCAGTTCAGTGCCTACTTTTTGCTGTTTGTTACGCTGACGGTCTGGTATGTAGGTTAACTCCTGGGGGTAGGAACAGAGAGAACGTGTTAGAAGCCCCGCAAGGCTGTGTCGGATCCTCTAACGCTGGTGTGAATGACACACACCCAGGCGTTGGTAAACTAGAATTCAGCCCTCTCCTTCTTCTCCTCCCCCTAGGATCAAAATAACTCCAGGGCCCGATCCTGCTGGGAGCTGAGCATCTCTTGTGACGTGCTAGGACAGCCTGGATCCCATTCTGTTCTCTCCTCAGGAGCTCAAGGCTTTATTGTAACAACCAGGAGGAGGGACAGGGCCAACACCTTCCATCTCTCCACCAGCAGCCTGTACCCAGCCCCAGGGCAATGGCGAGCAGCTGCTGACCGTCATTCTCTGGAGGTCATCTAGCCCAGTCTCCCTAGCGCAGGCACCACCCACCCCATGGGCCAAACTCTGCACTGGCACAAGAACAGAGAGGGCGTTGCTCTATTCAGGATCTGTGAGGGCCAGTGCACAGGTCAGGGCAGCCCTGACTTGCACCCCTGCTTTAATGAGTGCTTCAGTCACCCCGATCAACTCTCCCCAAAATGCACCTGGGGCTGCTGGAAGGTGACGCAGAGATGACGCTCAGCACAGAGGCCTGAAGGGGAATGTTTGGAGAAGGGAGGAGGATGTTTCTCTCTCTCCTTTTATTGCCTATTTAGGTTATGAAGATGAGGCGGTGTGCAGTGAAACAAAATGATGATACATTTAAACCAGAGGAAAGAAAACACTTCCCTGCACCCCTGCCATCTGGTGTTAACCTGTGGAACTCACTGCCACAGGATTTTACCCAGGCAAAGAGCTGAGCAACATTCAAAGTAACTTGGGAACAGGTGTATGAATGAAATTAACCCCAGAGAAGAAATGAAGCCTTGTGCATCAGGGCATAAGCTGCTCACCAGCTGGGGGCAGAAGAAATGCTCTCCCACTCCATGGTTCAGTGCTGCATAATTCGGTGCATGATGGGAAGATTAATGCCTTGTTCTGAAGCACCAACATTGGCTGCAGTCACCGACTATCCTCCTGGCCCTGCTGAATTGGGCCTCTTGTTGGCAATCTCAGCAGACAGGCCAAGGGCTGAATGGCCCATGGGGACTAAACTGACCTGTTGCCCCTAAAGGAGATCCCTGCAGGGCCGGGCTGAGGCTGTGTAGTGTGAGCTGAGCCTATCCAGCCCCAGCTGTGGCAGCCTGAGGACCCGCAGAGCCTGTCTGTCCCACAATGCCAAA